>NW_026652291.1:494969-522261 GCF_009828535.3 Hylobates moloch
TGTCCCCCTCCCCATCGCTCAGTGACCCCCTCCCCATCGCTCAGTGACCCCCTCCCCATCGCTCAGCGACCTCTGCTGCTGCTCCTGGGTTCTGCCTGGGGGACCTTCCACCTTTCCTATGGGCTCCCCAGCCCATCTCACCCAGGGAGGCCCCTGGAGCAGTGGTTCAGGGCCCTCCCCACCTGCAGGGGTTGACTCACACGCTCCAGCTTTCATGTACATAGCCAGTGACACTTCACAAAGTTTTCCAATTTGTTTTTATTGTAGTAAAAGATACACAATGTAAAATTTACCATGGTAACCACTTTTTAAAAGTTTTTTAAATTGAAAGAGTAATACATGCCATGGTAAAATTTAAATAGCACCTAGAAGTATGCAGTGAACAGTGCATTCCCTACCAGAGTCAACCACGGCCAACAGTGCTTGTGTGTTTTATATTGTGTTAAAACATGCAATGACAACATTTACCATCTTTTTTTGGGGGGGTGGTTAAGATGGGTCTTGCCCTGTCACCCAGGCTAGAGTGCAGCGGTACATCATAGCTCACTGCAGCCTCGACCTCCTAGGCTCAAGAGATCCTCCCACCTCAGCCTCCCAAGTAGCTGGGACCACAGGTGCACCACCACGTCCAGCTAATTTTTTGTAGAGACAGGGTCTCGCTATTTTGCCCAGGCTGATCTCGAAATCCTGAGCTCAAGCAATCTGCCTGCCTCAGCTTCCCAAAGTGCTGGGAATACAGGTGTGAGCCACCGTGCCCGGCCATCTTGACCATTTTTAAGTAAACAGCTCAGGAGTGTTAAGGAACACTGACGGTGCGTGCACAACTTTTGCCACCATCCTCTCCAGAGCCCTTCATCGTCCAAAACTGAAGCAGTTCCCATTGAACACTAGCGCCCCCGTCCATGCTCCCCAGCCCCTGGCGCCACCACCCCACTTTCTGTCTCTATACCTTTGACTCCTCTAGGGATCTCCTATAAGTGGACTTGGGCAGGATCTGTCTTTTTTGGGACTGGTGTATTTCACTCAGCATAATGTCATCAAGGGTCACCCATGGGTAAGAATTTCCTTCCTTTTTAAAGCTAAATAATATTCCGCTGTATGTATATATCACACTTTGCTTATCCATTTCTCCATCAATGGACTTCAGCTGTTTTATGTACAAGTTTTAAATTCTCATAAAGCCCAATTTGTCTATTTATTATCTTGTTGCCTATACCTTTGGTGTCATGTCCAAAAAAGCCACTATCAAATGGAATGTGTTGGAGCTTTTCCTCTGTTTTCTTCTAGGAGTTTTACGGTTGTAGCTCTTGTATTTAGGTCTTTCATGCATTTTGAGTTAATTTATTTTTTTTAGAGACAAGGTCTTGTTCTGTGGCTCAGGCTGGAGTGCAGTGGCATGATCACTGCTCACTGCAGCCTCTGCCTTGGTCTGCCAAGGTGCTGTGACTATAGACGTGCACCACCACACCTGGCCTGAGTTAGGGTGATTAGGGTGGTTGCAGAAGATCCAACTTCCTCCTTTTGCATGTGAATACCCAGTTTCCCAAGGACGCCTGGCACTCCACCCAGCTCCACAACAAACAAACCACATCTGCCCTTGCTCCAGGTGGGCCCACCTGCCAGGTGCTTGGGCTGGAAAACCCGGGGAATATCTCTGGCTCTCCTGTTTCCTTCATGTTGAACTCTTCTTGGATCTGCTGTTGGGTTACATCCTGCAACCGGCCACGGCTCATCACGGGCCTTGTGGCAGACACAGCATGCGGACCACCCCCGCTCTGACGGTTTCTACCACACTCGGCGGCCGAAGCCACAGGAGTGAGTGACATGCCCCGCTACCATTCTGGGCTGGCTCCGGTTCCCACACCTCCTCTCTGCACTATGCCCTTTTTTTTTTTTGAGAAGGCCTCAGTGGTCTTCAGCGTGGGGCCAGCTCACCGTCTCCTTTCCCTCTCCCAATGTGATTATTTTGAAGTCGATCCTAGATGTCGCCTATTTCAGTTTTATCTCTAACTTGTCTTTCAGAAACTGCCAGCTCAAGCATCCCCAGGCCAAGACATGACAATGTGGAAAACACGGCAAACAGAGACTGCGTGCCCGTTCCCAGGGCAAACGGATCATTCTCCACATGGACATACGTTAGGTCCTCAAACGGGCCTCAGAATGGCCTGAGAAGTGGAAGCAGCCCCTGGAGACAGACAGACAATGAAGCAATGCCTGCAAAATGCTGGAGGAAAGTGACTTGCAGCCTAGACTTCTTTTTTTTTTGAGATGGAGTCTTGCTCTCTCGCCCAGGCTGGAGTGCAGTGGCGCGATCTCGGCTCACTGCAACCTCTGTCTCACGGGTGCAAGCGATTCTCCTGCCTCAGCATCCCGAGTCGCTGGGACTACAGGCATGCGCCACCATGTCCGGCTAGTGTTTTGTATTTTTATTAGAGACAGGGTTTCACCATGTTGGCCAGGCTGGTCTCAAACTCCTGGCCTCATGTGATGCACCTGCCTCAGCCTCCCAAAGTGCTGGGATTACAGGTGTGAGCCACCACGCCCGGCCCTAGCCTAGACTTCTAGACCCAGCCCAGCTATCATTCAAGGATGAGAGTGTAATAGACATTCTCAGATAGGCACGGTGCTCCAAATGTGTCTTCCATGCACCCTGTCTCAAGAAGTGGCTGCAGGATGGGCTCCACCAGAGCAAGGGGAAGGGAGCCGTGAAGGGAGGTGTCTGGAGGCCAGATGTGCCCACGTGGGAGCTGGCCGTTGAGAGTAGAGGGTGTGACACCAGGTGGCACCTGTGGTGCAGCTAAGAATGCTGCTTCCCCACTGTATCTGCTCTGACTCATGCCTGGGACCTGGGAGACAGTGGCAAGGCCCTGGGGGTTTAGAAGCAGAACTGTAAAGCAGCCCTCGCCAGCCTCGTCACATGCCCTGACTGTAGGGACCTGGGTATCCTTAGAATCCTCCAGTCCCCACACACTGATGGTCCTGAACGGCTCCTGTGAAGTCTCCGGGAGGCTGAAGACACCTTGACCCCAGGCTCTGTTCAGTTCTCTTCTCTTGAGACTTTGAGCTGACAGGGTGAGGTTGAGCCCACTGTGAGATTAGGCAAGACAAAAGATAATATAGCTTAGGACATGCAAAACAGGCCGGGTCACTGGCTCACGCCTGTATAGCACTTTGTGGCGGCCAAGGAGGGAGGACTGCTTGAACCTAGGAGTTTGAGACCAGCCTGGGCAACATAGCAAGACCTCATCTCTACAAAAAATACAAAAAATTGGCTGGGCGTGGGGGCGCGCACCTGTAGTCCTCACTACTTAGGAGGCTGAGGTGGGAGGATCACTTGAGCACAGGAGGTTGAGGCTGCAGTGAATCAAGATCTCACCACTGCACTCCAACTTGGGCAAGGGTGAGACCCTGTCTGACACAAAAACAACACCCCCCCAAAAAAAGAAAAGCAAAAAACAACCTAACCATCACCAAAACTCTCTATCATAGGTGAAAAGAAAAGGCTTTACTAGGTGCCCAGAAAAAACAGCAGTTCCCGGGCTCTCCCTGCCAAGCACCTCATGAAGGCAGGACCCTCAGTCTGGGAGGAAGCCTTTCTGTACTCAGCCTCCTCTGCAGCGCATTCCTGGGTTGCAGGTGCTCCAACCCCTCAGCCCCTTTGCTTCGTGAAGCCGCCCTATTCCTACTCAGTGCAGAAGCTTCGCCACACACACACACACACACACCACACACAACTCACACACACCTCAACCACACCCACACTCACACACACACCTCCACAACAACACCACAATCCCCCACACCCACACACACACACACATCACAAAAACCACACCCCAACACCCTACCCACCCACAAACCACCCACACCCCCATATCTTCACATACCCCCCACATACCACAAGATCAAACTTTAGACATACCCCCATACCCCCATACACACAACAAACACCACATCCACCCCCACCCACACACACACCTCCCACACACCCCATACACACCCACACAAACCCCACACACTCACATACCCCCCCCACACCCCATACACTCACACCCCCACACACCGCCACACACATACCCCTCACACACTCAGGTACACCCTCCACACACACACATACTGCTTCTCTCACACTCTCCCTTACACACTCACACAGACACACACAGATACACACACACACACACGCGCGCACACACGGCCCAGCCCCCTGCTGTTCCTCCGGCTGTGGTCTCTGCTGTATCCCCCCAGCCCCCCACTGCCAGTCCTGGAGCCCACCATTCTGCTCACTTAGGAGCACTCTGCACTCAACTCCTGCCCACACCCAGTGGACTTCTGTGCCCACACCCCGGACCTCCTGACCCCCCATCCTGACCCTCCTCCAACTTCCCCTCAACCCAGCCTCTCTTGGGACACTGCCTCTGCACTTACCTCGGACTCCCTGCCCCCGGCTCCCCTGCGTCCCTCCCGCCCCCGACTCCCCCACGTCCTCCCCACCCCCTGGCCCCCCACCTGGGCTCTGTCATGCCTGTAGCTCCCTGCTCAGCGTCCTCAACCCTCCAATCCACCTGCTGCCTGTGACCTTACTGGGAAGGAGCTGAGCCCTGGAGGAGCCCAGGGGCCCCCCTTGTACCTGCCCTGCTTCCAGCATGGCCCAGGAGCATCCCCAGCCTGGTGCCACCAGAAAGCCTTGCTCCCCAGGCCCCCTCAGAGCCCGCACCCAAGCCCCCTGCCAATGGGGGCTACTTCGCCTCCCTCCCCTCCCATCTCATCCTTGGCAGGGGGCCTTACCTCACTCGCCTTACAGAGGAAGGAGGATGGAAGCCCACAGCAGTCTCCTAGGTGTCCTGCAAGAAACCTGCCTGCTTGCTGCGGGGCGAGGCCCCAGGCCGCAGATCCTGGCACCACAGGGTCCTGCATGGTGGTGATGCCCTCCCAATGCATCCTCCCCAGAGTCCATACCTGGATCCCCAGAACCTGCGAGTATGGACCTTCTGTGGCAAAGGGGACTTAGTAGGTTTGACTAACAGAAGGACCCAAGATGGGAAGATGGCCCCGGACGAACCGGGGGGGCCCTAAATTGTGGTCACAAGGGCCTCAGAAGAGGGAGCAGGAGGGTGGAGGTGGAGATGTGAGGACGGCAGCAGAGTCAGAGAGAGGACGGAGGGGCACTCTGCTGGCCTTGAAGGTGAGGAGGGGGCGGGGGGCACCTCTGGAAGCTGGAGAAGACAAGGAATGGATCTTCTCTGGAGCCCCCAGAAGGAGCTGCCCTGTGACCCTTGACCTTCGCCCAGTGGGATGCATTTTGGATACTCATCCCCCAGGGCTGGAAGGCCATGGCTGTGCTGTTCCCAGCTGCTGGGTTGGCAGTGGTTTGTCTTGGCAGCCCTGGGGAGCTGACGCTGGTGCTCTCACCCCATGTGCCCTCTGGACCCGCTACGGGGCGTCTGCAGGGGCCTCTGCCACTATGCTCAGCAGGGTCTCTGAAGCCCCCACACTGCCAAAGCCAGAGGTGGCTTTTCAGAGCTCTCCACTGTGGCTCAGGCCACCTGGCCACACCGAGTCCTCTCATTCCCCCTCCTGGAGCCTCTCCCCAAACCAAGCTCCTCCTCCTCCTCCTCCTGCACCTGCTTCCATGGGGAACAAAGCCATCCTCTGCACAGCCACCACTCTGGACAACAGCCAAAGGCCCTCGGACCAGTCTCTCCTCCCAGAGGGGCATCTGACCACCCGTCCTGCCCAACCCCTCCGAGACTTCCAGTGCCCCCAGAGGATGTGCCAAGCACAGGCCAAGGGAGCTGCCCCCGGGGCCACGACGCCTCTTCCGGCCTCGGTCTCCTCCCGCCAGGACAGCTTCCTTTCTCCTGCCGTGGATCTTCGGGTTTCTGGGGAGTGTCGTGCCCTCAGGGAGGCTGTCCTCTGCCTCTTGGCTTGCCTGTCCTAACTTCTTGTGACATCAGGCCTGCCCCGAACCCCCTGTTCGAGCCACCCCAGTGCACAGCAGGAACTGGTAAAGTGGCTGGGCTGCTTCTGCCTTTTCTCCTTTTCCATCTCGGAGGGACAGCAGGCCTCACTTGCCTTGTCCTCAGCTCCCCGTGTGGGCAGTGGCCTTGTGACAGCATGGAATGTTCCTGAACAGCCTCAGTGACATGGGTTTTTCTTTTTTCTTTTTTTTTTTTTTAAAAAGAAAATTGAACCGAGCCAGACATGGTAGTGTGAACCTATAGTCCCAGCTACTCAGCAGGCCGAGGTGGGGGAATTGCTTGGGGCTCAAGTCCAGCCTGAGCCACATAATGAGACCCTATCTCTAAATAAAATTTGTTTAAAATGGAACTGAAATTCACAGAACATTAACCACTTCACAGTGCACGCTGAGTGGCATTTAGTACATTCACACTGTTGTGCGACCACCAGCACTGCCCAGTTCCAGAATGCTTTCTTCACCCCAAAAGGAAAGGGAAGCCAGCACCCATTAGTCAGCATTCTTAATTCTCCCGCCCTCAGCCCCACCAGCCCACAGCTGCTTTTCCATCTCATGGATCTACCTGTTCTGGACATTTTCTTTTTTCTTTCTTGCTTTTTGTCTCCCTCCCTCCCTTCCTTTCTCTTTCTTTCTCTCTCTGTCTCTTTCTTTCTTGATGGAGTCTTGCTCTGTCACCCAGGCTGGAGTGCAGTGTCAAGATCTCAGCTCACTGCAACCTCTCCCTCCTGGGTGCAAGCGATTCTCATGCCTCAGCCTCCCGAGTAGCTGGGACTACAGGCACGCACCACCACGGCTGGCTAATTTTTGTATTTTTAGTAGAGACGGGGTTTCGCCATGTTGTCCAGGCTGGTCTTGAACTCTTGACATCACGTGATCTGCCTGCCTCGGCCTCCCAAAGTGCTGGGATTACAGGCATGAGCCACTGCGCCTGGCCTGGACATTTCATATACAGAAAATCGCGGAGGACGTGGCCTTTGTGTCTGGCTTCTTTTGCTGGCATAGTGTCGCTGTCGCTTGTGTGGGAATTTCTCTCCTCACGGCTGAGTTGTGCTACCTTACACGTCTACACTGCATTTTCTGGATCCATTCACCTGGCAACGGATGCTTGGGTTGTTCTTCTCTTTGGCTGCCGTGAACAAGCATCTGTCTGAGTGTCTGTTTTCAACTCCTTTGGGTGGATACCCAGGAAGACAGTTGCTGGACCACAGGGTAATTCTATGCTTAACTTTTTGAGGAGCCACCAGGCTGCGTCCCACAGCGGGCTCCTTGCTGATATTTTCAGGCACTCAGCTCTGCAGTCTGCACTGCCAGACGCCTTGACCTGAGTGAGTCTGAGGAGCACGGTGCTCTGCAGAGCTGCTGGCTCTCCCAGGGGCTCCTTGATGGGGCTACTGTTGCCTCTGCCTGCCCCGGGGCGCTGCTGCTGGAAGCTGAGACTCATCCTCATTTTCCACACAACCACAGGCAGGAAGGAGCCTGCACGCAACATGCCAGGGTGCGCGCTTACCCTGGGCCCCTCGTGCACCGGAGGAAGAGGCCTGCCTGGCTGTGGGGTAAGGTGGGGCCAGCTTCTGGGCTGGGTGCTCTGGCGGGTAAACTCTCTGGCTTCTGGGACACCAGGTGGAATGGCTAAAGCGGGGAGACACAGGCCCCTGTAGAGCTACTGGGGCGGTGACAGCTGGACTTGGATGCTGGCTTCGTGACTGTGCTCCCCAGCGTTCCCACCTGGTGATGTCCCTCCCCTGGAATCTGCGGGTGGCCCAGGACTTTCTGACCCACAGGATGCAGCAGGAATGACACCATGTGACATCTGAGGCCAGGTCACACAAAGTCTGGCAGCTTGGCCTGGCCTGGTGAATGTGCTCTGGAGGGAGCCAGCTGCCACGGGAGAATCCAAATACCCTGAGACCCCCATGCTGCGGGGAAGCCCACGCCAGCCACAAGGGAGGCCAGCCGGCCCTGGCTGTTCCAGCCACCCAACTGAGGGCCAGGGGCGAAGAGGCCATCCTGGACGGTCCACCCCGTCTGGCCTTCAGACGACTCCAGCCCCAGCTGCCACCTGATTACAACTGCAGAGAGACCCCAAGGCAGGGCTGCCTGGCTGAGCTGGGCGATCCACAGGCCAGGCGATAAAGGGGTGCTTTAAGGCACTAAGCTTTGGAGTGTTTTGTTACACGGCAATAGTTAACAGGGAACTGGGAGTCGATTTCAAGCCCACGTGGCCAGTCCACCCTGAGCATGTCCCCCTGGGCCATAGTTCAGAAAGCAGGTGCAGGTCAGGGTTCAGGGCCAGTGCGGGCCTCAATATTGTTTCCTGCCCCCGTGGAGGCCGTGGTGGCATTTGGAGGGGGTCCTTGGAATCCATGCCCAAGGAAGAACTGAAGCTGCCTGGGACCCTCCCACACCCAGGAAAGGCCGTCATCAAGGTAGGACTTGCAGGAGGAGGGAAAGGCAGCTGGATTTTGAGTGGAGGAAGGACAGCTCCAGAGACAGCGTGGCAGCTCCCAGCCACCCTCGCCACCAAGAACCTCGAGGGGAGGCCCCCTCGGCCCAAGCTCTGGCCCCTCCCGCTCCCCACTCTCCTCTCCCCTAGCTTCTTTCCAGGGTCCTCTCTCTTTGGTCTCCTGTGATTCTCTTCCTGGGCCCACAGTCCCTCCCTCCCTGGGGGGCTGCCCCGCCCCCGGCCCCGCCCGCGGACCCCTGGAGTAACTTAATCTCGGGGTTGTGGTCCATCTCCAGAGTGGGGAGGCATCCGCTCGGCCCATCGCACCCCAAAGCTGCAGGCCCTTGGCTCCAACCACCTCCAGACCCTCCCTCCCCCAGCCAAGAGGTCCCGAGTCCCACCCAAGCACTGTACCCCGGCCCGGCTGGCCCCGCCCGGCGGCCGGGGTCGACCCGGCCAGTCCTTCCTCCAGGCGACGCCCACGTGCCTGCGCAGCTCCCCTGGCACCGCGGCGACCAGCGCCCCCAGGCGCACGGGACCCGACAGGTGGCACCTGCGAGCCCCGCCCCCCTCGGCCGCCCCGCCCCGCCCCGCGCGCCCACGGAGCATGCTCAGAGCCGCGGTCACGCGCCCGCCCGAAGGCTCCTGTTGGGACAGGGCGCCGCCCCGGGTCGTCCCCCGCAGCGGTCGCGGCCCCTGCCTGTCCTGGCGCCGCCATGGAGCGCATCGAGGGGGCGTCCGTGAGCCGCTGCGCCGCCTCACCCTACCTGCGGCCGCTCACGCTGCATTACCGCCAGGTGAGCCCGCGTCCCCGCGTCCCCGCGTCCCCGCGCCCCCGCCGGCGGCCCAGCCCACGATCCGCGCCCCGCCCACCGCCTTCTGCGCCGCCGGCCCCGCCCCGGAGCCCCGCCCCCGCCTCCCGCGGATCTCCCGGGCGGCCGCTTCTCCGCCCGCCGGATCGCGGGTTCCCAGACCCAGTGAGCCCCCAGGCCGGGGAGGGGCCGCGGGAGGGACATCGGAGGGGGCACCACTCATCCTTTCAAGCAAGCACTGCTGGGCCCCATCCTTCCCGCCCGCCCAATCCGACCCTCTTGGGGGTGGAACTCCTTGGTTGCCCTGGGGATCAGGGAAGGCTTCCTGGAAGTGGTGGCTTTCATGCTACCGCTTGAAGGAGGAGATAGCTGGGCCGAGAAGGAAGGAGCAAGGAGCGCAGAGGCCGGGAGCAGGGAGGTAGGAGAAGCAGCTGAGTGAGAACTTGAAAGAACTTCTCAAAGTGGGCTTCCTCCTTGGGGTTTTTCCAGGGAGGGCACCTCCTTGGAGTCTCCATCTGCCTAAGCTCAGCCTTCCCCACCTGCTAGGGTATCACCTTCTCCCATGCCAGGCCCCGGCACAAGAGGCTGTGTTGCCTCATTTAGCACCAGGCACATGGTATCAAGGAATATTTTGTTTTGTTTTGTTTTTGAGACAGCGTCTTGCCCTGTCTCCCAGGCTGGAGCGCAGTGGCATGATCACAGCTCACTGCAGCCTCAACCTCCCGGGCTCAAGCGATCCTCCTGCCTCAGCCCCCGCCCCAGTAGCTGGGACCACAGGTGCACACCACCACACCCGGCTAATTTTTAAATTTTTTTGTAGAGACTACGTCTCACTGTTGCCCAGGCTGGTCTTGAACTCCTGGCCTCAACCGATCCTCCTGCCTTGGCCTCCCAAAGCATGGGGATTACAGGCATGAGGCATATGTGTTGGGTGAAGGAGCTGCTGCCATTCTCTTCCCACATCCAGTGGATCACTGAGTCCTGGCCTGTCTTCCTCCAAGCCCAGCCCTGTCCAATTCGGGCCCCACCTTTTGCTTGCGTGCCCACCTGCCCCCAGCAGATCTCCCCTCTGCCAGAGCTCCTCCATGCCACTTAGGCAAAGACCACCTTCCTGGCCACAGTCAGTCCAGCCCCCCAGCCTCTCTATCAGGTCGGGTGGTCCAGGTCGCAGTGCCTGTCTGCCTGCCTGCCTCCCTCAGGGGGCATCCTGTCCCCCCCATCACATCCAGGACCCTGCCCCTCACCATCCTTGTGAAGCCCTCTTGGCCCCCAGCCTGAGAGAGGCCCTGTGCCCCTCACTTTCCCTGTTGCGGGAGTCTTGTTGGCTCTGGAGGACAGGGGATCCATCTCCCCAAGGCGAAGCTAAGCTGGTGGCGCTGGCAGGGGGCAGCTGGGATCAGTCGAGGTACAGCAGGTGGGGACATGGGGTCATTGCCCTTTTCCCGATGTTGGCCGTATGGGATGCCTGCTTGTGGCTGCACAGTCCCCACAGAGCTGGGTCTCCGGCAGCAGGTACAGGGTAGCCCAGGCCGGTGCCCTCTGTGGCCCTTGGTGGCAGCAGTCTCTCCCTCACTTCCTGTGAAGTGCTCAGGGCAGCCCTTGCAGCCTCAGCGGGCAGCCCACCGGCACAGCTCTGCCGAAGGGTTCTGGTGACCAGAGCTGAGCTGGTGCGGGCTGTTGCTGTGGTGGACACGGACGTAGGCTCAGGCTGGGCGGCATCTCCTCAGGGCCAAGGGACATTGGGTTGGACGCTGGCTGCCACCCAGGGGCAGCTGCAGCCCTCAGCTTTTTGCTGCGTCCAGCCAGGGGAGGCCTGTGATGTCAGACAGACCAAAGGCAGGGGACCCCCATGGGTCTGAGGCGATGGGGACTTGTTTGCACCCAGCCCTGCCCCTCCCTCCCAGGCCTCAGAAGCCTCCCTGAACCTTCCTGCACCTTGACCTGGCTGGACCTAAGGGTCTGACATGCTTTTGACCTTGAGCTGAGAGGGTCCTTGAGACCTGCATGGGGTGATGTTACTTGGGGGGAAGCAGTGGTGGGGAAGGGGCATGGGCACATTAGGCACTGGGCAGGGGGCTTCCCTGGAGCCTGCCCTGGCTGGGTGGTGGCTCTGGGGTGGCTGGATGTCAGGCAGGTCTAGGCTCGCCTCCCGGGAGTGGTACCCCACGGCCTCTCGGGCCGCCTGACCTGTGCAGGACACCGGCCCTCCCTTCCCTTGGAAACCTGCACTCTCCTCCCAGGACGCTTTTGCCTCCCAGCCAAGCTCAGAGGGCCTCTGCGCCTCTGCCTGCCCAGAATCCCTTCCCTCACTTCTGTCACCTCCCCCAGAAAGTCCTCAGGAAGGCTTCCTCCCTCTTCTGCAGTCCTGGCTGCACTTCCTGTGTCTCTGCTGCTCAGGCCTCTTGTCCATTTCACAGCCTGGGCAGAGCCCCCAGGGTGGGATGAGCAGCTGGCCTGGGCCTCAGAGTGGCAGATGGGCTGAGCATGCCGGAGATGGGACCCCTCGGGACCCCAGGCCCAGCCCCCAGGATCGGAGTGCATCTCAGAATGCATCAGTTCCAGCCTCCCCCAGCAGGCCCAGCCCACACGCCTGCCCACCCTGCCTCCTCTGTTCACTGAGTGCCACCCAGGGTGCAGGGGCCTGCCAGGGCGGTGTGCCCAGCATGGGGAAGTGGGAAGGTGGAGGGTGGCCACAGGAGAACAGGACCACAGGGCATATGGGAGAGGCCAGAAACTGGGGGTGGGAGTGGGGGCCCAGCCCGGTCACCATCACAACAGTCACCGAGTCCTGCGGTGCGATCTCCTATCTGGCTGGGGCACCACCCTTCCCCATCCACTCCTGGTGCCAGCCCCTCCTGCCACCCTGCCCCATCCGCTCCTGGTCCCGGCCCCTCCTGCCCTCCCGTCTACCCCTGTTCAGTGGCCCAAGGAAGCTTCAACAGGAAAACCTGACCTCTCCTCTGCCTGCGAGGCCCTCCCTGCCCTGCTGTGAGGGAGTCGTGCCTGCCTTCCCCGGGTCTCCAGGCGCCTTCCTATACTTGGTGATGGTGTACGTCTCTCTGCAGCCCCTTGTGCTCGGTCGGTGCCGCGCACTGTTTCATGAGGTGCCTGGACACCTTCCCTGCCCTTTGCCCTGGTCTTCTGCCTCACTCCTAGGGTATTAGGCTGTCCTTGACCTCCCTGCCCCTCCCAGGCTGCTTGCTCCTCTGCCCATGGGAGCTGCAGCTCCTGGCTCCCGTGGACCCAGGCCGTGAGCCAATCTCCCTGGTTAGGAGTAGGTGCAGCAGGTCTGTGGCCTCCTCGGTTCCCTGAGCACCGCTGCCCATCCTGGGGCATTCTAACCGCTGACCTGCCTCTTCTAGAATGGTGCCCAGAAGTCCTGGGACTTCATGAAGACGCATGACAGGTGAGAGCTTGGCCCAGCCCGGCCACTGGGGAAGCCCCAGACTGATGTCCACGGGGACACTGGGCCCAGGGCGAAGGTACCCTCTCCTCCCTGACGTTTCTGTTCCCTGCGTGGGCTCCAAAAGTCCCTTCTCTCTGCCCGGCCTCTGGGTTTCCTGTCCCTGAGGGGTCAGCCTGAGGCCTGGGGGCTGAGTGAGGCCTTTGCTTAGGCCACCGGGACCATGATGGGCAGGCCCGCTCAGGGCAGGGAGAGGCTGTCCTGGAGCCTTTGCCTCTAGCTTCCAGGGTCTGGGCTGGATGGCGACGTGGCTCGAGGAGTGTGGCTGGTGGGCAGCTGGTCAGTGAGGGCCAAACGTCCTGTCAGTCACCCGGCCACAGCTGCTAGCACCCTGACCTACTCAGCTGCCTGTGTGTCCTTCCCTGCCCCCCGCCTCCCATCCCGCCAGCCGGAATACAGCAGGTCTGGGTCCTGGCCGGACTGTGACCCTGGAAAGCTCTGGTCCTGCCTGGGCCTCAGCCATGCTATCTGAGCAAGGGGCCTGACCTCCCTGGGCTGCTGGCAGAGGAGGTGGGATGGCCACACTGGGAACAGAAAGATGGGAGGTGGGGCCCCAAGAGGGCCAGTGGAGTGCTTCTGTGCTGAGCCCCTCCCCCCGTACACAGCGTGACCGTCCTCTTATTCAATTCTTCTCGGAGGAGCCTGGTGTTGGTGAAGCAGTTCCGGCCAGGTGAGGCCGGCTGGGGTGGGAAGGGGATCTGCAGGGTCACCTTCAGGTCCCTGTGGTCCTGAGGGTCTGAATACAGATGTGGGAGGGGGCTCCAGGGGAAGCTGAGGCCCTGGGAGGGGGCCTGGCTGCGCAGGTGACCTGGAGGTGGCCACCACGTGGCTGTGAGCACAGTCTGGCTTCTTCCCACGCAGCTGTGTATGCGGGCGAGGTGGAGCGCCACTTCCCAGGGTCTCTAGCAGCTGTAGACCAGGACGGGCCTCGGGAGCTACCGCCAGCCCTGCCCGGCTCAGCGGGGGTGACAGTTGAGCTGTGTGCCGGCCTTGTGGACCAGCCTGGGCTCTCGCTGGAGGAAGTGGCTTGCAAGGAGGCTTGGGAGGAGTGTGGCTACCACTTGGCCCCCTCTGATCTGCGCCGGGTCGCCACATACTGGTGAGTGGGACCAGGCCCTCAGGCCTGTGGTGTGGCTCACGAGATGAGAGTGAGGGCCCCGTCCCTGGGAGTGTGCAAGCAGGATGGATTCCTCCTTGTTTTTCAACATGGGATTAGGGGAGGGTTGGACTGAATGCGCCTCAGATCCTAAGCCAGGCCGGAACCTGGGCTCTTGGGGCTCTCTCTGCAGCGTCTCGGCCCCATGCCCCCAGCCTGCAGCCCCCAGCCGTGTGGGGCAGGCCTGGCGGCAGCTGCTGCTGACAGGTGCCTCTACTTCCTGTAGGATTAAGACCGGGCGCTGGGGGTGGGGGTGACTCACAGCTCCGTTCTCAGAGGGTGGCTCAGGAATGAGGGAGAAGCTGTGTCCTGGGCTGGAGAAGGGGTGGCTCCAGCTCTCCTGGGGAACAGGCACTACTAGAGCCTGCGCTTTGGGACCTGACCCACCAAACTCGAGGCACCAACTCCTGCCCCGCGAGGGCTGCCGGCTGGGGTGGGGTTGCCTTCCCAGGACAAGATGTTGGGATGAAGCCCATCCACTTCCCCAGGGACACTACGATGGGCTCCTGACCCCGGCTGAGGTCTTGGGGAAGGAGGAGGGTGTCACAGAGACCCCCACCCCCGCCAGCTGAGCACCAGCCTCCACAGTCTCCTCCAGAGGCCAGGGCCCGCTCCACTGGGAGAAGCACCGGAAGTCTCTGCACCTGTCAGCCTGGCACATGGGCCACTCCGGGTTGAGCCTGGGGCCCTCCCACCTCAGAAGCCTCAAGGACTTAACCTGGGCACGTTCCTGGCTGGGTGGGTGGACTCCAAGTCAAAGGCAGCATTTCCACGCTGGGCCAGGCATGGTGGCTCACGCCTGTAATCCCAGCACTTTGGGAGGCCAAGGCAGGCGGATCACCTGAGGTCAGGAGTTCGAGACCAGCCTGACCACATGGAGAAACCCCACCTCTGCTAAAAGTACAAAATTAGCCAGGCGTGGTGGCGGGAGCCTATAATTCCAGCTACTCGGGAGGCTGAGGCAGGAGAATCGCTTGAACCCAGGAGGCGGAGGTTGCGGTGAGCCGAGATTGCGCCATTACACTCTAGCCTGGGCAACAAGAGTGAAACTCTGTCTCAACAAAACAGAATTTCCACGTCGAAGGGTGGACTTGGGTGTGAAGGACGGGCCTTGGTTTTCTGCAGGTGACCACCCCGTGGCGGGCCATGCCCACTGTGCCCCCAGCTCCCCGGCCCATAGTACTGAGCACAGCCGGGAGGCGTGGGAGGGATTGGAGTCCCCTTGGTCCCCCTGGAGGAGGTGGGCCTGGGCAGAATCCTGGCAGAGGGACCACATGGCATAGGCTCTCAGGGCAAGTGGTCAAGCAGCCTGGCCGCGGTGGTTCTACTGGCACAGCCTCTGGGCCACAGCCTGATTGTGAGGGTACTGGGGAGCCAAGGAGGGCCCTGGGAAGTAGGCATCCTGCTTAGACTTGCATTGTGAAGAGCAGGCTGTGGCTTCAGGGACGCAGGACTGGAGATGCGGCTGACTAGGGGTCAGGGCGTCTGTCTCTGAGGGCCTGATGGGGGGCTGGACTGACAGCAAAGTTCACCCACCCTGTGGCAGGGCCCGTGGCTCCCTGTCTGTGATTCTGGAGGGGAGCCAGGCCCCTTACCTGCCGCTGCAAAGGACAAGGCCCAGGGAGGCAGTCAGCTTGGGGCGTGATGGAGTGACGTTGGAACGTGCCTTGGGGTGGGGGAGGCGTTGCCCAGCCTGGCTGGCAGATTCCTCTCAGCCCGGGCCAAGGGCCGGGCCTGTCTCCTTCACAAGCCGGCGGAAACCGGGGCTGGAAACCCCAGACCCGCCACTTCCCTCAGAGGCGCAGCCGTGGCCGCCGCCGGAAATGGGCCATCAGGAAGGGGTCTACGGGAGGTGAGGGGCTAGAGGGCAAGGAAGCAGCTGGGTAAGGTCGGTCTGGGGTGGGTCCCCCCTGGAGGTGGGGAGGCCTTGGGGGTGGGGCACGGAAGCCCCCAATTCTGTTCCCTGCCCCTGCATGTTGGGCACATCTCTGAGGGCGGCCTTTACCCTGAAGGCCTCCGGCTGGCCTTGGTTCATGGCACCCGACAGCCCCTCCTACAGCGAGCCAGGGCTCCCCCACCCCCGGTCATCTTCCCAGATGCCCCTCAGTCCCGTTTCTCCCCAGATCCACACCTGGCCCTCCCTGTCCTGTTCCAGAATGCAGCCCAGCCCCTCTGCCATCCTGTCCTCCCAGCCCGTGGTCTCCCTCCACACACGCCAGTCCAGGCTCCTTCCCTTGGTGCCTGACCCCTCCTGGCTGCCAGCAGCCCCCTTCTGGCCACTGCCCACTGAGGGAGGGGGCTCCCTCTCACCCCTCCCCAGCCTGGGCCACTGGGCCTGATACTGAGGACCTCGCTGCCACCCCACCCCACTCTGCCATGCTACGGGGTGGGGGGTCAGTGCATGCTGTCCCTTGTCTGAAACTTGTGTCCTGTGGGTGCCTGGTGGGGACCCCTCGCGGGAAGGCCTGGTGGGGACCCCTTTCGGGAAGGCTGTGCCGGGCCTGCTGGGTTTGTCCCTGCTTCCCAGCCAGCCTGTGTCCCCGGGTATGGGCTGGGGTCTGGCATGGGCCTCTGCAGCTGGCCACAGACTAGGGACTCCAAACAACATTGGGAACAGCCTCAGGGTATCTGTGGTTGGGGGCTGCGGACAGGGGTGGGGTCTTCTGCTCGGCCTTGACAGGTTGCAGGCAGGTTGTCAGCCGGATCTGCAATCTCATGGGGGCTTGGGGTCTCCCTGGCTCACGTGGTTATGGCAGAATTCAGCTCCTGGTGGCTGGGGACTGGGTCCCACCTCCCCGCTGGCTGTTGGCCCCTCCCAGCATGGCGGTTGCTTCCCCTTCAGGGCCAGCAGGACAGGTCTGAATTTCTCCCTTTCTGGCGTTGAAACACCCTCCGGAGGGCTTCCTGATCAGGCCATGCCCGCCTGGGATGCTCTCCCTTTTGATGAGCTCAAGTCACTGGCTAGGGTCCTTAATCACATCTACAACACCCACCCCACCTGGCGAGTACAACCTGATCAGGGAAGGGATGCCCTGCTGCGGGAGGGGCCACAGGCGTGCACGCCAGGTGGGAATCCGGGTGGGAGACAGCATCCCCGAGTCCTGCCTACTGGAGGGCTGGAGGGAGCAGAGTGGAGAGGGTGGATCGGAGGGTGGTAGAAGGGCGAGGGGGCCAGTGGGGCCAGCGTGGGTGACTCAGCAGACCCTGTCTCAACCCGTAGGTCTGGAGTGGGACTGACTGGCTCCAGACAGACCATGTTCTACACAGAGGTGACAGATGCCCAGCGTAGCGGTCCAGGTGGGGGCCTGGCGGAGGAGGGTGAGCTCATTGAGGTGGTGCACCTGCCCCTGGAAGGCGCCCAGGCCTTTGCAGACGACCCGGACATCCCCAAGACCCTTGGCGTCATCTTTGGTGTCTCATGGTTCCTCAGCCAGGTGGCCCCCAACCTGGATCTCCAGTGAGACTCCAGGGTTCTAGACAGAGGCCAGTCTTGGCCACTCACCCCACACCCTGCAGACCCCAATAAAGGTTTGCATAGCTCCAGCTTCTGCCTGCTGGTTCTGAGCTCTGTGACCAGGCCCTTGGAGAGGACTGGGGAAGGGGCGGGGAGCAGTGACCCTGACCTGAGATGGCCCTTGGGACGTTGCGAGCTCTCCTGTAGCAGGAGCAGCTGGTGGCAGGCCATGCAGGTGGCTGCTGTGGGGCTGAGGACAGGCCCGGGGATGCCATGGGCAGGGCCAGGCTGTGCCTCCTCTTGGAGCTGGGAGGGGTGGGGTCCGGGACTCATGGAGGGTGGCATGGCAGGCCTGGGGGTGGGCCTGCTGGTCACGGGGCTGCAGCATGAGCTGTGCTCACGGGAGTGGTGGCTGAGCCAGTCCTGGGGAGTTGGGATGGGGTGGGCAGCACTGCAGGCTGCTCGCTGCGGGGAAAGTATGCTCCCTGCTCCTGGGGCAAGTGGGGGGTCCCCACCCTGACTGGGGCTGGGCTAGAGCCACTCCACAGGAGCCCGGAGCCAAAGCTGCCCCGTGTCAGGGGCCCCAGTAGCTGTTCCGTGCACCCCCGGCCTTGGAAGTTTTCCAGGGGACCTTCCTCGGCCTGTGGGGCATGCAGAAATGTCTGCAGGCTTGCTCCAAGAGGAGGGGGTGGCGGCACAGGGTGGGGACACAAGGCCAGTGGTCTTGACATGGGCCAGGTTCCTGGTGCCAGCCCGGTCCTGGTCCCGGGGCACGGCCTCAGCCTGGGCCGCCCAGCACCAGGCTCTACTGGCCCCTGAGCGTCTCTGGCCTGTATGCCCTGGCTTTGCCTTCTGACCTGTCCTGAGGGTGGGGCTGTGGGAGATGCGTGCAGCTCAGAGCTGCTCCCCAGGTGCCCAGAATGCTTGTGGGGCAGGAGGGGACCCTGCTCACCTGGTCTGCTTCCTGGGCCAGAGGTGCACAGTAAGGGTTCTGCAGGTGAATGGGTGTGTTGGCACTGGTTGTGGGCATTCGAGGGCACTGCTGGGCCATCAGTCTGGGGTAGGATCGATCCGCTCCTGGACATCATTAGGTCCAGGCTGTGGCTCCCAGGAGGAAAGTAGAGAAGGGGACAGTGAAGTGAAGGGAGCCTCAGTACCCTGCAAGGTGGCACCCTGGGTGGGGAGGTGGAGACTGACCCCCTGTTGTCATCCAGCACAGTGCTAGACAGCCTGGCATTGGAGGCTGGCCTGAGGAGGCTGTGCCTCAGGGGCCCACAAAAGCAGTGCCACCTGTATGCAAATGCTGGCTATGGCCCAGGTGGGGCCCTGTGGGCATCAGCAAAGCCAGCGACAGGGCTGCCAGGGAGGGGCTGTCAGGTATGGGGTGTGTGCCAGGGAGGGGCTGCCAGGTTTGGGGTGTGTGGGTCTTGGCCAGCCTCAGCTTCACCCCACCCAGATGAGGCCCCAGCAGGACATTCACAGGACAGGAGCTCTGCCCGACCCACAGCAGCCCTGCTGTGCTGCCCTTACCAGCAGCCTGCCTGGTGACACCACAAGAGTGCGGTGGGCCCTCCGGGTTGACCAGCAGAGGCCTCCCACTGCCTCAGAGGGACCTCTTGCAGGCACCAGGTGGGTCTGGCCCCTGAAGCACTGAGGGGACAGGTGACAGGGCACCCGGACCTGGATGTAGTCCAGCCCCTCACTTTGCTCCGCAGCCCGATGGGGTGGGTCAGCAGGCAGCGCTGCCGGGCCTAATGGAGCTGGCATTGATTTCCCGGCACTGGAGGGGAGGTTGTAACCGGAAACTCCCCTCCCTGTCTGCTATATTTAGCACTGCAGGACCCGGCGGAAGCACAGCCTACTCTGGAGCCTCGCCGGCTCTGTCCAAACCCCTGGCAGCCCGTCCCCAGCCTGGTCCCCAGGAGTGCCCTATGGGCCCAGAGCCCCTGGCCAGGCTGAACAGCTGCACCCTTGCCCTCTGCACACAAGCTGGGCACCTCCTGCCTCAGAGCACACCCGAGCCCCTTAGAGCACACCGGAGCCCTCAGAGTGGGAGCCCTCCAGGCTGGGGGACAGGTGGCTCTGGGAGGCTGAAAGGTGCTGTGGTCCAGTGGGCCCCAGGACAATGATGAGGTCCCTTTCTAGAAGAGACCGGGTAGCCTGGTCTGGTGAGGGTTGTGGCTGGAGCCCTGGCCCCCACTGATCTCAGCCCTTCACCCCAGCAAGGTGCAGCACCAAGGGGCAAATGCGTTTTGTGAAATCTGTGTGAGGGGCAAGGGTTCCCACTGCTGCCTTCTGGAAACTCAAACCAGGGTCCAGCTGCCTGGCATTTCTGGCTCAAGGGCTACAGAAATTCCTGCAGGGAAGGCACCCCCTCTCCGATGCCTCCTATGTCCCCCTCCTCCCCAAGGGCAGGTGCGGCCACCTTCCTGACCTGGGTCCTCTCATGGACATCATGAGGTCCAGGCAGTGGTTCCTAGGAGGGTACACTCCTGAGAGGGAGCCACCCTGGGCAGGGGGGCAAGGACTGACCCCCTGGTACTACCCTGATGCTCACCCACCTGCCCTGGGCCACGGATACCCAGGCAGGTCTCACTCCAAAGGGCCTGGAGGGAGGCATCTCCCTACTTGGCAGGATGGGCTGGGCTCTCTACCCTGAGGCTGGGCAGGCCAGTGGGCAGGGCTCCAGGCAGGCTGCGGCCCCTGCTGGGTTGAGCTTGAATCTTGAAATGAGTGTGCATCCCTCACTGGGGCCTCCGCGCTGGGACAGCTCTGAGCTGGGGGCGCCTCGGCTGAAATGCAGCCGCTGCGGGAACAGGCCCCGCATGAGCCGCTGAGTGGCCAGCCTGTTCAGTCCTTTCCTCCCACAGCTGGCCAAGAGCAGGAAGCTGGGAGCTGGACCAGGGAGGAGAACCTAGAGGGGCTGTTCCCTGGGTTCCCTCCTACACTGGAATTCCCCCACCTCAGCCCAGCTACCATCCCCTCCCCTCACCTGCACCACGGCAGAGCCTTGACTTCACCCCTGTGCCTGTCCCCTTCCCAACCAGGGGACTTTGTGAAAATGTAGGTCACTGCAGCCCACCCAGCTCAGTTGCTTTTGTGACCCCTGTTGGGTCTTAGCAGGAGGACTTGCGTGTCACCACTGGCCTTGGGTGGTGGTCATGACCCTTACCAGGGTCCCGCTCCTGTGGCTCCAGGACCTTGACGCATGCTGTTCTCAGCTCCTGGCCTGGCTGACCCATGCCCATCCATGCTCTGGCGGCCCCCATGCCAGCTTCTGCATGGCTTGTCCAAGTCCTCTGTCCACCACTGGGCTGGGGGCTCCTGAGGGTGTGCAGGGCGGAGTCTCCCTTGTTCACCACTTGGCCAAGTGCCCAGCACCCCCCCCCCCCACCATAGTAGGGCAGTGGGCGCAGGTAGAGACGGAGCCCTGGGCCTCTGGAGCTGGGCAGGGGGCTTCTCTGTCCTGGGGCTTCCCTCCCTCGAGTACCCAAGTACCTGCCCCCAGGCCAAAGCACAGGAGAGGTGGCATCTCCACAGGGAGCCCCTCCCCCCGTAGGCGGTAATCACTGCCCACACACCGGAAGGCGGCAACTGGAAGGCTCTGAACACAGCTTAGGTTCTCTTGTTTGGTGGGGGTCTCTGTGCAGGCCTCGTCCTGGCTTGTGTCTTAATCCCCACGGAGCCTACCCACCACCAGGTTTGGGGTGGGCACTCTGAGTGAGCACAGCCAGCTTAGGTGGGCATGGGGGGGCTCTGACCCACCCCTTTAGGGAGCTTCAGCTGAGCCTGCGGCCTGGATCCTGGAGGGGCTGCTAACAGGGATGGAGCAGGCAGACCCTGCGTATGGGGTGTTCACAGGCCCTGTGCCTCCAAAGCTCTCTTCCTTCAGCCCTCAGCGCCAGCACCATGGTGGCAGTGACTTGCTCCAGGCCGGGGGGCTGCACTGCCACCCAGCTCCGGGCACAGGGCAAATTTGCGAGAGGAGCTAGGGGGAGAGAAGACAGCTCAGTTATCATGGGGATGGGTTGAGGACCCCTCTGGACCATATGGGGATCTTTAACCACCAAGGTGACCCCTAGCTCTGGAAAGGACCGTGCTCACTGGAGGAGGGGCAAGGTGCCATTGGTTTTGACCCTGTGGAGGAGCTGCGAGGTCACCCAGGGAGAGGGCAAGGAGGTGACCGCAGAGGATGGGGTGTGGAAGCCTGGTGACCAGGGCAGCAGGGGGAGGCCTCTCTTGGGGTAGCCTTCAGGGACAGGCACTGCCGACTTTTGTTCCCCATTTCCCGCCTCTCGCCCCCCAAGCCCAGACCTGAGCTTGGGGGGCGAGAGGCGGGAAACAGGGAATGCGGTCTGAGCATTTCCTGAGGGCATGGCCTGGCGACCTCGACGCCAGCGCCGAGCTGAGCAGTCTGCACCCTGGAGCATTTGTTGACTGGCTGCATGACCGCGCGCCTCGCAGAGGGGAAGGCAGGGGCGTCGGAGGGGCGCAGCGCCCCCTGCAGCCGGCGTGGAGGCGGTAGGAGTGGCGCGGAGAGGGGGAGATTCCGGGAGGAGGTGGGGGGCGCGCAGTAGGGGCTGGGCCCGGCTCTGGCCCCAGGGCCGCGCCACCCCGCGTGGGGGCCGAGCCCTGATCAGAACAGGAGGCGGCATCTCCTCTGGGACTGCGAGGAGCCCGGCGGTGGCGCACTGATGGGAGGGGACCACACGGCAACCTCGGGGCGCCCCACCCCCGGTTTCTGACACCCGGCAGGAGCCCAGGCGGAGGAGGGGAGGCAGCTTTGCGGCGCCGACGCCCGCTTCGCCGACTCACGCGGAGGTGTGAGCGGGGCCCCCGCGGCCCGCGCTGACCTCGAGGCCCCGTGCCTCCGCCGCCCGGGCGCCCTGGGAGGCGCGCGCCGGGCCGGGGCGCTGGCAGGCGACGCCCTCCGCCGCCTTTAAAGCCTGGGGCGCCCCCGGACCCCCCCCGGCCCCACCCCGCGGCGCGGCCCCGCCCCCTCATGCATATGCAGGTGCGCGGGTGACGAATGGGCGAGCGAGCTGTCAGTCTCGTTCCGAACTTGTTGGCTGAGGTGCCGGGAGCGCGGGCGCGCAGAGCCGAGGCCAGGACCCGCTGCCATCACCGCCGCCGCCGTCGCCGCCGGGTGGGAGCCGGGCCGGGCAGCCGGAGCGCGGCCGCCAGCGAGCCGGAGCTGCCGCCGCCCCTGCACGCCCGCCGCCCAGGCCCGCGCGCCGCGGCGCTGCGCTCGATCCCGCCCGCGCCGCCGCCGCCGCCTCTGCCGCTGCCTCTGCCTCTGCGGGCGCTCGGAGGGCGGGCGGGCGCTGGGAGGCCGGCGCGGCGGCTGGGAGCCGGGCGCGGGCGGCGGCGGCGGGGCCGGGCGGGCGGGTCGCGGGGGCAATGCAGGCGCAGGGCCGGGGGCGCTTGCCCCGGCGGCTGCTGCTGCTGCTGGCGCTCTGGGTGCAGGTGAGCGGGGCGGCGGGGGCGGCGGGAGTCGCGGACGGGGCACACCGGGCCGCCCCTAGGGGCCGGGCGGGCACTGCCTGGGGCCGCCGTGGTTCGGAAGCCCTCGAGGCTGCGCGCGGCGGCTGGGGCTCCGGGCGGGCGCGGCTGGGTGGGGGCGGGGCGGCGGGGCCTGTTCCCCCACCCCTGGCGCCCGGCCCGCCGACCCCGGCCCGCGCCTCCCTCCGCTCTCCCGCTGCCTTATTTTTAGGCGGCGCGGCCCATGGGCTATTTCGAGCTGCAGCTGAGCGCGCTGCGGAACGTGAACGGGGAGCTGCTGAGCGGCGCCTGCTGTGACGGCGACGGCCGGACAACGCGCGCGGGGGGCTGCGGCCACGACGAGTGCGACACGTACGTGCGCGTGTGCCTTAAGGAGTACCAGGCCAAGGTGACGCCCACGGGGCCCTGCAGCTACGGCCACGGCGCCACGCCCGTGCTGGGCGGCAACTCCTTCTACCTGCCGCCGGCGGGCGCTGCGGGGGACCGAGCGCGGGCGCGGGCCCGGGCCGGCGGCGACCAGGACCCGGGCCTCGTCGTCATCCCCTTCCAGTTCGCCTGGCCGGTACGTGCGCTCCATCCACCGTGCTCCAGCCCTTCCCTCTCCCTCCGCGCCCCGGCCCCGCGCGCTTCGCGACCCCCCAACACCTGCGGCCGGGTCTGCGTGCGAGCCGCGCGCGCCCAGGCGGGGCGGGGCCGGCAGGGGGCGCGTGCTCTGGGGACTCGGTCCGCGCCTGGCCACGTGGGCGCGCCGGGGCCCCGGGGCCACCGGGAGCGGGGTCGCGGCGGGGGCGGGGCGGGGCGGCGTGCGCGGCGGTGTGCGGCGTGTGCCTGCGTCGCCCTGCGCGTGTCTGTCTGGGTGGGGAGGCGAGGCGAGGCGCCCCGGTCCCGGGCAGGCCGCGGAGGCATGTGCGCAGCGCGTGCTGGGGCTGGTCTAGGGCAGGCCCTGACGGAGCCGCCCCGGGCCCATGGCCAGCCGGCGCCTGCCCTGCAGTTTCCTGGATGCCTGGGGGGCACGGGCGGGCGCCGTGGGACCTAGGCCCGGGAGAGCCTATCGCCTAACGCCTATGTCGGCGGAAGCCCCCGATGCTGACCCAAGATCCTTCAGAAGCAGAGATAGTGGGATCCTGGTGCTGTGACCTTCTGTGGCACTGCCCTGTTTGTGGGTTTTTTTGGTTTTGTTACTCTTTGGAAGGGCAGAAGCTGAGTCGGGGCTGTCTGGTCTCCCGTGGCAGGTGGGCTGTCAGGCAGGAGCCCTGGCCTGGGCGTGCTGGGAGGAGGGGGTGGTAGGGGTCCAGTGTCACTGGGAAACAGGTACTCATACCAGTGGGCTGGCGGGTGGGTAGTGGTAGGTGGGCAGGCCCAGGCCTTGGGCGCCTTACCTCATTGCTTGGAGCAGGGCCTTGTCCTGGTGCCCAGAGGTCCTTCCCTGCTTGGTCATCGTGCTGGGGGCCTGGAACTGGGTGAGTGCGGGAATGAGAGGAGCACGCAGACCTGTGATCAGGGAGTAGGTGGATCTGGGAGCCAGGAAGTGGCTCCAGCCAGCAGGAGGCACAGGAGCGTGCCCGCCTGGTATCCTGGGCCCTGAAGAGATTGTGAGTTGAGGGCAAGCCCTGCAGAGGTCGCGCCAGTTGGGCCTGCCGTGTCTGGCTCCCAGTCCTGTGCTGTACCTTTGAGGCCCTGGCTGGCGGCCTTGCCTGCTGCCCCCATCCTCACCCCTTCCTGAGCTCCCACCCCTGGAAGCTGGCCGTGGTCTCCTTTGGCCATGTCCTCAATCCCTGAGCACCCCGCTGGGTATCCCTTGACCCGGAGGCCTCAGAGAGGGGAAAGTGTCCCCCAGATGGAAAGGCAGGGGCGGGCATGGGAGGGCCCAGGCAGTTGTGAGAAGCCCAGCCCCTCGCCCCCACGGCGGCACGGCAGGCAGGTCTGAGCAGGGCCCGCAGCCTGTCATCTGCACCTGGGCCTGAGCCAGCGTGGCCCCACATCGCTACCTGAGGATGTGTTTTCTGCTCGAGTTGGCAGCAGTGGGTGTGGGGGCAGGGAGGTCTCGGAGGAATGTGGCGGGCTATCGCGTGTCCGCCCTGGCTCTTCGCCCCGCTGGCCAGCCGGTCAGGTGTGGGATGGGACCGGGCAGGCCCTTGCCTTCCTTGGAGTCCGGGCACTGGGTTTCGGGGCCAGCTCACCTCCCTGCCTCTTGCTTCCAGCCGGTTCCTCGAATGCCCCAGGAGGGGGCAGGCGGCCTGTCTCTGGGTTGGGGGCCAGGGCAGAGGCATAGCTGCGTGTTTGGGGGCAGTCCTGGTCTCCTGCCATGTGGCCTGGCTGCCGGGCGGGAGCTGTGCCGTGATGCCAGCACCCTGGTATTTGCACTCGGGCGGCGCAGCCCGTGGCCACGCTGCCCTGGCTTGCCGAGGTCCAGCTCTGTGTGGTGAGCTGAGGTGTACTTGGCTGCGACGGGAAGGCAAGGACGGAGTTCAGGCTCCCTGGGACCTGAGGAGGGGTTTCAGCCTGGAGGCTAGGGTGGCATCCTGCCCAGGCCCTCGGGACTTTTGGGCTCCTTGGCGTAAAGGGAATGAGAGGGCCTTGTGGAAGAGGAGTGGGGGAGTCCGGGCTCTGCATTCACCCGCTCCGCCCCCTGCCCCCTGAGTGACTCTCCCACCCTGTGGTCTCTGCCGTTGACCCAGGCCTGGCTGGGTGGCCCTCTGCCCCCTGGCCTGGCTTCTTGTGGCCGGGGTCTGTGTGCTGTCTAGTACTCATAGATCTGTGCTGGTCTCGGGCTCAGCTCCCTCAGTGGGTGGGCCCAGGGTTTGGATGTGGAGAGGTGGTGGACCACATGCCAGCAGGCTGCCCGGCTGCCCCTCCTCTCCTAGCTCCACCCCCAGACGTCCTCAGGAGGCCGGTGTCAGCCTGGGTTGGTCCTGGTCCCTGGCTTGTAGCTGGCAGGGTGAGGCCACATTCTCCCAGTTGCGTGTGTGCACGCACCCCGGCTGCTCTGTAGGCATGGCAGGTGGTGATGGAGGTTTGGAGAGGAGTAGTGTCATGCTGGGGGCAGCAGGGAGCTTTGCTCTGGGGCCTGGTAGGTGGCAGGCCCAGGGGACACCTCCTGGCTGAAGGAGGAGCAGGGTGGTGGCAGTTGGCCGTGACCTGGGCAGCCAGGGCCCCGCCCTCAGAGGTGCAGCTGGAAGTCGTGCTTTCCTGGCTGGCCCATCTCTGGAGCCAGGAGTCCAGGAGCCTGCCTGCCAGCGAGGGTCTTTCTTGTTCTGTTTCGGCATGTGCGTGCTGGGCTCCAGGGCAGCTGTGCGGGGCGGCGTGGCTGGAGCATGGTCCCCGTGACAGATCTGGGCTTATGAGGAGAACAGGATGGGTGAGGGCCCTGCAGATATAGGAGGTGGGCCTGGGGCTGACCCTGTGTCTATCAGCTCAGGAGGCCTGAGGTCCTGGGCCATCAGAAGGTGCTGGGGCTGAGCTTTTCTCACCTGTGAAAGGGGCACAGTGCTGCTTTTTCATTGCGGGTCTCACGAAGTCACATGGGGCTGCTGGGCTCCCAGCTCAGGCTCTGCTTGTGCCCCCAGCCCGGCTCCCAGACCTGTCCAGTTCCTCCCTTTCCCAGTCTTTCCTCCCCTCTCCTTTGCCCCCTAGGGAGGAAGGCTCTTACAGAGCCCACCCCCTGCATCCAGCCCCCCTAGGGCTCAAGGTGGGCCAGGCTGAGGTCTGTGCCTGGGACTACCTAAGCTGCTTGGGGCAGGTGTGAGGTTCAGCCCCACTCTGCTTCCTGTTTTTTCTGAGCTTGGGCTGGGGCTGACAGGGCCCTGGCCTCCCCACTCTACCTTCAGGGGATCCTGTCTGCACACTGGGGACCACCCCCCTCCTTCCCACACCTTCCCAGTAGGGACCAGGAGAGCTGGCTGGTCTGGTATGGAACGTGGGCATCTGGGTTCCTGTGTTGGGTGGGCATCGGTCTGCTCCTCCTGCCGTGGGCCTGGGGCCCAGAGCCCTGGGGAGAACTCAGGGCATGTCCGCCTTGTACATTGGGGGTCTGGTTCAAAGCTTTGGTATGGGGGCAGGGTGGGGCATTCAGTGCCCAGGCAACATGGGGACCATAGGAGCCGGGGAGGACTGCCCTTGGCCAGGGAGGACTGGAGAGTGCGCTGGGGGTTTGTCACTGGTCCCTGAGGGTGGGCTGAATGGTCAAAGCTGAGGCATGATAGGAAGGCTGGGAGGTGGAGGGGGCGGGTTGGGGAGCAGGCAGCAGGCCTGGGTAGGAGGGGACTGCGGCTCTCAGGGGCCCTCCTGGGCTGCTCCATGGTGTCTCTATGAGGGGAGAAAGCTAGTCCAGTGAAGGGGTGCTTGTGGAGCCAGGCTTCGGCCTGAGCTGCTGGTGGTGGAGTGGGGGCAGGAAGACAATGATCTGCAATCCCAGGCCCCAGCCAGGGTCGCTATCGCCAGACCCCAGGCCTGAGCGGGGTCCCTGTCCCTACACTCCAGGCCTGA
>NW_026652291.1:522271-583147 GCF_009828535.3 Hylobates moloch
TGGGGTCCCTGTCCCTAGACCCCAGGCCTGAGCGGGGTCCCTGTCCCCACATCCCAGGCCTGAGCGGGGTGTGGCTGGCATCAATTGTACCCTGGGCTTCGTGGCAGGTGCTAGCAGGCCCCGGCTGCCACCGTCTTCACGGCGGGGGGCCTGGACCTAGAGGGGGTGTGCTGGGGAGGGGAGGGTGCACCCAGGCAAGGCCCTGGCTGGTCTCTGGCGTGGAGCGTGGGTGTGTGGGTTCCTGCGGTGGATGGGCTTTGGTCTGCGCCTCCTGCTGCAGCCCTGGGCCCAGAGCCCTGGGGATGGTGTTTGCCCCCACCCCCTCTTCCCTCCCTCGGGGGACAATGGCAGCAGAGGCCTGGGCCTCTCAGAAGCTCGGGTTTCAGGAAATGGGTCTGTGCTTGGAGCTCCTGGCGCCTGCACCAAGCGCTGTGCTCCGTGGGGGGCGGGAGGCTGATGCGGGAGGCCGAGGCGAAGAAACCGAGTCGGGCGTTGGTGGGGCAGAGGGTCTAGGAGGCTGTGTTGGCCTTGACCGGGTAGGGCCCTAGACCTGGGTTGCCTGAGTTTTGGGATGCTGTAGATTGGGGGTACAGTGGGCAGTGGGGTGCCGTGGAGTTAGGGTGCCTGGGATTTGGAGTACCCTGGGCCATGAGGTGTGCTGGGCCATGCAGTGCCCTGGGCTGGGGGTGCCCTGGACCTGGAGTGCCCTGAGCTTTGGGGTGCCCTGGACTGTGGGTACACTGGGCCATGGGGTACACAAGGCTGTGGGGTGTACTGGATCTAGGGTGCCCTGGGCTGGGGGGTACTCTGTGCTTTGGGTGCCCTGGGCCTGAGGTGTCCTGGGCTTTAAGGCGCCCTGGACCTTGGGGTGTGTTGGGCCATGCAGTGCTTTGGGGCTCTGGGGTACCCTGGGCTTTGGGGTGCCCTGGACCGGGGTGCCCTGGGTCTTGGAGTATGCTGGGCCATGCAGTGCCGTGGGCTGTGGGATACTCTGGGCTTTGGGGTGCCCTGGACCTGGGGTACCCTGGGCTTTGGGGTGCCCTGGCCTGGGGTACCCTGGGCTTTGGGGTGCCCTGGACCTGGGGTACCCTGGGCTTTGAGGTGCCCTGGCCTGGGGTACCCTGGGCTTCGAGGTGCCCTGGCCTGGGGTACCCTGGGCTTTGGGGTGCCCTGGCCTGGGGTACCCTGGGCTTTGAGGTACCCTGGCCTGGGGTGGAACATCTGTTGCCTCGTCTGCGTGTTCTCTGACTTGTGCCACTGCCGTTGCCCCTGCCTGGGGACAGGAGGAGGGGTTTAGACTTAGCCTTGAGGGTTCGGGCTGGGGAGGAGGCCATCAGATGGTGGGAGATGAAGTTGGGCTGGGGGTCTGCTTGTGCGGTGGGGGTGGGTCAGGCCGGGCTTGCAGGGAGAGGCTTAGCTGGGCCCACAGGGATGAAGCCCTTCCCCCTTGGCCTCCAGAGACTGGGCAGGGGCATAGCCCTGCTAGGCTGGCCTTGAGGGAGGGCCTGGGTTCCTCTCCCTGCTTGCTGGGGAACCTGGGTAGGTGGTGGGTCTCTGACCTGTCCCCAGACCCCCAGCCCACCCATCGCCTATTGCCCCTGCCAGTGCCAGGCCCACATCCCCACATGTCCCAGCCCCATTCCTAGAAGGACAACGTGACCCCCAACCCCTGCCCAATCCAGGCCCTATTGTCCCTCCTGTGTTCTAGGGGTTTGGTGCTGACAAAACCCTGTCCCAGACCATGGCCTGCCAGGCAGGAAGGACAGGGGTGAGAGGTTGCTATTCGCAGAAGAGGCACCTGAGTCCTGGAAGGACGGGGGTGAGAGGTTGCTATTCACAGAGGAGGCAAATGAGTCCTGGAGGCTGGCCCCTAGGGAAGAAGAGGAGCTGGGAGGGCTGGCAGGTGAGGTGAGGCAGGTACCGCCCCATCAGCCGGCTCAGGTTCACTCTGGATGACTTCCTGCCATCCAGGTGTAGGGACCCCAGCTGGCGGGCGGTGAGGCCCTCTCGGCGGGCGGGCAGGCACACGTCCCTGTGGGAGCAGGTAACCGGAGCCCTGGGCTCAGGCGAAGGTGGCAGTAATTTTACCTGAGTGGCTGGCATGAGGTTTCCTGGGAGTCGAGAGGAGCTCCCTGCTGGCCCTGAAGCCCAGGTGTGGCTGTGCCGGGAGACCGGGAGGCCTGGCTTTCCTCTGCCTGCCCTGTGGCCAGAGCTGCCCTCAGACCCACGCTGGCCCCATCCTCTGACCTCACTATTGCTGCTTCCTGGTCCTGCTGGTTCCTGTCCAGTGGCTAGAGTGACTGTTAAAGCCTGGTGGGTCCCAGTCCTCACTCAGACCCCAACAACAGACCTCACTCAGACCCCCCCACAACAGTCCTCACTCAGACCCCCCCAACAACAGACCTCACTCAGACCCCCCCAACAACAGTCCTCACTCAGACCCCCCCAACAACAGTCTTCACTCAGACCCTCCAACAACAGTCCTCACTCAGACCCCAACAACAGCCCTCACTCAGACCCCAACAACAGCCCTCACTCAGACCCCCACAACAACAGTCCTCACTCAGAACCCCCCAACAACAGTCCTCACTCAGACCCCAACAACAGCCCTCACTCAGACCCCCCCAACAACAGACCTCACTCAGACCCCAACAACAGTCCTCACTCAGACCCCCAACAACAACAGTCCTCATAACCCCCAAAAGAGCCCTCATCCAGACCCCAACAGTCTCCATACACACCCCACAACAGACCTAAACCTCAGACCCTCCAACACCCCAACAGACCTCACTCAGACCCCCCCAACAACAGACCTCACTCAGACCCCCAACAACAGACCTCACTCAGACCCTCCAACACCCCAACAGACCTCACTCAGACCCTCGACAACAGACCTCACTCGGACCCCCAACAGTCACCCACTTCGCTTAGCCTCAGGAAGGAAGTCCGTGCTGGGGTCTGGATCTGTGGTATGTCCCCACTGTCCCCGTGGGCTATGCGTTCTCAGCCCCTGGGCCTCCTTGTGGGCTCTGCCATGCAGCTCCTTCACTTTCTCATGCCCTGCAGCCTCAATCCCAATGCCACCCGTTCAAAGCCTGGCCTGGCCTTTTTTTTTTTTTTTTGAGATGGAGTTTCGCCCTCATTGCCCAGGCTGGAGTGCAATGGTGCGATCTCGGCTCACTGCAACCTCTGCCTCCTGGGTTCAAGTGATTCTCCTACCTCAGCCTCCGGAGTAGCTGGGATTACAGACACCTGCTACCATGGCTGGCTAATTTTTGTATTTTTAGTAGAGATGATGATTAACCATGTTGACCAGACTAGTCTCGAACTCCTGACCTCAGGTGATCTGCCTGCCTCGGCCTCAAAGTGCTGGGATTACAGGCGTGAGCCACTGTGACCCGCTGGCCTGGGCTTATTAGAACAACAGCCCCTGCCCCCTGTTGCTTTCCCCGAGCCCCGCTGGCTATAGGTTGTCATCCTCGGTGGCAGAGGCATGCCTGCTGCACACTTGAAGTGAATCAAGGAAGGAAAGGAATGAAGGAGGGAGCCAAACGCCGGACGCCTGGGAAGCGGCTGGGTGCTCCAGCTGTTACCAGGGGTGGGGAAGGGCTTGGCCAGGTGCAGCTGTGAGGGTAGTGCTCCAGGCAGACGGGTGGACAGGCTGGGGTGGGTGGGTGGGGGTGGGCAGGAGCCTTGGGAACCCCAAGGGTGCTCTCAGCTGGGAAGGTGTGGACAGAGTCCTGGTGGGGGTGTGGACGGAGCTCTAGGGGGTGTGGATGGAGCCCTGGGGGGGTGTGGACGGAGCCTGTTGGGGGGATGTGGATGGAGCCCTGGGGGTGTGTGGACGGAGCTCTTGGGGGATGTGGATGGAGCCCTGTTGGGGGATGTGGGCAGAGCTCTTGAGGGGTGTGGATGGAGCTCTGGGGGGGTGTGGACGGAGCCCTGGGGGGGGGATGTGGATTGAGTTCTTTGGGGGTGTGGACAGAGCTCTGGGGGGTGTGGACAGAGCTCGGCGGGGGGTGTGGATGGAGCTCTGTGTGAGGGTGGGGGTGTGGATGGAGCCTTGGGAGGCATGTGGATGGAACTCTGGGGATTGTCTGGCACCTATAGGCAGAGGTTTGCAGGCCCTGGTGACCAAAGGGAGCCCTGGAGATGGGCAGGGACTGGGCCCTGTGGCCTGGCGGGGCCATGGCGGATGTGGGAAAACGGGTTTAAGGGGAACTTAAGAGGTGGGATTGAGGGGCCTGTTGACAGCTCGACGTGGCTAGGGAGGGTTCTAGGAGCGGGTTGGGGATGGCCCCCCACTTCCATCCTGTGCTCCTAGCTGGGTGAGCCTCCTCGGGCCATCCCTGGGTGTTCTGCAGGCGGGGGCTCAGGAGGGGGGCCGGGGTTGCACAGCTGTGAGTGAGGTCCAGGGTGGGCAGCTGTGTTGGGCCCTAGTTGTCCATATTTGAGGGACAGTTGGAGGTGTGGGGCGGGACTGGGTGGGGGTCCTGGAGGCTGGGCTGGGTGTGGCTGGCAGCAGGTTGGTTAGGGGAGGGGCTGGACTTGGGAGCGCAGTCTTCTGAGAAGTCTTGGGAGGCCAGGCCTGTCCTTAGCTGGATGAGGCCGAGGCACCGGGGCGTGCGGGGGGTGGGTGGCGGGTGATGACCAGGGAAGGGCTGGCAGGCGTGGGGTTGGGCCTTGCTGGGGGGAGTGTGGTTTTCCCCAGCATAGCCAGGCCTTGGGGCTGGTTGGATGGGGTGCGTTGAGAGATGGAGCGAGCCTGGCCTGCCCGGACACTGCCCAACGCAGCATCCCCTGGGGTGGGAAGCCAGCAGGCCCTGAGGTGGCTCAGCCCCAGCGCCCTCCTCTGGGCCCCACCCGGATGGAGCCAGGGCTGGGCTCAGGGGCCAAGGGCACACCAGGGGTGGAGCTGGGGGTTCCTGGGCAGTGAGGGCTGAGAGGCTGTGGCATGTGGGTACCTAGTGCTGGGCAGTACAGGGCATGGCCCGGGGGTCCCAACTGTCTGGGCACGTCTGTGAGTGATGGTCTCCGTGGGCTGCACTGGGCGGAGCGGGGCCAGCCCTGTGATCTCTGCTTGGCTGATGGCATCGCCTGTCACCATGGCTGGGGTACGAGGGCCAGGTGGCCCAGGGGCAGAGGGGGCATAGTGGCCATGGTCTGAGGCTGTGCTGGGCAGTCCCAGGACCCCTTGGCCTCAGTTTCCCCGACTGTATCGCAAGGGCCCCTCCTGCCACCTCTCGTGTGTCGGGGTGGAGGTAGGTGTGGGTTTGCCTGTGTGCCGTATACCTGTAGGACCTGAGCTGCGGCCTGTCGGGGCCTCTGGCCGGGCGCCCTGTACTTGGCCACCCCGTGCACCTCGGAGGAGGCCGCCGGCGTGGTGATGGGGTCCCCCGTTCTCTCGCGTGGTCAGCCCCAGTGAGGCGCCAAGGGGCGTTCCACCGGAAACGCTCGGGTCCCGGCTGCCCGTGGGGCCCCTGTCTGTGGCCACTCCGGCCAGGCTGCCCTTTGCTCACCTCTCCCCCCGGTCACTCTTCCTGTGCTCTGTGCTGACTTGAGCCAGCTCAGGGCAGGCTGGGCCTCTGGCACCCCAACAGTAGGGAGCCCAGGCCCCGGAGCCCGCGTGGCCTGGAGGAGCCGTCTCCTTCCCTGGAGCTGGGTCATTTTTGGGTCTGCAGAGGATGAGGAGGGTGGTGGGTCCCGTGAGGACTCTGGAGGGGGTCCCTGGCTGGGGAGGAAGGGCCAGAGCCTGGCAGACCCAGGGGCAGAGTCAGCCCTGGGCCCTGTCCCACCCTGAACAAGGCAGGCAGGTGTGGCCTCAGGCACCTGACACGCCTCCCCGTGTCTGCAGCGCTCCTTCACCCTCATCGTGGAGGCCTGGGACTGGGACAACGACACCACTCCGAATGGTGAGTGAGCCCTGGGCCAGGTGGCAGCTCCTCTCAGCTTCAGGGCGCCTGTGGCAGGGCCCAGGTCCTCTGCCTGCTTGGGACAAAGCCTTGCTTTACCCTGAGGACCATGTGTGCTGTTTCCCTTTTTGCTCTGGCTGTCAGGAAGCTCGGCCACGTTTGGGATTTGCAGAGCTGTGCATGCACTCTCTTCCCCAGTCCTGGCTTTGCCTATGTTGTTCTCCTCTTGGGTGTGCTCTTTTGGGGCCCATGTCAGTGACTTAGTGGAGGAGACACCCTTGCGCGTGTCTCTGGCTTTGTGGCCGCCTCTTCTTGTCTGCACTGGAGCACGGAGCCTTGGTGGCCCTCTCCCTGAGGCTCACTTGCTAGCTGGCTGGCCCGTGCAGGGCTCTGCAGGGGTAACGGGCGGATGACTTCCATGGGTGAATGAGGAAGCACCCACAGGCCGGGGGAGCAGCTCGTGTGAAGGCCCAGGCAGGAGCGGGCTGGCTGTGCAGGAGGGGCAGCCAGGGCCGGGCTCAGATCATGGGGCTGGCAAGCCACTGAGAGGACACGGGCTCTGCCTAACAAGCTCTGGCTGCCTTATGGAGGGTGGGCTGTGGGGCCAGGACAGAGACCGAGGAGGAGCTGCCACATGAATCTGGACGTGTCAGGGTGACTTGGACCAGGGGCCGTCTGAGGGGGTGAGAAGGGCTCTGGCTGCTCTCAGAAGTGGAGGCATGGGGTTGGCCAATGGGTTGGAGGAGGGAGAGCCGGGCCAGGGCATCCTGGCTGCCAGCAGAGTGGAAGGGCTGTTTACAGGGCAGGGACGGCGGCGGGGGTGCCCAGGTGGGGAGCAGCAGCTGTGGGGACCCCAGCGGCTCAGGGCAGGGGTGTTCCCTGAGGGGGTGGCAGACAGACAGGTGGGCTGAGGCCCAAGCAAGGTCATCAGGGCTCTTGACGACGTGAGCCTGGAGAGGCTGCGGCGGCCGGGAGGCCCCTTGGGGAGTGGGCCAGCACAGTGTGCCCCCAGGCCTTGGCCCTTGAGGCGGGAGAGGTGGGGTCTGGAGAACCCGTTCACCTTTTATTGTGGAAAACTTCGAGAGCCTGTGCCGAAGCGCAGGGACCGGCATCACGGACTTTGCATACCAGCGCCAGCAGCTGTGGTGCCCCCTGGTCTCCCCGGGGCTTACTCAAAGTGGGGCTTAGATAGTGGGTCACGGGACCTGTGCCTGTCTTGGGGGCCTGAGGGGAGGCTTATTTTAAGGTGGGGCCGGTAGCAGTGTTTGGCACTTCTGGGAGCAAGTCATAGCGCAGGAGAGGGGAGGGCAACTGAGCGCCATGCCTGTGCTGGCGAGGGCTGGACACGGTGCCCAGGTGGGTGCAGGTATTGGAGCAGGGCTGCAGGTGGGTGGGCACAGATGTGGGACATGGGACTTACGCCTGGCAGCAGCCATGCCTTCTCTGTGGAGCCCGTGGTCTCAGCAGCCCTCCCTACAGGACCCATAGCCCCTAGCCAGGACCCCTGACCCTCTGCGTTTAGGGTGGGAGCAGGGGTGCAGGCTTGGTGGCGGGAGGGATAGGCCTCTCGGGGCCCTGAGCTTTCTGTAGCAGCCTGGCCAGGGGCCCTGCCCTCGGTGTGCTGCTGCTGCCTGCTGTGCCCCGGCCTTGCAGCAGCCGCAGACTTCTGCCCCGTCCCCGTTGTTCCCGGAGGCCGCCTGGCTGGGCTGGTTTCTCTGGCCTGTGCTGACTCTGCCACCTCCCCAAGAGGAGCTGCTGATTGAGCGAGTGTCGCATGCCGGCATGATCAACCCGGAGGACCGCTGGAAGAGCCTGCACTTCAGCGGCCACGTGGCGCACCTGGAGCTGCAGATCCGTGTGCGCTGCGACGAGAACTACTACAGCGCCACCTGCAACAAGTTCTGCCGGCCCCGCAACGACTTTTTTGGCCACTACACCTGCGACCAGTATGGCAACAAGGCCTGCATGGACGGCTGGATGGGCAAGGAGTGCAAGGAAGGTAAGGGGGCCGCCGGGCCGCGTGGAGGGCAGGGAGGGCCTTGGGCAGGGCCCCGGGCACAGGCCTTGTGGCCAGGCTGGCTGCAGCTGTGCCTCTCACCCCTCTCTGTTCGCAGCTGTGTGTAAACAAGGGTGTAATTTGCTCCACGGGGGATGCACCGTGCCTGGGGAGTGCAGGTGAGTGTGCCGCCGGCCTGTCTTTGCCATCCCAACCTTTGCCCTCACATCCTCACTGGCACACACAGCCTTGCTCTCAGGAGTTGGGCACACAGCTGTGAGAGCCGGGCCCTGAGCTGGGGAGGTTCCTTAGTCAGTGCAGTAGGTGCGTGTGTGAGCATGGGATGTGTCTGATGGCGGCAGCCCTGTGAGGACAGTGAGGAGAGACTGGGGAGGCTGGCTGGACAGTCACGTCACCAAGGGGCAGAGACCTGGAGTCTGCAAGCCACCCGAAGATGGGGCATGGGCAGAGGACACGGTAACCCTGCCCATGGGGAGGGGTTGGGCGGCGAGCGGCCGGCAAGTGAGACCAGCCGGCGAGGGGCAGCAGAGCAGACCGGTGGTGGGAGCTGAGGCCTGCAGGACCAGGGAGAGAGGAAGGGGCTGCTGGCAGGTTTGTAGCCCGGCGAGGTGGGTGGAAGGTCTGTGGTAGCTGTTGAGTGGGGAAGCACCAGACGGGAGGCTGAGGGGGAGGCTGTGAGGAGGAGGCTGCTGTGGGCATGTGGGGGTTATGGGGGAGGGGCCAGCGGGATGAAGGGGGAGAGGGGCACGGGTCCTGCAGACATCCTGGGGTGGAGCCCAGGGGTTTTTGGATGGATTTGATCAAGGAGGAAGGGTGTGGGGTCAGGAAGAACCCCAAGCTGCTGAATAGCGGAGCCATCGTGGCTGAAGGAGGAGTGCCGCAGAGGATCGGGCGGGGCCGAGGTTCGGTGGATGTGGAGAGGCGATGCCTGTCCTTTCCCCGGAGACACCCAGAAAGCTCGTTGGAGTGGCTTGGCCTGCGCCACGCGGGGCCTGTGGGGGGTGGCATTCAGGTGGTGTTGAAAGCCCAGACGGCGAAGGGGGGAAGACAGAGAGGAGAGAGGCCAAGGAGCAAGTCCCAGCTGCCGCAGGTCAGGGCGGATGGTTGAGGAGCCAGCAAGGGCCTCCACAAGGGGGTGGCTGGGGTCCTACAGCCAAGTCCAGACAGTGGAGGCCTCTGGACCCCGACCAGGGTGTGGGGGGATCCAACCAGGGGGGCTGGCAGCTTTGCCCTAGAGTGGAGCAGAGAAGTCAGCAGGGCAACCAGAGGAGCTGGGGCCCAGGGGCTGGGGTGGGCATGGGCTTCGAGCCGTGGCGCTTAGTGTGCGTGAGCAAGCTGGGGAACCCGAGAGGGGCTCGAGTGGGTGGAGAGACAGCAGGTGGAGGTGAGCACCGCCCTCCAGCCAGCCTTGGGTTGCAGGGGTCCGGGACCTCCCTCTGAGGAGTGGGTTTGCCTCCATGGGACGAGGACACTGGGGCACAGAGAGGCTAAATGATGTCCCCAGGGTCACATAGTGTGGCGTTTTGGAGACGAGTGGGGGAGTTTGGCAACCAACTGAGTTGGGAGCCAAGGTGGGGGGGTGGGTGACCCTTCCACAGGCCCCATGGTTGAGTGGCCTGGAGGGTACCGTGAGGAGCTTTCCTGGCCAGTCCCAGAGCAGGGCGGCAAGCAGGGCTGGGACTGCTCACCCGGTCACTCGCACACACAGGGATTCCCGGCAGGTTGAGCGGGTCTCAGGTCAGCTCAGAAAGTGCAACAGGGTGGACCTGGTCTGGGCAGATGTAGATGTAGGCCTACGGGAGTCGGCCCCACTCACCTCGCCTGGCTCAGTGTGCATCACACAACCTGGAGGCAGTGCCACCCTCCCTGGATGGCTGCTGGCTGGCAGCTGGAATGTCCCACCAAGGCTGGAGGAAGGCAGCAGGGAAGTTGGCCATCCCTGCCCTTTCCCCGAAGGAAGATGAGGAGCTGGAGTCCGGGGGGCCTGGTGGGTGGGGGCAGTAGGTGAGCTCCGCCTGCCCCTCTTGCTGGCGCTGTAGGGGAGGCCCAGCTGTTGCCCACAGCCTCGGCTCAGGTTCCAGTGCAGGACGCCCCCCCCCACCGGATGCTGCGGAGATGGCCCTGCCTTCCTGCCGCCGCCTCTCCAGGGCCCTGGGGCTGCTGGCTGGGGAAACCAGGAGGTGGGGGCCTGGTGTGGGCTGCCCCGCCCAGAGTGGAGAGCACGCCCTTGGGACCCACGAGGTCTGGGCTCTGAGCCTGGCTGTGGCCGCTCTCTGGTAGACGACCCAAGGTGTGTCACAGCCCCGCCCTGAGCCTGGGTCTCTGTGTCCGTGGAGGAGGGATTCCAGGCGGGATGTGAGGCCACCCACATGGACCACTGTGCATGCTGGGCTGGATACTGGAGACACGTTCTCCCCAGCCTCAGTTTCCCCATTTGTGGCAGCCAGACTGGGCTGATAGGCCTTCGGTGCTGGCTGTGTGGCTTGAGGGCGGCTCAGGAAGGGCCGTGGTTCTTTCCTTTTACAAAAATAAAGTGTGGCGGGTGCCGGTGTGGAAGTGACGTGGCCTGGATGACATTCCCGTCCTGCAGGACCGGAGAGTTCTAGGAAGCGCCCCCCGGGAGTCCCAGCAGGGCCTGGATGGCAGCCCGCTGGGCCTTGGGGTGTTGTCGTTGCAGGCTCTCTCCCCTGACGGAGGCACCCTCAAGTCAGGCCAAGTTCTACCCTGGCCACCTGCCCTCTCCTGGGGGACTCCCAAGATGGGACATTGGCCGATAGCCTGGGGCAGGGCGAGGCCTGGGGCTTGTGTCCTGGGGGTGCAGCTGGAGCTCCTGCAGGGTCAGGAACTACCCTGAGCAGGGCTGGCCCAGGCTGGCCGGTGGGCCTCAGTAGCCCCATCTGTGAGATGGGTACCTTGTGGGACTTTACTGGGAGCGAGCAAAATGACTGCCTTTGAGGTGGGGGCGAGGGCACATGCTGTGCCCAGGGCCACATGGCCGAGGCAGGGCCAGGACTGCTCCCCTGCTGCCCGCCGGCCTACCCAGCCCCTGGTACCGCCCGGCCCTGGCAGCACCTTGTGAGTCCAAGCCGGCATTCTCATCCCCGGGGTCCCAGCAGGGCCTTCCTTTCCTGGCGCCTGCTGTCGGGGCCCAGCTCACGGGTGAGTCCCAAAATAGCTCAGGGAGGAGTGACGGGACAGCTGGGGCTGACCGTCGGCAGCCAGGGGCCGGGAATGCCCGTGACAGTGGGGCTGGCCAGCGGGGCCGTAACCCCTGCCTGGCTCGGGCTGCTCCAGTTCAAAGGCCTGGCCGGCCCCGGGTGTGGCATGGGTGACTGTGCCTGGCTCCCCTGCCACCCTTTCAGGCGCCACAGCTCACTGGGTCTTGTGCCCCTCCGCCTTCCCCCAGGTGCAGCTACGGCTGGCAAGGGAGGTTCTGCGATGAGTGTGTCCCATACCCCGGCTGCGTGCATGGCAGTTGTGTGGAGCCCTGGCAGTGCAACTGTGAGACCAACTGGGGTGGCCTGCTCTGCGACAAAGGTAGTGGTGGGGGGCGGCGGGCCTAATGCTCTGCCATCGAAGTGTGGGTTGTGGGGGAGCTGGGGGCCGGCTTTTCCGCTGAGCATCCCACCCCTGCCCCCAGACCTGAACTACTGTGGCAGCCACCACCCCTGCACCAACGGAGGCACGTGCATCAACGCGGAGCCCGACCAGTACCGCTGCACCTGCCCCGACGGCTACTCGGGCAGGAACTGTGAGAAGGGTATGTGGGGGGCTGGCCACCCAAGTTCTGGCCAGGCAGGGACTGGTTCCCTGGGGAGCCGGTCAGGCCCCATCCCTCTGGCCTCCTGTGTAGTGGGCCCCTGACCCCCAGCTTGGGAACCTGTGTGCTTGGGGAGGAGTGCTTGTGGAAAGCTGGGGGCCTGGCTGCCAGCTCTGTCCCCTCCCCGTGGTTCTACAGCTGAGCACGCCTGCACCTCCAACCCATGTGCCAACGGGGGCTCTTGCCATGAGGTGCCGTCCGGCTTCGAATGCCACTGCCCATCGGGCTGGAGCGGGCCCACCTGTGCCCTTGGTGAGTGTCTGCACCTGAGTGGGGGACTCCTGCCTAGCATCAGTGGGGGTCTGAGAGTGGGGCAACTCGCCGGGGATGGGGTGCAGTGGTCAAGTGCACACGTGTGGCTGCGGCTGGCTTGGCGAGGACAAGTGGCAGGAAGACCCAGGCTTGCAGCGCCACCTGCCCACGGGGACCTTATTCCCACGGCTAACACTGCCAGGGCCCCACCTTTCTCCACCCTCTGCAGACATCGATGAGTGTGCTTCGAACCCGTGTGCGGCCGGTGGCACCTGTGTGGACCAGGTGGACGGCTTCGAGTGCATCTGCCCCGAGCAGTGGGTGGGGGCCACCTGCCAGCTGGGTAAGGGCTCCGCGTGTGTGCACAGGAATGTGGGCCGCGCATGTGGGCTGCTGGGGCTGCCGCTGGTGCTGCTGGGCTGTGGGCACCAGGTGCCGGTGCTGCAGGGCAGGCAGGGCCTGAGCCCCATGGCTCCCCCTTGTCTCTTTCACAGACGCCAATGAGTGTGAAGGGAAGCCGTGCCTTAATGCTTTTTCTTGCAAAAACCTGATTGGCGGCTATTACTGTGATTGCATCCCGGGCTGGAAGGGCATCAACTGCCACATCAGTCAGTATGGGGGGTGGGCGCCGGCGGGTGGGCCGAGGCACATGGGACCCCGCCTCTGACCCTGCTCCTCTGCCCCCAGACGTCAACGACTGTCGTGGGCAGTGTCAGCACGGGGGCACCTGCAAGGTGAGGCGGGGCCGGGAGGGTGTGTGGTGTGGGTGCTGCGGGGCTGTTGGGGTGCCTGCGGGAGGCTCACCTGGCTGGCCCACCCAGGACCTGGTGAACGGGTACCAGTGTGTGTGCCCACGGGGCTTCGGAGGCCGGCATTGCGAGCTGGAACGAGACGAGTGTGCCAGCAGCCCCTGCCATAGCGGCGGCCTCTGCGAGGACCTGGCCGACGGCTTCCACTGCCACTGCCCCCAGGGCTTCTCCGGGCCTCTCTGTGAGGTGAGGTCTGCCTGGTCACCCTGCCCCTCCTGCTGCTCTGGGAGCTGTAGGGCAGGCCTCGTCCCCCGACCATGGGGCCTGAGTGACCCAGGGGTGCTGCAGGGGGAGTTGTCCCCAAGGCGTCCCAGGCTCAGCCCTCCACTTGGTGCCAGGTGGGCAGGTGGGGCTGTCACAGGTCACCAGGCTTGGCCCCCTGTGGCCCTTGCTTGTTGTGATGGGTTTCCTGGTGGCCTGGGCTAGGAACCCCCGGGCTGCTGGCTGCCCAGGCCTATCTGTCCATTTGTGCACTCCCTCGGAACTGGAGGGCAGGGGGCTCTGGTGGGCAGAGCACATGGGGTAGGGTGGGTGCCTGATGGCGGAGGGGCATACACCTGTCATAGGTGAGTCCTGGGTCGGAGTGGGCATCTCTCTCAGGGCTGATGCTCTCACCTCCCTCTGACCATCTGTTGGTACTGGACCCCCTCCCCCAACCTCCCCTTTCCCCCTGTCTCCAAAGTAACCTGCCTTCCCCCTTCCCCACCACCCCTACCACCCCCTTCCCCACCTCACCCAACCCTGCCTCCCCCCACCCACCTCCCTACCACCCCTCCCCCACCTCACCCAACCCTGCCTCCCCCCACCCACCTCCCCACCACCCCCAGCCGCCCGCAGTCCTGCCCTGGCCTTGGGGCAGAGGATGGGCTTCCTGTGCAGAGGGCTTCTTGGGGCCCAGGGCAGGGGTCTGACCTCAGGACCTGCAAGCATGGCAGTGGCTGGCCCTGGAAAAGACCCACAGTCTTGGCTCTGAGGGTGGTCAGGCAGTGTGTGAGGGGCTCAGGAGCTGGGCTGCAGTGGAGGTGGGGGTGGGGGCCCACAGGTATCTGCGTTCAGCTGACAAGGCCTGGGCAGTCTCAGGTGGGCAGGGGTCTTGGGCTCTGGCTGGCACTGTCAGGCCCAGGGCGGAGGGGCCTGGGGGTTCCCAGGGATCTGCCTTCGTGTGGACAGAGGCCTGGCCTGTGTTCCCGGCCTGGGCCTGGGCTCTCATAGGCACCCCCGCACCCTGCAGGTGGATGTCGATCTTTGTGAGCCCAGCCCCTGCCGGAACGGCGCTCGCTGCTATAACCTGGAGGGTGACTATTACTGCGCCTGCCCCGATGACTTTGGTGGCAAGAACTGCTCCGTGCCCCGCGAGCCGTGCCCTGGCGGGGCCTGCAGAGGTGCTGGGTGCGGCATGGGGTGGTGGGGGAGATGGTGAGATGGGGCGGGCCTGACTCCTGACTGTACTGCCTGCCATAGTGATCGACGGCTGCGGGTCAGACGCAGGGCCTGGGATGCCTGGCACAGCAGCCTCCGGCGTGTGTGGCCCCCATGGACACTGCGTCAGCCAGCCAGGGGGCAACTTTTCCTGCATCTGTGACAGCGGCTTTACTGGCACCTACTGCCACGAGAGTGAGTGGCTGCGAACAGCAGGCTGGTGGTGGGGCTGGCCTGGCCTGAGGTCCTGGCTCACCCCGCTTGCCTCTGCAGACATTGACGACTGCCTGGGCCAGCCCTGCCACAACGGGGGCACATGCATCGACGAGGTGGACGCCTTCCGCTGCTTCTGCCCCAGCGGCTGGGAGGGCGAGCTCTGTGACACCAGTGAGTGTCCCAGCACCCGCCCACACGGCCTGTGCCTCCACCCCTGTGGGCCCCTCATCACCCTGAGGTGGGCCCCTGTCTGGGTGCGGCGGGCCCGGTACCCAGAAGGGCCTGGCCAGAGGGTGCTGCCACCATGGGGTGGAATCTCAGGCTGCCCCCATGCCCAGGGCCAGCTCCCCCCGCCCGACGCTCCTTCCCCGCCCCTCTCTGTCCTCACCTGGCCCAGCTCCAGTGCTTCCTCCCCCGGGAAGCCCTCCCTGAGCGCCGGTGACCCCCCGCCCGCTGACCGGCGTCCTCACCCCCAGATCCCAACGACTGCCTTCCCGATCCCTGCCACAGCCGCGGCCGCTGCTACGACCTGGTCAATGACTTCTACTGCGCGTGCGACGACGGCTGGAAGGGCAAGACCTGCCACTCACGTGAGTGTCCGCAGGCCCCGGCCGCGGGGACTGCCCCCAGGACCCCGGCCCTGGCTTTCTGGGGTCCGCCTGCTGAGCGGCCCATGTGCCCACAGGCGAGTTCCAGTGTGATGCCTACACCTGCAGCAACGGCGGCACCTGCTACGACAGCGGCGACACCTTCCGCTGCGCCTGCCCCCCCGGCTGGAAGGGCAGTACCTGCGCCGTCGGTGAGGAGCCCCCAATGCCCCTGCGACCACCGGGCATGTGCCCTCCCAGGCGCCGCTCCCTCGGGCCTGATGGGCCGAGGGGTCCTTTTTGAGGGCCACACCTGCCCCCTGCCCCTGGGTCTGTCTGCCCTGTCTGGGTTGGGGGCGTGGTATGGAGACCCAGGGCCAGGTGAGAAGCTCCCTCCTCCTCCTCTCCTTACAGCCAAGAACAGCAGCTGCCTGCCCAACCCCTGTGTGAATGGGGGCACCTGCGTGGGCAGCGGGGCCTCCTTCTCTTGCATCTGCCGGGACGGCTGGGAGGGTCGAACTTGCACTCACAGTGAGTGTGGGAGGGTGTGGGCAGGGGCCGCGTTCCTCCACCCAGATAACATCCCTGCACAGACTCACCCCCCATCCCCTTCTGCCAGCCCCTCCCCCTGCTGCCCCTGCCCCCAGCAAAAGGCACCCTCCTTGATGACCCTCCCCAGCCCCACAGCCTGATCACGCCGAGCCAGCCTGGACAGTGCCTGGCACACTTGGGGGGTGGGTACTGATCCCCTGCCTTCTCTTCTCCCAAACCAGATACCAACGACTGCAACCCTCTGCCTTGGTGAGTGGCACCCTGGGGGCCGCAGCAGGGCCGGGTGGGACTTGGCATACCACGGGGGCCGCCTGATGCCCACTCTCTGCTCGGCAGCTACAACGGTGGTATCTGTGTTGACGGCGTCAACTGGTTCCGCTGCGAGTGCGCGCCTGGCTTCGCGGGGCCTGACTGCCGCATCAGTGAGTGGCCTGACAGCCCCAGGCCTCGGAGCCCCTCAACCCAGCCGAGGTGTCAGGAGTCTGGGGACATCAGTGTCCACATCCCTTGAAGGGCAGTGTGGCCACAACCACTTCCTGCCTCTCTTCTGAGCCTCAGTTTCCCCACGTCTGTTCCCTGTGGGGTTCCTGCAGTGTACCCCGCCAAGTGATTAAGTGGGGGGCCCCCAGCCCGGGGGACCAGTCCGGGGCCAAGGGAGCTGTGGGGGTGGAGCGTGCAGCCTGACGTGGGCTCCTCTGTAGCCGCAGGACTGTCGTCCCTGGGTGTTGGCCCAGCTGTCTGTCCAGCACCCCTTGGCGGGTCCGACGCAGCAGCTGGGGCTAACCCAGGATGGGACAGGCCCACTGCAGAAGCAGATGGAGGAGGGTGCTGTTGGGCCAGGGTCAGGCTGGGCTCAGGAAGGCCTCAGGCAGGCAGCAGCTTGGGCTCTGGGGCAGGTGGGCCATGCAGGGCTGGCGAGGCCTCTTTGCTGGCCCTGGGGCGGCTCCTCATCGTCCTGGGGCTTGTGCCTGTGTGCCACTGGCTCCCCGCTGCCCTAGGCCATGCCGGTCCTGCGGTGGGCGTTGGCCTCACTGCACTGAGCAGCGGCGGCTCTCCCTGCAGACATTGACGAGTGCCAGTCCTCGCCCTGTGCCTACGGGGCCACGTGTGTGGATGAGATCAATGGGTATCGCTGTAGCTGCCCACCTGGCCGAGCCGGCCCCCGGTGCCAGGAAGGTAGGCCCCGTGTGATTGCCCGGGGCTGGGGCGGGTTGGGGGGCATGGGTGACACCCAGCCCCGAGGGCCAGATGCCCACTGCTGACCCTCGAGCCCATTCTCCCCACAGTGATCGGGTTCGGGAGGTCCTGCTGGTCCCGGGGCACTCCGTTCCCACACGGAAGCTCCTGGGTGGAAGACTGCAACAGCTGCCGCTGCCTCGATGGCCGCCGTGACTGCAGCAAGGTGCGGGCTGCCCGTGAGCCTCCCTGCCCTACCTGAGGCTGGTGCACGCTGACCCTGACCACTCTGTGAGATCAGGAGGCGGGTGCTGGGGTCAGGATGGACTGAGAGCTGTCTGCCCCCACTTGAGGGACACCCAGGCAGGAGGGAGCTCAGCCAGGCCCCATGCTTCGACGTGCAGTTGGGAAAACTGAGGCCTGGTCTGGGTCCTGCCTTGCTCCGGCTGCCCTTTCTGATGTTGAGCTTGGCCTGCCTCCCTGGGAGCCCTGGGTGGGGGGTGGGCCGGGCCTTGGGGCTCACAGACCTGGGTGGTATCCCTCCCTGGCATGGGGCCTGTGCCTGCCTGTGGGTCCTCATCTGTGTGTCTGCATCTGACCCTCCTGTGCGTCTGCATCTGACCCTCCTGTGCGCCTGCATCTGACCCTCCTGTGCGTCTGCATCTGACCCTCCTGTGCGTGCCTGCCCAGGTGTGGTGCGGATGGAAGCCTTGTCTGCTGACCGGCCAGCCCGAGGCCCTGAGCGCCCAGTGCCCGCCGGGGCAAAGGTGCCTGGAGAAGGCCCCAGGCCAGTGTCTGCGACCACCCTGTGAGGCCTGGGGGGAGTGCGGCGCCGAAGAGCCACCAAGCACCCCCTGCCTGCCACGCTCCGGCCACCTGGACAATAACTGTGCCCGCCTCACCTTGCGTTTCAACCGTGACCACGTGCCCCAGGTGAGGGGCCTGGTGGCATTTGAGCTTGCAGAGGCCACACGCCGGCATCTGCTCGTGGCGTGGCCAAAGCCTAGCCCCGCGGGGCAGGGAGGCTCTGGTTGGCTGAGCAGAGTCACTTTTGGTCACAGAGAGTGGCCCTATGGGGTCAGATGAGAGGGGCATTGGGCCTGGTGCTGGGTGGAGGTGGCAGAGGAGGCTGGGAGAGCAGCCAGCTGGGGGTGCCTGTTTGTCCAGCCGTCCTGAGGGCCTGGACTGACGGCGCCATGGCTGCCTTGCCCCAGCTCTTGGGCTGCAGCTCCGTGGGCAGTTTTGCCCTGGCCAAGGACCCACCTTTGTCTGCTGTGTGCTTGGAGCTGGGCTCTTGTCTCCCAGGAGGGGCTCAGAACTGGAGGAGACCCACTGTACCCTGCCCTGCCTCTCCTTCCCCCACTGGGCTGCAGGTGGAGCTGGCTCCGCCATGAGGATGGGCGGGTGGGCACCGTCACTCCTGCCTCCTGGTATAGGGCACAGCTGGGTGGGAAGCTGCCCCCCCAGGCCCTTGGCATCCTTGCTCTGCTCTCCTGGGCGGGCTGTAGGGTGTGTCCTGTGTGTACCCACAGCAGCAGTCCAGGGACGTAGGTGTCAGGTTCACGGCCCTGCCCTGCCCATGCACTGCCTGTCTCTGCCCAGGGCACCACGGTGGGCGCCATTTGCTCCGGGATCCGCTCCCTGCCAGCCACGAGGGCTGTGGCACGGGACCGCCTGCTGGTGTTGCTTTGTGACCGGGCGTCCTCAGGGGCCAGTGCTGTGGAGGTGGCCGTGGTGAGTGCCCAATGGGGAGCAGCACCTGGGTGGGCCCTGGGTCCTGTACTATGCAGGTCCTGGCTATGCTGGGCAGAGGCTCTGGCGAGGCTAGTCCTGGTGCAGAGGGACTGCAGGCAGGCATGTCTCCCCTGGCTGGGGCTGCAGCCCCTCGCTGCCCACGCTGCAGGCCTGTGGAACTGCTCCCTGGGCCCGGCCAGCATCAGGCAAGTGCAGGGCTGTGGTGTGGAGCCCGCTTCCCCTGCAGCATCCTCGCCCAGTCTCCTGCTCTGGTTTTGCCTGTGTCCCTACGTCACAGGCAGCAGGAGAGTCCGTGGGCTTAGTCGGCCCTGGGAGGCCTGCTTTGGGACTGGCACCTGCCCTGGCCCTGGGGGGTGTCAGATGTGAATGGATACCAAGGGGGTCAGGTGAGACTGGTGTGGAGACGTGCCCGGAGAGGGGAGGGAATGTTCTGGAACATGGTGGGTGGGTGTGCAGAGCAGTGGGTGTGGCCATGGCACAGCGTGGTGGGTGGAGGCCGTGGCCAGAAACAGGAGGGACGTGCAGTGTTTTGGTGCCCTGAGGCCACAGAGGGGGTGGGGGACATGGATGGGTGCTGCTGGGTGATGGAAGGGCAATAGGAGCAGGGGGAAGATGTGAGAAATGTGCCAGCACAGGTCACGGCACCATCAGGGATGTGGTGGAGGTAGGGCACAGCCCCGGGTTGCTGTGGCCTCGTGAAGGCACTAGGTTTGTGGTGCCCCTGGAGTGTGGCCCATAGGTGGGGGTAGGGGCTGGGAGCTGACAAGAAGGGATGGTCATCTCAGAGCAGGCGTCAGTGAATGGGGCCACACACCTCCCCCACTCACTGCCTGGTGGTGAGGTCCCCACCGCAGGACCCCGGGCTCTCCTGTGCGCCCAGACGGGGACACCCTCCACCCCTCCACTCCTCCCCCTGCCACTCCCCACTCACTGCCTGGTGGTGAGGTCACCACTGCAGGACCCCGGGGTCTTGTCTCCCGTGCGCCCACCATGCTCCAGCGTGGCCAGGGCCTCAGTACTGGGGGCAGGCTCCTGGGAGCCTGGAGCCCTTGGGCCATCCCCCCAATGCCGTTCTTTGCCGCAGTCCTTCAGCCCTGCCAGGGACCTGCCCGACAGCAGCCTGATCCAGGGCGCGGCCCACGCCATCGTGGCTGCCATCACCCAGTGGGGGAACAGCTCACTGCTCCTGGCTGTCACCGAGGTCAAGGTGGAGACAGTCGTTATGGGCGGCTCCTCCACAGGTGAGCGCGAGACGTGGGCCCCTGGGAAGGCACCAGGCAGGCAACTCAGGCATTGGGCACAGAGCCGGCCGATCCTGCCAGCCACCGGGAACACAGAAGTCCCTGGCACCTGCTGCCCCAGCCGCCCAGCCCCCGTCCTGGGACCCTCCCCACAAGCCAGGAACCAGAGGGTGGGGCCCGGCCGCCTGGCCAGCAGGGCCCTCCCAGGCCTGGGTGTGTGTGGCTAGTGCCCCGCAGGCGCCCAGGCCTCAGTGCCCACCGGCTCTTCTCCCCGGTCCCCAGGTCTGCTGGTGCCCGTGCTGTGTGGTGCCTTCAGCGTGCTGTGGCTGGCGTGCGTGGTCCTGTGCGTGTGGTGGACACGCAAGCGCAGGAAAGAGCGGGAGAGGAGCCGGCTGCCGCGGGAGGAGAGCACCAACAACCAGTGGGCCCCGCTCAACCCCATCCGCAACCCCATCGAGCGGCCGGGGGGCCACAAGGACGTGCTCTACCAGTGCAAGAACTTCACGCCGCCGCCGCGCAGGGCCGACGAGGCGCTGCCCGGGCCGGCCGGCCACGCGGGCGTCAGGGAGGATGAGGAGGACGAGGATCTGGGCCGCGGTGAGGAGGACTCCCTGGAGGCGGAGAAGTTCCTCTCACACAAATTCACCAAAGATCCTGGCCGCTCGCCGGGGAGGCCGGCCCCCTGGGCCTCAGGCCTCAAAGTGGACAACCGCGCGGCCAGGAGCATCAATGAGGCCCGCTACGCCGGCAAGGAGTAGGGGCGGCCGCCGGCTGGGCCGGGACCCAGGGCCCTCGGTGGGAGCCATGCCGTCCGCCGGACCCGCAGGCTGAGGCCATGTGCATAGTTTCTTTATTTTGTGTAAAAAAACCACCAAAAACAAAAAACAAATGTTTATTTTCTACGTTTCTTTAACCTTGTATAAATTATTCAGTAACCGTCAGGCCGAAAACAATGGAGTATTCTCGGATAGTTGCTATTTTTGTAAAGTTTCCGTGCGTGGCACTCGCTGTATGGCAGGAGAGAACAAAGGGTGTCTGCGTCCTCACCAAATCATAGCGTTTGTTACCAGAGGTTGTGCACTGTTTACAGAATCTTCCTTTTATTCCTCACTCGGGTTTCTCTGTGGCTCCAGGCCAAAGTGCCGGTGAGACCCATGGCTGTGTTGGTGTGGCCCATGGCTGTTGGTGGGACCCGTGGCTGCTGGTGTGGCCTGTGGCTGTCAGTGGGACTCGTGGCTGTCAATGGGACCTGTGGCTGTCGGTGGGACCTACGGTGGTCGGTGGGACGCTGGTTATTGATGTGGCCCCGGCCGCCGGCACGGCCCGTGGCTGTTGGCGCACCTGTGGTTGTTAGTGGGGCCTGAGGTCATCGGCGTGACCCAAGGCCAGGAGGTCAACCTCGCGCTTGCTGGCCGGTCCACCCTGCCTGCCGCCTGTGCTTCCTCCTGCCCAGAACGCCCGCTCCAGCGATCTCTCCACTGTGCTTTCAGAAGTGCCCTTCCTGCTGCGCAGTTCTCCCATCCTGGGACGGCGGCAGTATTGAAGCTCGTGACAAGTGCCTTCACACAGACCCCTCGCAACTGTCCATGCGTGCCGTGGCACCAGGCGCTGCCCACCTGCCGGCCCCGGCTGCCCCTCCTCGTGAAAGTGCATTTTTGTAAATGTGTACATATTAAAGGAAGCACTCTGTATATTTGATTGAATAATGCCACCATTCCAGCCTCCCTTGTTCTTTCGGTGCTGTCCCTTAATACAAAAGGTTGGGGGAGAGCCGCGCTGGCAGAGAGGCGTGGGGCAGTGGGGCACGCGCTGGGTGTTGGCCCACGTGGCTGTGGTGGCTGTGGAGGGTGAGACGGTCCTGCTGAGTCAGGGCCTGCCAGGGCCTCGAATGCGTTGACATGCCAAGGTGGTGGATGCAGGTTTGGCCAAAACCTTCCTGGGAATGGGGAGGGGTCTGTCTAGGTGCCTGGCACCCGACCCTGACTACAAACAGCTGAAAACAGTTTTATAAAATGGTATAAAATTGTTTACCCACGAATACCTATCAAGGTCTTAAGGAATTAACAGGTCAAAATTTTTATTCATTCATTTATTCCTTTGTTTTGCTTGTTCATTCAGAGGCAAGGTCAGCATTTGAGAGAGTGGAGGCAGGAGAGAAGCCGCCCGTCCGCCTGGCCCTGGAGCTGGTTTTGCCTCTCACTGCTTGAGCCAACTGGACCGTGGCATGGTGGCCTCGGGGCTGGGCATGGAAGGCCGACTCCAAGGCTGACTCCGAGCCGCCTGTCAGTGATGTGCAAGTCTTTACCCTGTGAGGGGCAGGAGGTCAACTGAGTCAAGGAGAAAAGCTAAGAACCAGATCTGTACAGAAGGGCAGAAAAAAGTCCTGCTGACAGCCTGGGAGTGAGGCTGCCTTGCACGGGCAGAACAAATGAATAAATGAATGAATGAACAAAAATTTTGACCTGGTAATTCCTTAAGACCTGCTGGTTGCTGCAGAAGTTACTCTGGATGTCTGTTGTTGGGCACTGCTGCTGTGGACTCCAGGAAGCCATGCAAATAAGCTGTGGTGTGCACTAGAGGGGCGGTCTCTCTTACTCCGGCTGGAGTCCTCCCACCAGCTTCTCCATTGTATGGAGCCAGGTCTGCAGGGACACACAGAGGAGCTGTTAGGAGACCCTGCTTGCCATCGGCTGCTCACAAGCCGAAGGCTTGTGCCCTCAGGGTGGGGGCAGGGATTAAACCCACCTCCTGCCTTGGCCCCAAGGGGTTGGCCAGGCAGTTCAGGCAGAAGGGCAGCCCCTGAGGAGTCGTGTACACCATGACTCGTGTGGACATGAAGCCCATGTTCCCACTACCAGGTTGGTCAAAAAGACGGCACGCTTTGAGTTTCCTTTTAAACGGTGTTTACCTAACTCACAGTTCCCCAGGTTCCTGGTAGAATCAAATGCAAATCACCTTTGTCCTAGACCTCTGTACGCCTCATGAATGAGTTTTCCAGGTCAGTGAGTAGACCACAATCAAACCAAGCACACAGGGGAACCTGGCACCATGATTGAAAGCCATGAGAAATGCGTGCAGAGGCATCTGAGTGTACTGGAATTCTCAGACATGGATTGTAAAAAGCTTGCTGTGCTCAAAGACGGCTTGGAAAAGCTGATAGGCCAAACAAACTTCAACCTAGTACCAAGTAGAACTTCTAGAAATGAAAAAAAAAAAATACAACCTTCAAACCAAACACTTCAGAAGTAGTTTGGCAGCCACGCTTAGACACTGCTAAAGAGAGAATTTGTGAACTAGAAGATCGGCGAGAAGAAATGATCCAGGCTGCCCCCCAGGACAAGAGATAGAAAATAGCATCAGCAGCTGAGGAGGGGGCCCCAGGCAAGGGCCTAGCAGGGGCTGTCCTGAGGCCCACGGGAGCCCATCAGGCATGGGGTGAGCAGTGAGTAGGTGCAGCAGGTATAGCAGGTGTCATAGGTGGGGCTGGGTTGCCCAGTTACTTCTGCAGGAAGTGTCCCACAGGCCTGGCCCTTCCTGGCTGTGCCAATGTGTTCCCCAGATTCTGGGGAAGCCCCTGTAACCTCAGGGAGATGCATCTGGCTTGGAGTCTCACAGGACATAGTCTGGCCTCCATGCCTGTGTAAGGGTGTGCGACTGTTGGAGGTGGAGGGGTGGCACTCAGGGAGCATGCATGCACCAAGTGTGCATGGGTTGAGCTGAGAGCCTCTGCAGTTGCCTGCATGTATCCATGGTGGGCAGGCCTGCCGCCCCCCACCCTGAGCTTGCCATCCAGTGTCCTGAGCCCAGTGGGAGTTCATGGCCTCCCTCCACCCCATACTCAGTCATAACCCCCCACTTAGGTGACCTTGCACCTTTTCAGGCCTGGCTGGTGCCTGGCCATGGCCAGCCCATGTGGATGGCAGCGCCTAGAGGTCCAGGCCCAGCCAGCAGGCTTCCTGCTTGCTGTCTCACGCCATGTCAGGGCAGGCGATGGGGCTCTTCTTCATCTCAGTGCTACTGCCCCCATGGCGTGGTCATGAAGCCGGGCTAGGTTCTGGCCCAACCCCCTGGGGTGAGCCTGGCAGTCCCCACCCTCAGACCCTAGGCCACCTCCACGCTTCCCAAGTGCCACTCACCTGCCTCACAGAGTCCGCTATACAGAGGCCAGGGTCCACAAGTGAGGGTTAGGCCCAGGGTCCATCCTGCTGCCACCAAAGCCTTGTTCCCTTGTGGGTGGGTGGGTGAGTGGCTGCCCCCGGAGAGGGTGCTGTGTGCTCAGCAAATCTAGCAAAGAAAGGCAGGCTCCCTGGCATCCCCAGGCTGGTGCCAGGCTCCTGGGGTCCCTCTGGCTGTGGCTGCAGGAACCCCAGTGGTCACCCCTACTCTGGCCGCTGGGCTTGGGACCTGCACCGCTCCTGTTTGCCCCTCAGGACACTCAGGCGTGCCCTGCTACCCGTCCTGGCTGCCGAGTTCCTGGAGCCCGCTGTGTCCTGCCATGAAGCGGGGGCCCCCGACGGCCAGTCTCCCCGCCGCCTCCACTTTCTTTGCTGTTCCTGTTGACAGGTCTGGGGCTCTGACCTGCCGTGCAGAGGGAGAACTCCTCTGTCACTGGGGCACATGTCCCCAAAATGAGCACCTGCGCCTCCTCAAGCCTGGTGGGCAGTGAGCTTGGGGGACATCAGGCTCCGAGGCATGTGCCGGGGACCGGCGGGGCAGGGCCTGTTCCCCACACTTTGGAGCTGCTCCCAGCTGGGCCCGGAAGCTACATGGCTGTTGGCTGTGCAGCTCGGATGGGAAGGGTCTGGATGCAGAGGGAACTTTGAGGTGGCCACTGCAGCCCCAGGGGGGTGCCTGGCTGAGAAGGCCCTGGGCAGCAGGCGCTCACTCAGGCAGAGGGTACAGGGAGCCGCGCCACCACCCCTGCCACCACTTTCCAGGCAGAGTGACCTGTGCACAGAGGCCAACCTGCAGGCTAGATGACATGGGCGGGGCCATGTGCGCACATGCCCTGGAGACTCCCGCCTCTTCTCATTCCCACACCGTCAGACCAGGGAGCAATGAGTCGGCCCTGCCTGGCCTGGCCCGAGGGATGCGTCCTGACTGCGCCATCTGACCCAGCCTGGAACCAAGTCATGGCAGGGGCCTGCTGTGGGTGCAGAGCCCCTCTCAGGTGGTGAAGCAGCACCTCCCGCACCCACTGCTGCCAGGATCCCCTGCTGCGTCCTTGCTGTTCGGCCCCTGGGACTGCGTCTGCTGGTTCTGCTTGGCGACAGCTCTGACTGCTGCATCTCCGAAGAAACCGGGCCCCAGGGCGCAGACAGGAGGTTCCACACAGGAGCCTGGTCCCTGGGGTGGCCAGACCCATTAACCCCTGCAGGCCAGGCAGCAGCAGCTGGGTGGTGTGGGCCTCATGGTGGCCACAGGCCCAACTCCAGCTGTCTCAAGACTCAGCAGGGCTCACCCCTTCCCCATCAGACCCCCAGACCCAGGGTCTTCCAAGGAGCCCCTGAGGTCAGCAGGGACCTGCGAGGTCTCGGATGGAGAGCGTCCGGATGCCAGGGCTTGAAGACCTTTATACAAAAGGGGAAACTGAGGCCCGGCAGGAACGGACCTGCCCTGTGACATTCCTCACGGTTCCCCAGCCCTGGTGGATTCAGGGGCTAGGATGTGAGTCTGGGGCCGGCAGGAGGCAGGGAGCCACGGGAGGGCTTGCTGGGGACAGTGGTGTCAGTGCGGCTCTGGGCCAGGGGGCCAGGACGGCAGCTAGGTGGCACCGGGGGCTTCTCCTCGGGGCAGAGTAGCGCTGTGGAGCATCTGTACGGGCAGAGGCAGGGGCCCTAGGAAGCTCGCTCTAGGCTAGAAGGTGTGGCCTGTGGGGGTCACCTGTTCAGCTGCAATATTGTTATCCTGCTGTTGATCTGGGAACCAGGAAGCGGCTGCTTGAAAGCCTTCTGCGGAAGAAGGAAGCCCAGATGGTGAGGAGGATTCTAGAAGCACGGAGGAGGCTGGAAAAGGCTGCCGAGGGGCCCCTGGGGCTGCAGCATCCGGCATCCTTGCTCCGATGGAATGGCCAGGTCGCTTCCTTGTCCATCACGGGTTTGGGGTGGCCCAAGGGGGCCTGACCCCGAGGGCTGGCAAGGACACATCATCCTGGAGGCCAGGAGCCCCCGAGACCACAACAGCCCCGAGGGGCTCAGTAGCCAGAGATAGGCCCTGCCTGGACCCACAGCGCGCAGCCGCAGAGGAGTGGCCAGGCGCGTGGCTCCTCGTCAAAGATGCTCGTTTGACGTGATCAAAGCGCGGCACAAAATGACTTTCCGGAGATAGAGCCCTGAGGTCCCAACGAGCAACCCGGCAGCAAAACAGAAGAACGGCGCGGGGGTGGGAGGACGGGAGCGAGTGCCCAGACTCACACGAGGGCCTGGAGCCCGGGACGGGGAGAGGAGACTCGGGACACAGCCTCTGAGTACCAGGAGCTGCAGAGGGAGAGGGAGGGACACGCGGAGGTGAGAACGTTACATGAAAGAGAGAGCATTTCTCTAAGTGAAGCCGCGAGCCGGCCAACCGAGGGGCCCACCGGCTTCGGGCTGGGAACCTGGCGCCACGGCACGGCCTGGGGAGAAGGAACCCTTCCGAAGCCACAGGCAGATGTCCCGCCAAGGAGGAAAGAGAACGGACTGTGTGGTGAGCTAGTGCGGCGAACCCCTCAGAACGAGCGCCCCTGCCCCACTGTGGGTGGCGGGATGGGGGTGGGGTGCAGACCTGCAGAGGGAAGGCAAATGCACCGGTCCCTTGAGAAGGCGCTCGGCAAAGCCACTAGTTTCCAATGCAGGTGCCCTTCGGTGCAGCAACCTGGAGCGCCAGCCGCGAGGGTCCCAGGCCTAGGAGGGCTGCAGCTGCACAGCCACGCGTGCATGGACCAGGCACCAGACAAGGCCACCAAGGGCGAGGCCACCGGGGGAGGCCACCGGGCTGTGGGGCCCCGCAGGGCAGTGCGCAGGTTCACGGAGCAAGCACACTGCTGCAGATTGCTGAGATGTTGCCACTTTCGGGGGGAGCTGGAAAGGAGGAATTCAGAAACAAGCCACCATACGATATGATCTGTGCTTTTTTGTTTGTTTGTTTGTTTGTTTTTGAGACAAGGTCTCACTCTGTCACCCAGGCTTGAGGGCAGTGGCACAATCATAGCCCACTTCAGCCTCGTCCTCCTGGGATCAAGGGATCCTCCCACCTCAGCCTCTGGAGTAGCTGGGACTACACTACAGGCACGCACCATCAGGCCCAGCTAATTTTTTAAAAAACTTTTTTGTAGAGATGAGTTCTCTGTATGTTGCCCAGGCTGCTCTCGAATTCCTGTCCTCAAGTGATCCTCCTGCCTTAGCCTCCCAAAGTTCTGGAATTATCGGAGTGAACCACGGCCCCCAGCCCCATTTTAAACATTCTTAAGTGTACAGTTTAGTGGCATTAAGTACATTCAATTGTTGTGCAATCATCATGGTTTGCCTTTAAAAATTTCTTTTCTTTTTTTTTTTTTGAGACAGGGTCTCACTCTTGCCCAGGCTGGAGTGCAGTGGTGTGATCATGGCTCACTGCAGCCTCTACCTCCTGGGCTCAAGGGATCCTCCTGCACCAGCCTCAACCTCTTGACTAGCTGACACTACAGTTGTGTGCCACCACACCCAGCTAATTTTTAATTTTTTGTAGAGATAGGGGGGTCTCGCTATGTTGCCCAGGCTGGTCTCAAACTCCTGGCCTCAAGTGATTCTCCTACCTCGGCCTCCCAAAGTGTTGGGATTACAGGCATGAGCCACTGCACTTGGCCTAAAAAAATTTCAATCGTGATAAATACACATAAAATATCTCTCTTAACCATTTTTTTTTGATACACAGTCTCGCTCTTTCACCCAGGTCAGAGTGCAGTGGCCCCATCTCAGCTCACTGCAAGCTCTGCCTCCCGGGTTCACGCCATTCTCCTGCCTCAGCCTCCGGGGTAGCTGGGACTACAGGCACCCGCCACCACGCCCGGCTAATTTTTTTTTTGTATTTTTAATAGAGACGAGGTTTCACCGTGTTAGCCAGGATGGTGTCGATCTCCTGACCTCGTGATCCCCCCGCCTCGGCCTCCCAAAGTGCTGGGATTACAGGCGTGAGCCACCGCGCCCGGCCTCTCTTAACCATTTTTAAGTGTATAATTCCACAGCACTAAGTCCATTCACGTTGCTGATGACACTGGGTCTCCAGAAGTTTTTCATCTTGCAAATCTGAAACTCTGTCCCCATTAAACACCAACTCCCCATTCCCTTCTCCCCGCAGCCCTTGGCATCCACCATTCTACTGCCTGTCTCTTTGAGTTTGACTACTTTGGATGCCTCGTGTGAGTGGAGTCAAGCAGTGTTTGTCTTTCTGAGCCTGGCTTGTTTTGCTTGACTTCATGTTCTCAAGGTTCATCCACGATGTTGCATATGGCAGAACATCCTTCCTTTTTAAGGCAGAATCATGGTTCCTGGGACGCACAGACCACACTTGGCTTATTCAGTCATCTGTTGATGGCCCCTGGCTACAGTGCCTAATGCTGCTGTGAGCATGACTGTGCAAACATCCCTTTGAGACCTTCCTTTTGGTTTTGCTGGGAGCACACCCAGAAGCAAAATTGTGGGATCCATTCTGGGGTCATTCTGCTTTTAATTTTTTGAGAAACTGCCATACCTGTTTCCAAGACAACATTCCCACCAGCAGTGCACAAAGGTTCCGATTTATCCACAGCCTTAACTTGTTTTATTTTGTTTTGTTTTGTTTTGTTTTAATAACAACCATCCGATTGGGTGGGAGGTGGTATCTCACTGTGGTTTTGATTTGCATTTCTCTAATGATTAACGATGTTGAGATGATCTGTGTTCTTTTTTTGAGACGGCCTATTTTTATATTAATTGTACTATTTTTTCCCTTTTTCTGAACCCACACTTATTAGAGTCTTTTTTATGAAAAGAAATTTTGGACTAGAGCTGATTGTAAATGTTTGTAGAGAAGAATTTAGAACAATAATTTTGAATGACAAAACTTAGATTAGTCATGGTTAAAATTTGATAAAAGTTCCCACAGTACAAGGAAATGTAGTTATTTTTGTTACCTGCAGCATTTTAAGATAACAATAAGAATCATGACTGACTGTGTCACATGAGGACTATCCGGCTTTTATAAAGTTTATGCAATCTTTAAAATACTCACATTAATAACATATCGATGTAAACATAGGTTTAGAACAGGTTTTAATATAACAAGTTATGACTGATATTTGGTTTTTTAAAATTTACATAATTTTGGAATATTTATATCAATAATATACCCATAAATGTAATTGAAGGAAGGTCTAGCATCACTTACCATTTGACAATGTTTCCCATACAGTTTACCACAGAAGTCTAAGCATGTAATTCAAAAAGGCTTAATTTAGGATTTTGGTCCTGGAGAAACCTGTAAAAAATGTCAAAAAGTTTAAAGCACTTGATCAAAACAGAATCACAGGTCATTGAAAAATAATAGTTATTTGTTTAACCAGAGTGATAAGACCTCAAAGGCAATACAAAAGTTACATGGATGTAAAAGCTTTAACCCTTTCAAAGCTCAGTTCTTCTAAGTAATCAAAAAACTAATAAAGACAACACAGGAATTATCATGACAAAATGTAAAATCTTGTGTGTGTGTGCGTGTGTGTGTGTGTGTGTGTGTGTGTGTGTGTGTGTTTTAGGCCAGTTACTAAAAAGGTAAAGAAAACGTCCCGTAATGTGTGATTGCTTCTCCTTATGGGAAGCCCATTGAGGTAACCTAGAAATCAACCTCATTAAGAAAGGGTATTTGTACTTAATCTGACACAGGAAGAGTGTGTCCAGGGTAATGAGTATACACTACATTATAGGAGAGTGTAAACAAGAAAACTAGTACCTTGAACGGGGGAATACATGGCTCTTAGCAACGGCATGGGAAGTATCCTGGTTACACTGAACAATTCAGACGTATTAAGAAAAGCCAACCAGGCACAGTGGCTCACACTGTAATTCTAACACTTCAGGAAGCTGAGGTAGGAGGATCCCTTGAGGCCGGGAGTTTGAAACCAGTCTGATCAATATAGCAAGACCCTATCTGCACACACACAGACACACATACACACACACACACACACACACACACACAAAGAAAAAGAAAAGCCAAATGTGATCAAGCCACTGCACTCCAGCCTGGTGACAAAGTGAGACCCTGTCTGAAAAAGAAAGGAAACGAAAAGAAAAGCCAATGGCACAGAATCCAATTATACTGGAGGAAAACATTGCTTTCTAAACTGTGAAGATAAGCATTTAAGCATCAGACCACAACAGCAAAGTTAGAACAGGAGTTGATGAAAAGATTTAAGGACAGAGTTATAATCCCAGCCAAATAAAAAGATATGCCTTTTCAAGGGGAAAAGGAACAGAAGGCAATGATATATGGCTGCAGATCACATGGCAAAAGTTGAGCTTCTGAGATGTAAATTCGAGAAGTTTAAAAAAAAACAGATAAGAATCAAAACCTCTTATAATTTTATTAAGAGCAAATCAAGACTTTAAGAAAACTCTGTTCTAATACAGGGAACCAATTTTTAGTTTTGTAGTAGTGTATTTTCAATATCAAAACTCAAACCTTTGAAAGATTGTTATAAATAATTATTTAAAATTATAGCTAACTTAATCACATACAAAATTCCTTTTATACAATTTTCTTTTCATGAACCTTATCACAGTTTACACAGGCCATTTAAGTTATGCGTGGACTTTTTGTTTTGTCCTATAATCAGTCATTTTACTTTAGGACAAAAACTTCACCATACAAGATTCTTTCTCATACAAAATTATTCTCTCTATCTTTTTTAAACTTTTCTTACCAAAAATACAACTTCATATCCATAAGCTTCTTTACATCTCTCCCTCCTACTTGCTGGCTTCTTTTAATTTTGTTTCATATTTTTAAAAAACCTGAAAATTAGACAAAAATTATTTTTTCTTCATAAAGAACATATTTTTATGCCTTTTAAATAATTTTTAAATTAAAAACACATTTTTGGCACATTTATATCCAGAATCATATATAAATTAGAATTTTTAACTCTTAGTAAACTTAAATTTAGTGAAAACCTAGGAATCCAGAAATCTCAAATTGTCTGTCACATATTAGAATTTTATTGATGAGAACCATATTGTAATTTTATTTTTGAGATGGAGTCTCACTCTATCACCCAGGCTGGAGTGGAGTGGCATGATCTCGGCTCACTGCAACCTCCTTCTCCCAGGTTCAAGTGATTCTCCCACCTCAGCCTCCCAAATAGCTGGGCCTACAGGTGCATGCCACCACGCCAAGCTAATTTTTGTATTTTTGTAGTGATGGGGTTTTGCCATGTCAGCCAGGCTGGTCTTGAACTCCTGGCCTCAGGGGATCTGCCCGCCTCAGCCTCCCAAAGTACTGAGATTTCAGGCATGAGCCACCATGCCCAGCTTATCTTATAATTTTTAGAAACATGTAACATAATTTTTCTTAGTTGGAAATGGAGACATTTAAGATTTCAAACATGAAAAGTTTATTTATAGGCATTTATCCCATTGACATTTACTTGTTTAGTAAACTGCTTTTCTAGACTTTCAAGGTAAGGTCTTTGCCTCGATTAATTATAAAAACTGAGATATTAGACAAAGTGAATCATTTTCTAAGTTATTTTCCTGCTAACCATTTTTACAGCCTGTGAATATTAGGTGTTCACCTAAGTAAGAACATTAAAGTTAAATACATATGGCTATTTTTCTGATAACTCAGAAGATTTAGCTGTTTTTATTAAACCAACAATATGAAATAATTTTTCTTATAAAAAAATTACACAAAGATCATTCTGTTTCTGGCTAGGTTTATAGTTTTATAGGCTTCATGCTAAACCCTGACACCTTAAAATATTTATTAGCTCATATAAACCTGTCTGCCACTCAACCCCAGGCAAAAACGTATGCTGACAATTCTGAAGACATTTCTAGTTCTTATTTTACCACTAATTTCAAAGCCATCTTATTTCTTAGAGATTTACTTAAGTCAGATGAACTTCAAAAATATTTGGGCTTAGGCTGGGTGCGGTGGCTCACGCCTGTAATCCCAGCACTTTGGGAGGCCAAGGTGGGTGGATCATGAGGTCAGGAGATCGAGACCATCCTGGCTAACACAGTGAAACCCCGTCTCTACTAAAAATACAAAAAATTAGCTGGGCGTGGTGGTGGGCGCCTGTAGTCCCAGCTACTTGGGAGGCTGAGGCAGGAGAATGGTGGGAACCCGGGAGGCAGAGCTTGCTGTGAGCCAAGATCGTGCCACTGCACTCCAGCCTGGGCGACAGAGCGAGACTCTGTCTCAAAAAAAAAAAAAAAGAAAAAGAAAAGAAAAGTCAGCAGATTCAATGTATTCAGAAAGAAAAGAAAAAAAGAGCGAGAACTTAGAAGAGTCTACATGTTAACTCTGTAGTTGCAGATTGGTTGCTTGAGCTCCGAATTTGCCGTGATGTTATTTGTCCATCAGTTTAAACGTGGACAAGAATGGGCAGTAGTATGTAGCTGGCTGCAGTCCCAGAAAACCTGGCATGCCTTAATGTTTGAAAATCCAATTTTTGGTCATTTCAGTGTTAAATCATTGTCTCTGTTTCTCCCTCTGGTTATCTAAAAACTTGTGGGGCCTCAGAGTACTGTGTGACCAACCCTCATGTGTGTCCCCAGAAGAGCCGATTGTCAATTGCTTGTGACGAGGAATTTCCTACAGGACCTCTGTGTGTTGCAAGGGTTGCACCTCCAACACTTCCACGAGCCCCTAATCACCGAGGGATGCCAAATCAGAGTCCAGCTGGAAGGAGCAAATATTCCTGGTCTTTGGAGTTGACTCAGGTCAGACTCTCATAGATTTTTAATAGCTTCCGTCCTGCTGAGCCTTGCTTACAGAGTCAAACGGAAAGGGGCAGCACGGGCACAACCTAGCCAATCAGACGCCTCACGTGATCATTTCTTCCTAGTGTGTTTCAGCTGGGAGAAATCCCCTTCTCAAGAAATAGAAGTCGCAAGGAAGAACTTCCCCTTCATCAAGGAGTCACAGCAACTACGTGTGAATAAATCTCCAGAGCACCAGCTGTGTGTGAGGAGAGACTCAGTGGTCTGCAACCACTGGGGAGCCAGAGGGACTCAAAGGGCCCGTGCTGGTACCAAGGCACCGGGTCCTGGTGATGTTTCGGACAACTCTGGGCAGTCGGCTTGGAGTTCCCTCGTGGTCACCATGATTGTTGACTAAAGGAGAAAAAATCAAGCTTTCAAATAACTAAAGTTAGTTGTATTCTGAAGTCTTACTGAGGACTACAGATTGAGGCCTACAGCCTGGGAGCAGCTCTGTCAGGCTGCTCCAACAGTGTTTCAGCTCACTGCTTGTATACGGAGTGCAAGAGCACATCAAACATGCTCGGATGTGACGCTGAAGCAGAGTCACATCAAGGTTTGGTGGTAGAGTACATCTGCTTATAGATGACAGAGGCATCATCACAAACCCCATCAGATGTTATCTTATGTGTAGGAAAAGGCAATAATTTTTTTTTTTTTTTTGAGTCAGGGTCTTGCTCTGTCATCCAGGCTGGAGTGCAGTGATTGATTTTTTAAAATTTAATCAACAATCATGGTGACCATGAGGGGACTCAGAGCCGACTCTCCAGGGTTGTCTGATCATAGCTAACTGTGTAACCTCAAACTCCTGAGCTCAAGTGATCTTCCTGCCTCAGCCTCCCAAGCAGCTGGGCATGCACCACCATGCCCAGCTACTTAAAAAAAATTTTAAGGCCAAGCACTGTAGCTCATGCCTGTAATCCCAGCACTTTGGGAGGCCGAGGCAGGTGGATCACTTGAGGTCAGGAGTTTGAGATCAGCCTGGCCAACATGGTGAAACCCCATCTCTACTAAAAATATAAAAATTAGCTGGGTGTGATGGGGCATGCCTGTAATCCCAGCTACTCAAGAGACTGAGGCAGGAGGATCACTTGAACCCAGGATCGCTTGAACTGAGGGGGTTGCAGTGAGCCAAGATCCTGCCACTGCACTCCAGCCTGGGTGACAGAGCTAGACTCTGTCTCAAAAATAAAAATTTTAAAATAGAGACAGGGTCTTGCCATGTTGCCCAGGCTGGTCTCAAACTCTTGGCCTCAAACGATCATCTGACATTGGCCTCCCAAAGCACTGGGATTACAGGTGTGAGGCACTGCTCCTGGCAGGGGTTATGTATCTTTGAAGGAATGTAGTGACTCAGGCAAGAGACATGGGAGCCGGGCACTCTGTCCTGCTTTGTCTTCAAAGCATCTGTCTGGAGAGCTACACATTGTGGAAGAGTCAGGGCTTTGTGAAATTATACTGCAAGCAGAAAGGAGCACACGTGGCTTCTTACATTTGCTACTTTGTTTTGCAAAAGTAACACTTGTGCATTAGAGAGGATTTGAAAAGGACAAAATAAAGAAACTAAGGGGGAAAAATCCATCATCCCACTACTCAGAAACAACCACAGTTAATATTTGGGGATTTTTGTTTTGTGTTCTGTCCTTTTATTCTATTTAACTTTTTATTGTGGTAAAATCACATACTATAAGATGTACCATCCTAACCATCTTTAGGTATGTAGTTCATGCTTCGTAGTTTTCAGTTTATACACCTGACATCTCTTTTGTCAAATTTATCTTTAGTATTTCATACTAGGTGATGCCTTTGTGGGTGGTGTTTTAAAATTTCTCAATTTCCAATTGTTTCTTGCAAGTACATAAAAATACAATTGACTTAGCTGGGCGTGGTGGCTCACGCCTATAATCCCAGCACTTTGGGAGGCTGAGGCAGGCGGATCACCTGAGGTCAGGAGTTTGAGACCAGCCTGGCCAACATGGTGAAACCCTGTCTCTACTAAAAATACAAAAATTATCCGGGCGTGATGGGGGGCACCTGTAATCCCAGCTACGTGGGAGGCTGAGGCAGGAGAATCCCTTGAACCTGGGAGGCGGAGGTTGCAGTGAGCTGAGATCGTTCCATTGCACTCCAGCCTGGGCGACAAGAGCAAAACTCCGTCTCAAAAAAAAAAAAAAAAAATACGGTTGATTTTTGTTTAATGCTCTTATATCCCACGACCTTGCTAAGTTCCCTTACTTGTTCTGGCTTCTGTCTTTTAGAAAACTGACATGAGCTCTGCTAATGATGGAGGTGTGCCTGAGTCATCCAAGCCAACCTGCTGTTTCCTAGACATGAAATTGCCGGGTTGCAGGACAATGAAGCATTTTCAGTAAGTGCTGCCAAACTACTTCCAAAAAGCGCTGCTGACTTCTACTACAGTATGGGCATTCCTGTCTTCCCCACCCCTCTAGGCAGGCTGTGGGATTTGGGGCAGAGCCATGGGGCTGTCTGTGAAACAGCTCCCGGTCCTGCACCTGGCTCTGCCCTACAAGCGTCATCCTCACGGCTTTTCCAGGCATCCTGTGGGCGATTTATCTGAGTGTCAGCAAATGGAAAGAGGGCTCTGTGTCAGTTCCTGCCCTGTAGCATGGAGTATCATGTTAAAGGACACTTTTTGTGCTGTTGTCTAAATACAAACGGCTGCAGGCATTGAACTAATGGACTTTGGACAGAGTCAAGCAACTCCACAGTGAGGGACGAGGAGGCGACCTACCCCACCTGGTTCTCACCCTCCTGTCAGTCCTTGCTGGCCAGGGCCCAGTCCATCGCATTCTGCTCGCCCACCTGACCTCTGCAGCTGGGTGGCCTTTCTTTTTTTTTTTTGAGACGGAGTCTTGCTCTGTCGCCCAGGCTGGAGTGCAGTGGCACAATCTCGGCTCACTGCAAGCTCCGCCTCCCGGGTTCACGCCATTCTCCTGCCTCAGCCTCTCCGAGTAGCTGGGACTACAGGCGTCCGCCGCCACGCCCGGCTAATTTTGTGTATTTTTAGTAGAGATGGGGTTTCACTGTGGTCTCGATCTCCTGAACTCGTGATCCGCCCGCCTCGGCCTCCCAAAGTGCTGGGATTACAAGCGTGAGCCACCGCGCCCGGCCTGCTGGGTGGCCTTTCATCCTACTTGATTGAATGGTATGAAATTGCCTCTCGTTAGTCAAAAGAGCCATCTATCAGCAATTTCGTGTAGTTCAGCCAAATTATTTAAGTGCAGCTGATGCTCAGCACCAATTTTCTCAGCACGCGGTTCCCCGGGCAAAGGAGCCCCTCAGGGCCCAAAGCATGAGAAACAGAGGGGTCCTCCTCACAGCGGCCTTTCCTGACAGTGCATCCTACACTGAGCAGCTAGAGGGGCAGGGAGACCTCACCTTCCTTATCCTTCTTCCTCTCCTCTGGAAATAGCAGAACCTTCCAGTGGCTTTCCACCTTATTCAGAGAAAAAGCCCAAGTCCTCAAAGGTCACCCCACGGTCCAGCTCCCCGACCTCCACCCTGCCCTGCCTCCTGCTGGCTTCTCGGGCGGCCTCCCAGGCTGGCCTCCAGGTGTGTGCACTTGCCTACTCCCTCGTGTCTGGAAGCCTCTGCCTGTTGCCCAGCACCCCTCCCTCGTCCTGGGAGTGTCTCTGTGATTCACGGCCCCACGGTGCCTCTCATTGCTGGAGCTGTTTATTGTCTGTCTCCCCCGGAACCCAAGGGCCAGTAGGGCAGAGACTGAGACTGGATCTCTCTTGTCCTGTCCCCAGGTGTGACCTGGTATGTCGCAGACACCCGGCAGATACTGCATGCACGAATGGATGAATATCAATGTCAAATTGCTTTTCATAAAATTTCCCTTTTCGGCCGGGCGCGGTGGCTCACACCTGTAATCCCAGCACTTTGGGAGGCCAAGGCAGGTGGATCACCTGAGGTCAGAAGTTCAAGACCAGCCTAGTCAACATGGTGAAACCCTGTCTCTACTAAAAATAAAAAAATTAGCCGGGCCTGGTGGGGGTTGCCTGTGATCCCAGCTACTCGCAAGGCTGAGGCAGGAGAATCGCTTGAACCCGGGAGGCGGAGGTTGCAGTGGGCTGAGATCGCGCCATTGCGCTCCAGCCTGGGCAACAAGAGTGAAACTTCGCCTCAAAAAAAAAAAAAAAAAAAAAAAACATCCCTTTTCTTGTCCCTGTTTTGCTTGTGCCTAAGGGTGTGTGTAGTATACTGTTGGGCAATCCAGGATCTCCTACACCTGCTTCACTTCAATTTAGCTGTTACATTTCAATACCGAGTGGGTTTGTTTGTTTGTTTGTTTGTTTGTTTTAGAGATGGGGTCTTGCTCTGTCACCCAGGCTGGAGTGCAGTGGCATGATCATGGCTCACTGCAGCCACGAACTCCTGCGCTCAAGTGATCCTCCTGCCTCAGCCTCCCGAGTAGTTGGGACCACAGGTGTGCACCACCATGCCCAGTTTCCAAGTGTGTGTGTGAGAAATAAGAACTCACAGGTGCCCTAATACCTGGATTCTGACATATTTGAAAAGAGTGGTATAAAATGCTTCAATCACTGCTGTCCTTCAGCATCGCATATTGCTGTGGAGAAGCTTGGGGTCAGCTGTTTTTTCCCTCCTTGTGGTAAGTTGATTTTTCTGCCTGTGTGGCTGTAGGATTTATAGCAGATGCTGTTTCTGGCTACTCAGCCCTTACCAGCTCTTCTCACTCTCCTCCATACCACTGGGACCAGAAGTCTGAAAACTACATTCCCCAGACCCACTGCCAGATGGATTTCCATGAGGTTCTGTACTTGGAGGCACTTGTGTGGGGTTAGAATGCAGGGGCTAGGAAGGACCACTCTGCTTTTGAGCTTGGCAGCAGCAGCAGCTGTCTCAAAGTGACGTCGTAGCAGAGGAGCTCAGGCTCAGATGATGGAGGTTTTGCAGGGTGGAGGCCACACAAAGCCTATCCCTGGTCGTGGCTGTGCAGCAGGTGGGATGTGTAGCTCAGGCTCCTACAGGCATCGTAGCTACTTCCTATGGGTCGGGATCTTTGAGCAACACCCCTATCCCCTTGTATTCTGTACAGATTCTCTGTATTAAACCCTTTCTGTTAGAAACACACAGAGTGGTTTCTGTTTCCTGTCTGCACCCAAGCTGATCCACACTGAGCATCAGGAGTGCATCCAAGAGAAGGGCCCCGATCTGTGCTGTGTGGAGAACCCCGACCTGCATTCTGTGGTTGCTTCACCCAGGGGTCCAGATGTTGAGACTGAAGAAGGCTCACACCCCCAGAGCGTATGGGAAGTTGTGTTGCTCAGATAGTGAACTTTCTGAGGAGGCAGGGCAGGCGCAAGCTGGTCCCGAATGGCTGAGCAAAGAGGGCATGCACTGCAGTGGTATTTATTGGGGCTGGGGCTGGAGCTGGAGCTTGCACGGTCTGAACTTCCTGCCAAGGGAGAGACAACACGGGATTTCTTATTGGCTTGCTCAGATGCAGGGCAAAAGGTTGCGGGGGAGGGGCTTACCTGAAAGTTGTCAGCAGTCAAAGAGCAAAAACGGAGTCAGACTCTATAATAATCTGGGGTTGGTTCACGTGACTGGGCTCGAATGTGGTGATGGCCTCATTCTAACGGAAAATGGAATGCGATGGCCTGTATCATCCCTACGAACATTTACCCAAATTACCACCTGGAGTTGTCTGCAATGAAATGCTGTGATAGGCTGTTGGGGTGGCGCATCAGTTAGCCAGAGCTGTGTCACAGCCGTGCACCTCCGTGGCTGAAGACGTTAAGTGGGCGCTTACTGTTGCTTGAGAGGTTCTGGCTCAGCTGGGGTTCTGCTGATCTGGACCTGCTCTTTGCTGAGCTTGCTTATGAGCCTGTGACCGCCTGGCAGGTCAGCTGAGGGTTGACTAGTTTAGGGTGGTCTCACTGTCACCTCTGCGGGTGGCTGAAGGTCAGCTGGGGCAATGGGAGTGACTGGGCCACAGTGTCCCTCATCCTGCAGCGCTCCAGCCTGGGCTCGTTCCCATAGCAGCACGGCAGGAACAGAGGGAGGAGTGTTCACCCCTGCCCTGTCTTCTCCTTTCTCTCTTTCCTTCCTCTCTTTCTTTCCAGCTTTATTAACATATATTTCATATACCATAAAATACACTCTTATCTACGGCCATACCACCCTGAACCCGCCTGATCCCGTCTGATAAAATGCACTCATTTCCGGCATACAATTCAATGACTTTTCACAAATGGAGAGTCGTGCAATGGTAGCGACTCTAAGCTTAGAACACCTCCATCACCCCAAAAGGAGGCTGCACACCCCTGCAGTCACTCCCTGTTCCCACCTGTGGTCCCCGGGGACTGAACCGTTCCATTCATTTCCTGTCTCTGTAGATTTGCCTTTTCTGGACATTTTATATAGTGGGATCACAAGATCTGTGGTCTTTTGTGTCTGATGGCTTCCACTCAGCATAATGTGATGTTATTCCATGTATCAGAACTTTGTTCCTTTTTATTGCCATATTATATCCCACTGCATGAATAGACCCCACTGTTTCTCCATTCACCAGTGGACAGACACTTGGGTTAGTTCCAGTTTGGAGGCTACTATGAATAAAGCTGCTATAAATATTCATGCACAAGTTTTTGTGTGCAGATATGTTTCCATTTCTCTTGGGTGGATACCTAGGAGTGGGATTGCTGGGCCATATGGTGACTCTATGTTTAACAATCCAAGAACCTGCCAAACTGTCTCCAAAGCTGTTGCTGCACCATTTTACATTCCTGTTACCAATGCGCGAGGGTTCCGGCTTCTCCACAACCTCTCCAACTCTTATCTGTCTTTCTGATTACAGGCATCCCAGGGTGTGCATAGAGGTATCTCGTGGTTATAATTTGCATTTCTCTATTAACTAATGTTGCCAAGCATTTCTGAAACCATCTGAATATGTCCTTTGGAGAAATATCTCTTCAAATCTTTCAGCCATTTTAAATTGGGATGTTTGTCTTCTTACTTAGTTGTATGATACAGGCAACACATATTATTAATATAAGTCCTTTAGGGAATATATAAGATTTGAGTGTTTTCTCGCATTCTCTGGGCTGGCTCCTTGTTGAAAGATCGATTGACCGTAAATGCAAAAGTTTACTTATGGATTTTCAGTTCTTTTCCATTTATCTGTATGTCTATCATATTTCTAGTACCACAATGTCTTGATTACTGTGGGTTTGTAGTAAGTTTTGAAATTAGGAAGTGTGAGTCTTCCAGCTTTGACCTTTTTTAAAGATTATATTGGCTATTTGGGGTACTTTATTGGCATGTCAATTTCTAGGAAAGCCAAGAAAACAAAACAAAACAAAGCCAGCTGGAATTTTGGTAAGGGCTACAATCAATTTGTAGATGAATGTGGGAATTATTGCTATCTTAACAGTGTTGAGTTGCCCAATCCATGAACATTGGATGTCTCTCCATTTAGATCTTCTTTCAACAGCATTTTGTAATTTTCAGTGGACACGATTGCACTTGCTCAAGGGGTCTTGAGATCCATTCCTGGGACTGTTACATGACATGTCTAACACACTCTGTTGGACACAGTTCGGGGGTGCACACACCAGATACAAGACATGGGGAAAGAGACTACCCCTGTTGGTAGGAAGTATTGTAAGGCCACGTGGTACAGAGTGTGGATCCAGGGATGGTGAAGAAATGTGGCCATTGCTCTCACCTTTTTAGCACAGGTGTGAATGATGACTATGAGGAATAAGGATTGGGCAGCTGCTGATGCCTGCACTGGGGAACTTAATGAAAGTCAGTGCCAATCCTGTTGCTAAATGTCGTCATTTACAAATGACTAAAAATGGAGCATCTATCATAGCCCTAACCACTTACCTCGTGTAGCCTCAGCACTGACTTAGTTGAAAGTCACCCCAAATTGGCCTTGGAGGTTGCAGAAGTCCAAGGAAAGCTGAATCTAGAGCCTCACCAGGTCATGTATGTGAAAGTTAGCATCAACTGGGGAAGAATAGGGTCCTGAGAATCAGAATGAGAATTTTACCTGGGTTGGAATGAGTCTGATGAACTTGAACTTCCAACCTCCCTCCAGACTCCGTGGCTGGCAAAGTAGCCTCTCCTCCCCTCCGTGTAGACTGGCCTTCCTTTGCTTGACAGGTGAGTGGTACAAATTTTAACCTTGCCCAACAGGAGGTCCAGTCTTTGCCTTCAGCTCCTGGGTGCTAATCTCCAGGTCCTTAGGATGTCCAGCCTAATAAGAGGGTCTTTGTTTCTGTGGAGGTTTTGGGCCACACCAGACAGTCTACACTTACAATGTGATTTATGGTGGGAGACTCGGGTCACATGGGATTGCCTGATGTCCAGAGGGACCACAGACTGAGGTTGGCCACGAAGGCAATCAACAATGGAGTCCAATAAAGACTTTGGACACTGAGGCTCAAGTGAGCTTCCCTGCTTGGCCATACTCCATGCAGACTGTCACATATCAATACCAAGAAGTCACACCATCCACAGCTCTGTAGGGAGAGGACACCTGGAAGCTTGCACATGGTGGCTCCTGGCCCCTGACCCCAGTGCCTCTTCCTTTGGCTGCTTTTAATCCATATCTTTTTGCTGTAATAAACCATAAACACGAGTATAACAGCTTTCAGTGAGTTCTGTGTTCCCTTCTGATAAATTGTTGAACCACAGAGTGATCTTGGGAACCCTCCAAACCTACAGTGGGTGTCAGAAGTAAGGGCAGTCTTGCAGAATGCAACCCCTAACTTCATGCCTGCCCTGTAATCACCTCCCCCAAGGCAGTTGTTTGCTGGGGGATTCTCCCTTCTCACAACAGCCTCAGCATCCCTTTTTGCCTCTAGATTCGTAACTCGAGGCAGATCCCAGCATGCCCCTTGGGGACACATATAAAGTCTAAACCCAATGAGAGATGGTTGACACCCCAAACTTCATGTGGGTAGAAATCCTTGGCTTGAGTGTGGGGATGGCTTCTGTCCTAGTCTGTTTGGTCTGCTTTAAGAGGTTACCGTAGACTAAGTGGTTTACAAACAACAGATACTTATTGTTCACAGTTTTAGAGGCTGGAAGTCTGAGATCAAAATGCTGGCAGATTCCGTGTCTGTTGAGGGCTTGTTCTTCATAGACAGTGCCTTCTCACTCTCTCCTCACATGGCCAAGGGTGAACAGCTTCCTAGGGCCTCTTTTAAAAGGCACTAAACCCACTCATGAAGGCTGTGCCCTTATGATGTATTCACTTCCCCAACTCACCTCCTAAGACTATCACCTTGGAGGTGAAGACTTCAACATATGAATTTGGGGGGATTCAAATATTCAGTCCATAGCAGCTTCCAAGGGTGGGTCCGGTCACGCTTATCCACGTGTATTTCCTTATTGGAGCTGCTGGCCTGTGGGTGATTGCTCGCCAGTGAGGAGGGGTCACTGGTTTGCTTGGTTAGACAGCCGAGACGTGCACTCAGTGGCCCTCACTGACTGAGGTCAAGACGCCAGCACACCTCCGGTGTAGCTGAGAAAGAATGAGAGGGCTTAGGGAATGGGATACTGGAACGGTTCTGTCCTGTGTAGCTCATCCCTGCACCTCTATGCCTTGTAGATGTTCCCACCTCTTAGTGGGTGGATGCTTTCCTCTGAATGGGGAAAGGAATTTTACTCCAGAGCTCGGCCTCAGAGACTAGCTAGCCACGTCATATTTCTTCATTCCTTTAACAAATGCTTTACAGTGTTCACTCTATGCCAGATCTTGCTCTGAAAACTTCGCAAAAATAATTCACTTAATCAACCCGCAGCACCACAGGTGTTTTGCTGGTGATACTCTTATGATTCCCATTTTGCAGGTAAGAAACAGGCATAGAAGGGCTATATGGATGGCCATGGCCACAGAGCTGACAGAGCATCCTGACCCCTTCCAGGTCACTCAGCATGAAGCTCCCACCTGCACACAAGGTGGAGAGGCCCCAGGCCCGCACCTCTCTCCTTGACATGAATTTGGTCTCCCAATGTCCTGTGAGCACATACATGGACAAGAAGCACATGAGCCTCCCCAGAGCAGACAGGATTCTCGAGGATGCTATGCCAACTCTGGAAGGGTGCCCCTGCTGGGCGCCTCTGCCCTCTCTTGTCCCCCTTCCTGCGGGACAGACCCTCACAGGCCCAGCCTTGGGCAGAGCCCAGTTCCAGTCCCTGTCTGGGCAGAGCCTGTGGCCTGGCTGTGTCCCCAGAGCCCAGTGCCTCCCAGACGCAGCTGGGTCCGACAGCCCTGCCCCTGCGGGTCCACATCGGCTCATCTGCATTTGGCCCCATCCCTCCTTCTGACCTCCCAACTTGGCTATGCATTTTATCCTCATTTTAGAAAATCAGCACTTCCGGCGCTTGGGGTATAAACAGAGCTCCCGGCCCTGCCTGTTCAGGCGTCTTGGGCAGGAGAAACCAGCCTTTTGCCCGGGGCCTAGGGGTCCACTTCAGTCTTCCCAACCACAGCAAGGATTCCGTTGTCAGGAAGCACCTGCGCACAGAACATTCTCCTGGTGCCCGAGTGATGGACGTTTCAAGCTGTTGCTGTGGAGCTGCCTGTGTGCAGGTTTTTTTGAGGGATGGCTCTATCACTGTGGGTGTACCGTGTCAAGAGCGAACACGTCTGAAGATGTCGGTGGGGGCAGTGGCGCTGCTCTGCACAGAGGCTGTACTCTGTGTGCGCTTGCCCAGAGAGGGAATAGAGTCCCCTTTCCAGCACCGGGAGTGGGTGGGGTTCCTATGAAGAACAAAAATATGTGACCTTATTTGTACCCCAAGCTGGTAGAACAGGTTGCACTGGCTATGTTTGTCTATAGTGTCTTTTGCCATGAGATATTTTTAATTTTTACATGGATAAATCTGTCATTTCTTCCATTATGTATATTGCAAATATATATATATATTTTTTTGCAAATTCAGAGTTCCTGGTGGAGTCTTTGCTGAGTAAAAGTCTTAAATGCTTATGGTCGAATCTGTCCATTGTTTTGGGATGTATGTTGCAAGAAGCGTTCCTCGGTTTGTTCACTGTGGTTCTCTTAACTGATCAGAAGTTTGGAATTTTTGTGTAGTCAGGTCTGTCAGTCTTTCTTTGTGGCTTCTGTGCTTTTGTGGTGGGGTTGTTCAGGAGGACCACAAATAATAGCCCATCCCTCCCCCCACACACATACACACACCAAATTCAGACCAAGTAAGACCCATGAGTCAAACTGGTGGAAATGAAAATCTGGTTCAGTACTGACAGGGCTGGGTTGAGGCTGTGGATTGGATAAGCAGCTGCCATGGGCTCCATGGAGTGTGCCCCTCCAACAGACACCCTCTGGTGACAGTTGGATGGGAAAAATGAGGTAGAATCTGTCATTGTTGCTTCCCTCATCTTCCACTAGCAAGCCCAGACAGGGAGATGGTCAGCATTTCTGAGGCGGCAGTAACAGAAGCCTCAGAGTCTCACCCCTAGACCTCATGTCATAGGATACTCATTTTGCTGTTATTTGTCTTGCCTAGGGAATATGGCCCTGGAGCCAAACATAGGGCATCTTATGGTTTCCCCAATTTCTAGACTGTGGCAGGAATGGAAGCTTCCTTGAGAGGTGCATTGGATATCTTTTTGCTGTGTAATGAATCATCCCAAAGCTCAATGACCATGCATTCAGGTCATGACTCTGTGGGTTGACAATTTGGGCTGGGCTCAGCAGGATGGTTCTGCTGGGCTTGGCTGGGTTCACTCTTGCATCTGTGCTCAGCTGTTGGTTCTGTAGTTAGTTGGTGGGTCAGCTGGGATCTGGCTGGTTCTTATTGGCATCACACACAGGTCTATCAGTTGACTGGTTTGGGGCTGGGGTGCTTCAAAACTTACCCAGTTTCTTAGCCTTGCCAATGCTTGTTCACATGGTCCCAGCTCTGCAAGAGCACCAGAGCAGGAGCTCCACAGCTTTACTTTCAATACCTTCTTTGGTCAAAGCTAGTCACAGGTCAATCCCTAATGAGGGGGTGGGGGAGGTGGCAAAATTGATCTACTTCTTGACTGCAGGAGCTGCAAAGGATCTGTGGCCATTTCTAATCTACCACAGCAGGACAATTCTGGAGTACCATTGTGAGAGCCGTTGCTGAGGCTCAGCTGAAACTCTGCTCTTCCCGCTGTCACAGTGCCCTTAATTCTCTCCATTCTGCCTTGATTCAATCCCTTTCTACCCAAAGTAGCCAGGATAAGTTTTTGTCATCTGCAGCTGAATCCTGACTCCTACAGTATTTGATACCAGAGGTGACTGCAGAGAACAGACCTTGGAGGGTGAGATTCTGGGATGGTTTCTACGACCTGGTTGGGTTTGGGGGCTATGAGGATGAAGGGATATTTGGAGTCCATGGCACCTGGTGAAACAGTTAATTAAGTAACCATCCATGCTCACCTAGAGTGAAGCACCTGTGCAGTGTGGGTTTGGTGCTGGCAGCACAGTACAGCGGGCAGGAGGGGCACAGGCCTGTGGGATGGGGTGGCTGCTCTGAGCTACACTGGAGAGTCTCAGGAAACAAGATGACATAGTTGGGCTTTTCAAATGCTGAGCTCAAGGCATGGTCAGAGAACAAGAAGGTATCCATAATCACGGAAAGAATCTCTTCTCTCTGAAGGCTGTCAAGTCTGATGTGCCCTCAAGTCAGCCTCAGGGCATTATTGGGAGGTTTGCTGAATGCTGATGTAGACTGGACTTTCATCCTCCCTCAGGTCTCTTCTGTGAGAATCAGGGCATGGACTGGGAAGGTGTTGGACCCCAGAATCAGGAGGCGGGCGATGAGCTGCATACCCTGACAATCACACCAAGCAGAAGTAGCCCCTGTTTGATGGGTCTGGTCCTGCCTTGTTTGAAGACCTCGCTGTGACCTCACCTGATGTGGTCACTTTGCAAGCAGGTGCTGATTGCCATCCCACTCCACCACCACCAACCTCACCACTTCCAAACCTGCAATTAGAATCAGATCCCAGCATGTCCCAGGGGTATCAGCACAAACCTAATTTGGGAAAAGAAGGCTTACACATCAAAAGGTTTGCAAGATTTGTCATTTATATTGTTAGAAGACTGGGGGTGTGTGGGGGTGGGGGGTGGCTTCTGCAAACACTAGACCTGGGAGGGAAGCACAGACTTAAAAGATTAGAGTCTGTCGAGCTGTGTGCATTTACAAGAGATTCTGAATTCAATCTTTTTAGCTCAAGAAGCTGAAAGTGGCCAGGCGCGATGGCTCACGCCTGTAATCCCAGCACTTTGGGAGGCGGAGGCGGACGGATCACGAGGTCAGGAGATCGAGACCACAGTGAAACCCCGTCTCTTAAAAATACAAAAAATTAGCTGGGGGCAGTGGCGGGCACCTGTAGTCCCAGCTACTCGGGAGGCTGAGGCAGGAGAATGGCGTGAACCCGGGAGGCGGAGCTTGCAGTAAGCCGAGATCGCGCCACTGCACTCCAGCCTGGGTGACAGAGCGAGACTCCATCTCAAAACAAAAACAAAAAACAAAAAAACAAAAAAAACAACGCACACTCCCTCCTTTGGTCCCATCCCTCCTTCTGACCTCCCAACTTGGCTGTGCGTTCGCGTGCTCGCGGCTCTTGCTGCACTTGTGCGGCAGCAAAGACTTGGGCTCGCATGCACATAGCCCCTGAGATTCACACTTATTTTTTAAAAAAAAGATAAGAGAAAGTTGAAATATACAAAAAGAAGAAAATAATCCCAGATATCAAAAAGATTGTTTGAATTATAAGAGCACATTTTGATGAACACCCAAGCAAATAAATCAGGCCTTGGTTACCACATTATTCTTACAGAAAATATTATAATGAATGATTATAATAATATTATAATAGATCCCTGAAGAGATTTAAAAATCTAAGCACACCAAGTGATGCAGACCATTTTTTAAATGTGAACCTTTTATTTATTATTATTTTTTGAGACAGAGTCTTGTTCTACAGCCCAGGCTGGAGTGCAGTGGTGTGATCTCGGCTCACTGCAACCTCTGCCTCCCGGGTTCAAACAATTCTCCTGCTTCAGCTTCCCAAGTAGCTGAGATTATGGGCTAATTTTTGTATTTTTATTTTTATTTATTTATTTTTTGAAATGGAATTTTGCTCGTTGCCCAGGCTAGGGTGTAATGGCACGGTCTTGGCTCACTGCAACCTCTGCCTCCTGGATTCAGGCGATTCGCCTGCCTCAGCCTCCCAAGTAGCTGGGATTACAGGCACCCACCACCACGCCTGGCTACTTGTTTTGTATTTATTATTTAGTTTTTTGAGACGGAGTCTTGCTTTGTTGCCCAGGCTGGAGTGCAGTGGCTCGATCTCGGCTCACCGAAAGCTCCGCCTCCCAGGTTCACGCCATTCTCCTGCCTCAGCCTCTCCGAGTAGCTGGGACTACAGGTGCCCGCCACCGCGCCCAGCTAATTTTTTGTATTTTTAGTAGAGACGGGGTTTCACTGTGGTCTCGATCTCCTGACCTCATGATCCGTCCGCCTCGACCTCCCAAAGTGCTGGGATTACAGGCATGAGCCACCGTGCCCGGCCCCTGCTTTTTTGTATTTTTAGTAGAGACAGGGTTTCACCATGTTGGCCAGGCTGGTCTCAAACTCCTAACCTCAGGTGATCCGCCCGCCTTGGCCTCCCAAAGTGCTGGGATTACAGGCGTGAGCCACCGCACTCAACCCCATTTTTAATTTTTAAAAATGTTAAAACAAATTTTTTTTTTGAAACAGCTCACTCTGTCGCCCAGGCTAGAGTGCAGTGGCACAATCTCGGCTCACTGCAACCTCCGCCTCCTGGGTTCAAGCAATTCTCCTGCCTCATCCTGCCGAGTAGCTGGGACTAAAGGTGTATGCTGTCATGCCCAGCTAATTTCTTTTGTATTTTAGTAGAGACAGGGTTTCACCGTGTTGCCCAGGCTGGTCTCAAACTCCTGAGTTTAGGCAATCCACCCGCCTTGGCCTCCCAAAGTACTAGGATTACAGGCGTGAGCCACCACGCCCGGCCTAGATCCTGTCTTAAAAGAAAAAAGAAATCTATTAATAAAAATAACATTTTAAAAAAAATATTGATAACAAAACTCCAAAATGTAGCACAATAATGTAAAATGACAATCATTGCAACTTTATTGTCGTTTGCAATAACGACAATGCAAAAATATTAAATATTAGTAAATAGGATCAAGCAGCACATTTTTAAAAATTACACTCTGGGGCCAGGTACAATGGCTCGCACCTGTAATCCCCATGTGTTGGGAGGTCAAGGTGGAAGGATTGTTTGAGGCCAGGAGTTTGAGACCAGCCTGGGAAACGTAACAAGATCCTGGCTCTACAATGTGTGAAAAATTGCCTGGGCGTGGTGGCGCACACCTATAGTCCCAGCTACACGGGAGGCTGAGGCAGGAGGATGGCTTGAGCCTAGGAAGTCAACATTACAGTGAACTATGATCACACCACTCCACTCCAGCCAGGGTGACAGAAAAAAAAAAACAGCATACACTTAAAAAAACAAACAAACAAACAAAATCCACACAACCGAACTCTGAAACCGAGGGACATCTACCATGCAATTGTGGAATGTAAGAATGACTCTTTTTTTTTTTTTTTTTTCTTTTGAGACGGAGTCTCGCTCTGTCGCCCCAGGCTGGAGTGCAGTGGTGAGATCTCGGCTCACTGCAACCTCTGCCTCCTGGGTTCAAGCAATTCTCCTGTTGCAGCCTCCCGAGTAGCTGGGATTACAGGCATGTGCCACCATGCCTAGCTAATTTTTGTATTTTTAGTAGAGACAGGGTTTCACCATGCTGGCCAGGCTGGTCTCCAACTCCTGACCTCAGGTGATCTGCCTGCCTCGGCCTCCCACAGTGCTGGGATTACAGGCGTGAGCCACCACGCCCAGCCTTTTTTGTATTTTTTAGTAGAGACAAGGTTTCACCATGTTGGCCAGGCTGGTCTCCAACTCCTGACCTCAAGTGATCCGCCTGCCTCAGCCTCCCAAAGTGCCAGGATTACAGGCGTGAACCACTGCACCCAGCCAGGATGGCTTATTAATGGAGAATACTTTAATATAATTCACCATATTAACCAATCAGAAGGCAGAAGTTATTAACCTCTCCTTAGATACTTGAAGAGGCATTTTATAAAATTTAACATATTTTATTTTGTTGAGGTAATTTACATACAGTCAAATGGACAGATTTTTAAAACAATCTTAAACCTACAGAAAAGTTTCAACTTAGTTTCTGGAACCATTTGAGAGTAAATTGCTGACCTGATGCTCCATCACCCTCAAGTACTTTAGTGTGTGGTTACAGCAAGAACATTCTCCTAAATAATAAAAATCCAACTCTCAAAGTCAGGAAACTGGCCGGGCGTGGTGGCTCACGCCTGTAATCCCAGCACTTTGGGATGCCGAGGGGGGCAGATCACGAGGTCAGGAGTTCAAAACCAGCCTGGCCAACCTGGTGAAACCCCATCTCTACTAAAAATACAAAAATTAGCCGGGCGTGGTGGCAGGCACCTGTAGTCCCAGCTACTCGGGAGGCTGAGGCAGAAGAATCGCTTGAACCCGGGAGGTGGGGGTTGCCGTGAGCCGAGGTCATGCCACTGTACTCCAGCCTGGCAACAGAGCACGACTCCATCTCAAAAACAAACAAACAAAAAACACCAAACAAACAAAGTCAGGAAACTGACGCTGATAGAGCAGTGCCTTCTAGTTGATAAAATCCCTGCAGATTTCACCATTTTCCTCACACGATCCCGCCTGGAACTCCACACTGCATTTGGTTGCCCCATCTCTCCGGTCTCCTTCCGTCTGGATTCGTTCTTCAGTGTTTCCTTTACTTTTATGTCCTTGACACACTGGAGGAATCACATGCCTGTTCTTTTGTAGGATGTTTCTCAGTCTGGATCTGCCTGAGGTTTCCTCGTTGTTAGATGCAGGATGTATGCTGTTGTTAGGAACATCTCAGAAGACAGGCTGTGTTCCCAGGGCACCCCATCAGCTGAACACCCATTTCACTTTGCCCTGTTACACACGATCTGCACCGTGATCAGTTCTCAGAATGTGAAGCTGCTCTCTCTCCCTCTGTAATTACTGAGAATTTTATGGGAAGGTATAGTGAGACTATGCAAACATCCTAGTCCTCATAAGTCATGTAATTAATACCTATCAGTGTGGATTCATGAATTCATATTTATTCAATGCATTCTAATCGTAACTTTCAGTATTTATTTTATAGCTCAAATCATCCCAGATTTGGCCACTGGGAGTGCCTTTAAGCTAGCTCCTGTGTCTTTTTGACATGCCCCCTTCATTTGTTTTTTTGTTGTTTGTTTGTTTGAGACAGAGTCTTGCACAGTCACCCAGGCTGGTGTACAGCGGCATGATCACGGCTCACTGCAGCTGCAGCTCCTGGGTTCAAGGGATCCTCCCACCTCAGCCTCCCAGGTAGCTGAGACTATAGGTGCTCGCTACTGGTGCCGGCTAATTTTTCTTTTCTTTTTTTTTTTTTTTGAGACAGAGTCTTGCTCTGTCACCCAGGCTGGAGTGCAGTGGCGTGATCTCGGCTCACTGCAACCTCCACCTCCCTGCTTCAAGTAATTCTCCTGCCTCAGCCTCCCGAGTAGCTAGGACTACAGGTGTGCACCACCATGCCTGGCTAATTTTTTATATTTTAGTAGAGACGGGTTTCACCATGTTGCCCAAGCTGGTCTCGAACTCCTGAGCTGAGGCAATCCACCCGCCTCGGCCTCCTAAAGTGCTGGGATTATAGGCGTGAGCCACTGCACCCAGCGAGTCCCAGCTAATTTTTATAAAACTGTTTGTAGAACCAGGGTCTTGCTACGTTGCCCAGGCTGGTTGCGAAGTCCTGGGCTTAAGGGATCCTCCCACCTCAGCCTCCCAAGCATCTGGGATTACAGGTGTGCACCACCACACAGGCCCCTTCATTCCTGAAGCACAACTTACTCTCTGATAAACACAGTGTTCCAGGCTCCCCTTATATGTTCCCTGAACCAACCTAGTAACTAGCCATTCCTTCAAGGATCCCTAATTCCTTTTAGTGGAGGATGGTATTTCAATATACAGATCTTAAGTGTACAATTCAATGAGATTTGAGAAATGTATGCACCACTGCAGACAATAGCCCTAAAGTATAAGCCATTTCCGTCACCCCAAAAAGTTACTTTGCCTCTTGAAGATTATTCCTAACCCCACAAGTAATCACTCTTCTGATTTCTCTCAACACAGATTCATTTTGGCTGTGAATTCATGATTATATTCAAATGAAGAATTCGTTTATTCTTCATTTGAATAGAAATATTAAGTACACAGGTTTTTGTGGTTGGTGTTTTTATTCCATCTAGTTTTTGAGGTTCATTCATGTTGTGGCATACATCAGTCATTCATTTTTGTTTTTGCCGCGTAGTATGTCATGGTAGGGCTCTACCACGACTTCTTTATCACCTTGATAATGCTCTGGCATTATAGGCATTAGCCACCATGCCTGACCCTTCTCTCTGTCTTTCTCTCTTTTCTAGAGACAGGTCTTGCTCTGTCACCCGGGCTGGAGTGCAGTGGTAATCATAGCTCACTGCAGCCTCGAACTCCTGGGTTCAAGTCATAGTCCTGCTTCAGTCTCCCAAGTAACTAAGACAACAGGAGTGTGCCACCATGCCTGACTCTGTGTGTGTGCGTGTGTGTATGTGTGTGTGCAGATGGGGTCTTGCTATATTGCCCAGGCTGGTCTGGAACTCTTGGCCTAAGGCAATCCTCCCACCTCAGCTTCCCAAAGCAGTGGGGTTACAGTGTGAGCTACCACGCCTGGCCTTACAGTTTTGATTTCACTATGGAGATTTCATGTTTTCCATTCATTTTCCTCATTTGCTCCTTTAATCTTTGGACATACTTACAATAGATCTGTTAAAGTTAAGGTCTGCTAATTCCAACATCTGTTCACCTGGAGATCTGTTTCTATTTACTTCTATTCTACTGGAAGATCATCTTGAACATATCAGGCTTGGCTTCTGCTTGTTTTTAAATTTATTTTTATTTTGTTTTGAGACAGGGTCTCACTCTGTTGTCTAGGCTTGAGTGCAGTGGCGTGATCATGGCTCACTGCAGCCTCAAACTCCTGGGCTCAAGTGATCCTCCCACCTCAGCCTCCTGGATAGCTGGAACTACGAGTACCCACCACAGCACCTGGCTGGTTGTTTTGTGATAATATAAAATAATGTTATCAAAACATTCATATGGCTCATGTCTGTAATCTCAACACTTTGGGAGGCCAAGGCGAGAGGACTGCTTGAGCCCAGAAGTTGGAGACCAGTTTCTGCAATATAGTGAGACTCTGTCTTTTCAAAAAAAATAATTAAAAAATAAAAATAAATTAGCTGGGCATGGTGTCGCGCGTCTGTAATCCCAGCTACTTGAGAGGCTGAGGTGGGAGGATTGCTTGAACCCAGGAGGTTCGAGTGAAGTATGATGTACCACTGTACTTCAGCCTGGAAAACAGTCAGACCCTGTCTCACAAAGAAAATGTTTATTCTTAATTGTAAATTGAGCAAAATTATACATTATAAAATAATATCTCTGATACCATCCCTTATTTGTAAAAATTTGACAATGGCTATATAAGCATAGAAAGGACTAGAAGGAAATATTTTACAATCACAGCAAAGTTACCCCTGGTTTGTTGAGAGAATGATTTCAGTCTTCTCTGAGCCTTCAGTTTTCCGCAATGAATATGCTTGCAGATGTCCTCAGTTTTCCTTATCTCAAGCTTATTTTTATGTGATAAGAACACTTCACATGGGATCTACACTTCTCTGTAGGGTAGCACACTACAGTAATGTTCACTATGGGGACGATGTTGTACAGGAGATCTCTAGAACTTATTCATCTTGTGTAATTGATACTTTATGCCCATTGATTAGAAACTCCCCATTTCCCCCTCCTCCCAGCTCCTGGCAGGCAAACAACATTCTATTCCCTGACTTTATGAGTTTGACTATTTCAGATATCTCATATAAGCGGAATCAGGTAGCATTTGACTTCCTATTTTTGTTTCTGTCTTCTTTTCCTGTCTTCCTGTGCCTTATCCCTCTTCTCGTGTTTTCTTTACTGGGTTTGTTGATATTTTTGTGGTGCTTTCATTCCTTTCTCCGTTTCTTCTGTGTAACTTCTATAGGTATTTTCTTTGTGTTTACCATAGCGCTTACATAAAATATCTTATAATTAAAATAGGGTGTTTTAAGCTGATAATAACTTAACTTCAATCACATAAGTAAATTCTACACTTTTACCATTCCTCTTACTTTGTTACTGATGTCACAATGAACATCCACTTACATTGTGCACCCATTAAAATATTTTCAGCTGTAGTTATCTTCAATAATTCTGTAATTTAACTTTTATGTTAGAACTAAAAGTGATTTACCCACCACCATGACAGTAATACAGTATTCTGTATTTGTCTGTATATTACCTTTGTCAAAGAGTTTTATGTGGCTGGGCAAGGTGGCTCACGTCTGTAATCCCAGCACTTTGGGAGGCCAAGAAGGGCGGATTACCTGAGGTCAGAAGTTCGCGACCAGCCTGACCAACGTGGTGAAACTCCGTCTCTACTAAAAATACAAAAATTAGCCAGGTGTGGTGGCACGCGCCTGTAATCCCAGCTACTTGGGAGGCTGAGGCAAGAGAATTGCTTGAACCCGGGAGGTGGAGGTTGTAGTGAGCTGGGATGGTGTCATTGTACTCTAGCCTGGCAACAAGAGCGAAACTCCATCTCAAAAAAAAAATAAATAAATAAATAAATAAAAAGAGTTTTATGTTTTCTTATGCTATCATGTTGCTGTTTATTGTCCTTTCATTTCCAGTGAAATAATTCCCTTCATTATTTCTTATAAGGCAAGTTCATAGTGAAGAACAGTGTCAGCTTTTGTTTGTCAGGAAAGTATGTCTCTCATCTTCATTTCTGAAAGATGGTTTTTTCCCAGGCACAGTATTCTTGCTTGGTAGTTTTAAAAATGTCAGCACTTTGAGTATGTCATCCCACTCCCTCTGGTTTGCAAGATTTCTGAAAAATTAATTAGCTTATTTCTTATGGAGATTCTCTTAAATGTGATAAGTCACTTTTCCCTGCTGCTTTCTAATTCTCTGTCTTTGACAACTTGATTTTAATGTCTCTTGCTGTAAATGTCGTTGAGTTCATCTTATTTGGGATCTTTTGGGCTTCTTGAATCTGGGTGTCCATTTTCTTCCCCAGATCTGAGGAGTTTTCAACCGTTATTTCTTTGAATATAATGATTCTTTCCCTTATCTTTCTGGGACTCCCTTAATGCATCTATTGGTCTGATTGATGGTGTCCCATAAGTCCCTTCTACTTTCTTTACTCTTTTTTTCTTTTTTCTGTTTGCTCCTATGATTAATTTCCAATGACCTTTCTTTGAGTTCACTGATCCTTTTTTCTGCTTGATCCAGTCTACTGTTCAACTCCTCTAGTGACTTTTTCAGTACAGTTATCATATTCTTCAGCTCCATGATTTCTGTTTGGTACTTTTTAGCACCTTTTGTCTCTTTGTTGAAGTTCTCCCATCATTCATACATTGTTTTCCTGTCTTCAGTGAGCAATTTTATGATAGTTATTTAAAATTCTCTGTCCGATAAATCATATAACTCCATATCACTAGGGTCAGTTTCTGGAGATTTATCTTATTCCTTTGCTTGAAACATTGTTCCCTGTTTCTTCATTTTCCCTGCCTTTCTGTGTTGGTGTCTGAACATTAAACAAAGCTGGCCTCTGTCAAGTTTTCATGAACTGGCCAGGTACAGGAGAAGACCCTCACCAATTAGCCAAGCCAAAGATTCTGGGGGCCTCTCTAAACTTCCTGCTGGCCCAACCCACTTTCTTTGTTTTCTGCAGCCCCCAGGTGTCTAGAGTGTGCCAAGTCCTGTCAGCACTTTAGACAAGGGACTGAAAGAAGTTCCTCAGCTAGCCTCCAGAAAATTGGATTGTTGGGTGTTCTGTTCAACTCTTCTTCCTTAGGGAGAAGCTTGAATCTAAGGTGTGTTTTTGTTTTTTTCCTATTCACTCTGTGCTGAGTTGGACTGTGGTGACTAGTTGCACTTTAGATCATTCCACCACGTCTCTTTCCATGGCCCCGAGGCAGTGGAGTTATGCCAGGTCCCATCCGTACTCTGAGACAGGCAAGACAGAAGTCAGCCCCCTGGGTAGCCCTGAGAAACGTTGAGGTGTTGAATACACAGCTCATCTCTTTCTCACTCCGTGGTAAGGCGGGAGGTAGGGGATTTCCTCTCAGTCACATGGCACTGTGCAGGGGGTAGGGTTTATGCCAAGAGGGTGTCTTGAATTTCCCTACCAGTTTCAATGTGAGTAGATTCGTGCTTACCTGGAATGCAGGAGACGCTCAGCTAGTTTCTGGATTTCTTGCAAAGGGAATTTTCAGGAATTGTTGTTGAGTTGATGTGTTCATGGTTTTGAAAAGGAGAGTCCAGGGCTTCCAATTCCATCATTTTGCTGATCTCACCCCAGGCTTGGTTTTATGCTTTGTAAGGGTGAGTCTGTTTTGGTTTTGTTCTTAGTTCTATGCTTTGGCCCTATTCTGGAGTGCAATTCTTATTCTTAAGCCACGGCCTTTCTGATTTCTCAACTGATTGCCTGAGGGGCTCGGTGAGGTTTCTCCACCCTAGCTGGGCAAGCACTGCAATGTCGCCTAGCAATGCACACTGCTGGGCTTGTCTGTCAGCTCCCAGCCCCCAGCAGCAGCTTCCTGCTAGGCCTTGTGAGGGATCACCCTGCACAGGTATAGCCTGGCCTCTTCCAGGGATCTGAGGGACCCCCATGCAGCCTCTGCACCCTCATTCTACGTAGCACCCTCCCCTCCAGTGCCCTGCTCTACCAATCGTAGCCACCTCAGTGCCCAAACGCTGATCTCTGCTTTCCCAGCCAGTGATCTCTGGCTGATGATCTCTGCTGCGGCTTTATCTCTCATACCTTGGTAGGAAAACCCAAGGTAAAAAGACAGGGCAAACTTGGACTCACGTCAAGTATTTCCCTTCTCTCAGCTATCACAGCCCTACCAGTTGTCCAATTCCTGTACATAACTGTCTTATACATTTGGCCCAACTTTATCGTTGTCTATGGCACGAGGCTAAGTGTAAATCTCATTGCTCATCGTGCCCAGAATCAGCTTGCATTCTCCATAATACTTTCTCAATGTGCCACCATTCATTTACATCAGCCTCAAAGCGACTCCTGTGTCAAATGGGGAAGATACTAGAAGCATCTCTATCCAGGCGAAAGCTCAGGAAGGTGTCTTCTATCATCACTGTTATTTAACATTTTTGCAATTGGAAGAGAGAAAGAAATCAAGTTTAAAAAATGCAAAGGAGGAAATACAATATCACTTTTTGCAGGTGACGTCATTAAGTCCCTGGAAAATCCAGGAGAATCACTTTAATTTCTATTACAAACAATCTTTAAGTTTCGTGGCTGGAGGCCGGGCACGGTGGCTCACACCTGTAATCCCAGCACTTTGGGAGGCTGAGGCAGGCGGATCACGAGGTCAGGAGATCGAGACCATCTTGGCTAACACAGTGAAACCCCGTCTCTACTAAAAATACAAAAAAAATTAGCCAGGCACGGTGGCAGGTGCCTGTAGTCCCAGCTACTCAGGAGGTTGAGGCAGGAGAATGGCGTGAACCTGGGAGGTAGAGCTTGCAGTGAGCCAAGATGGCGCCACTGCACTCCAGCCTGGGTGACAGAGCGAGACTCCATCTGAAAAAAAAAAAAAAAAAGTTTTGTGGCTGGGACGAAAGTAACATGATAATCAGCCTTCATCTAGATAAAAAATGACTTGTGAGCAGGAATATTGATGAGAAAAAATATCTCATTTACCACAGCACCAAAAAAAAAAAAAATTAAAACCTAGGAATAAACCTAAAAAGAAACATGTACAATCAAAAAGAAGAACACTTTAAATCCACTGAGGAACATGAAAGGAGACTTGAGAGAATGAAAGGCATAATCTGTTCTCAGATGCAGTGGTTGAACATCATAAGACAACAATCTTCACTGCTAGGAACTTATCCCATGGATATGTTCTCATGTGTATGAAATGAGGTATGTGCAAGGTTATTCATTGTAGCATTGTCCATAACAGTGGTGCAGGGCAGGCAAGCCCCCAAATTGGGGCTTAGCCCAGGAGGGTTCCTGGCTTCACCTAGGGAAGAATTGAGAGGCAAGCTGCTGTGCATAGCGGAGCAGCCGTGCATGGTAGCAGCACAGGAACTGTCCCTCATGGAGCAGGGCCACCCATAGGCAGTATGCCCAGAGCAGCGCTCAGAGGCAGCTCTGCACTCAGATTTATACCCACTTTTAATTACATGCAAATTAAGGGGTAGTTTATGTAGACATTTCTAGGATGAGGGTGGTAACTTCTGGGTTGCCAGGTCATTGCCATGGAAAGATGCCATAACTTCTAGATGTTGCCATGGTAATGGTAAACTGACATGGCACACTGGTGGGTGTGTCTTATGGGGAGGTGCCTCTGCCCTGGACCTGTCTTAGCTAGTCCTCAATTTGGTCCAGTGTGTGAGCCCTACCTTCAGAGCTGAGTTCCGTTTCCTACCTCAATAGCAAAAAGTTTGGAAACAAAAGGTCGATGAGGCTGGTTAAATAAATCATATTACACATCCAGAGTGGTGGTATACTGCCATTAACAAAAACGAGGCTGGGTGGAGTGGCTCACGCCTGTAGTGTCAGCAGTTTGGGAGGCCTAGGCAGGGGGACCGCTCAAGTCCAGGAGTTCAAGACCAGCCTGGGCAACAAAGCAAGACCCAGTCTCTAAAAGAACATGTGAAAATTAGCCAGGCATGGTGGCACATGCCCTTAGTACTAGCTACTCGGGGGGCTGAGGACGGCGGACTGCTGAGCCCAGAAGGCCCAGGCTGTAGTGAGCTATGATTGTGCCAATGCACTCCAGCCTGGGCAACAGAGTGAGAACTTGTCTTTAAAACAAAAACAAAAACAAAACCCAAGAAAACAAGGACAAGACAACTTGCCAGGCACTGATAAAGGATGATCTGCAAGATTGATGGTTCAGTGGAAAAATCAAGGTGCTAGTGGGACAGTATGTGATCACTTGTGAGGTATGTGTGGCATGCACGTGTGTGTCTGGTTTTGTACGTTAGAAATGTTTTGGCTTTAAGTAAAAGAAAATCCAACCTAGCATGAGACCAACAAACGGGTTTATTTTTCTCCCTTGAAACCCAGAGGCAGTGGCCCCAGTCCTGACTCAACTGCCCAACTGTACCATTGCCATTTTAGGCTTCTCTTTCCATTCTGCTCACTGAAGCTGATGGCATTTCCCTCAGTCTTGCTGCCCCCTATTTGCAAGATGGCTGACTCATCTCCAAACATGATGGCAATGCAATGTTCAAATCAAGAAAACGGGGAAATGCAAAAAGGTGATTGGTCCTACATGTTACCGGAAAAGCAAACACTTTCTGATTGCACCTCTCAGCAAGTGTTTCTTGTATCTCATTGGCCACAATGGAGTCACACGACTGCTCCTAGCTGCAAGGGAGGCTGGGAAATAGAGCATTTAACTTCCAGGACTCTGCAACAGAGAAAGGCAAAGAAGAAGAGGTCAAGAATGAGTGGTGGGGCCAGACATGGTGGCTCATGCCTATAATCCGAGCACTTTGGGAAGCTGAGGAGGGTAGATTGCTGGAGCCCAAGAGTTCAAGACTAGCCTGGGCAACAAGGTGAAACCCCATTCTAAAAAAGAAAAAAAGAGTGGTGGGTGACTCACTTTACTAGGTTGGTCGTACTTAGAAAGTCTTCAAAAGGACACATAAGAAATTGATAACTGGGAGTTCAAGACAAGCCTGGCCAAATGGTGAAACCCAATCTTTACTAAAAATACAAAATTTAGGGTATGGTTGTGGGTGCCTGTAATCCCAGCAACTCTGGAGGCTGAGACAGGAGAGTCGCTTGAACCCAGGAGGCAGAGGTTGCAGTGAGTCGCGATCACGCCGTCGCACTCCAGCCTGGGCAACAGAGTGAGACTCCATCTCAAAAAAAAAAAAAAAAAAAAGAAAGAAATTAAAGTAGTAACCACACCTGTATCCCACCGCACATGCACACAAACACACACTTCCCAAAGCCCCCAGCACAGCGGCATTCACAGCACCCATATCCCAAACCTGTGGGGAACAGATAAGCCACAGGATACGTCCATTGTTCCAGAAAAGGAGAAGTTAAGAGAAAGTGGTCCTGCCCATTTGATGAAGCTTGTAGACAGCTAGAAACAGGGACACAAATAAATTGCAACCCAGTTTTATAAAAATCTTGAAGTATCAGCTAACCAAAATCCAACAGAATACCAAGGTCACATAAAGTTTATCTCAGGGATATCAGAAGGGTTCAAATCAGAAATGTTAACACAGAAATTCACCAGGTTCAAGAAGAAAAGTCATCATGGGGGCTGGGCATGGTGACGCCTGCCTGTGGTCTTGGCTACTTGGAGGCTGACGTGGGAGGATCACTTGAGCCCAACAGGTCGAGGCTGCAGTGAGTCGAAATCACACCACCACCCTCCAGCCTGGGCGACACAGCGAGACCCTGTCTCAAAAAAAAAAAAATTGTAATCATTATATTGATGTAGAATATGGCATTTGATAACATTTAATATACTCATGATTTAAAGATTTTTAAAAGTAGAGAATAAGAACGAGAGGGCGTTTTGCTATAAGGACTGTCTTCCTGACACCCGTGGCTGGCACCACAGGGACACTGCCTGTGACCTCCCTCTAAGGTTGGGAAGCACCGGGCGGCTGCTCTCAGTTACTCTTCCATATCATCCTGGAAGTCCTGGCCAATGCAATAAGACAGGATAAAGAAATCAGCCTTTGCGGAGCAATATCAAGGAAGGCAAAGTTATATTTCCATGTCTTTCATGATAACGTGGTTGCTTAATGTTGAATTTCCCAAATAACCAACAGTTACCTACTAGCACTAATCAGAGGTCAACAAGGGGGCCCAATACAAAGAAGTCAATAGCGTTCTTTAAAGCCAGTAAAAAAATAAATAACAGGGAAGAGCTTATTTTCCGAAAGAACAGAAATTATAAAATATTCAAGAATTAATCTTGAAATCCACCTAGCTTTTATGAGGAAAAAAAAAGCAAAAACAAAAACAAAAAACAAAACTAAGCAACCTGAAATCTCTTTCCAGGCCATGTCAGAAGACTGGGCTAGAGGGTGCCATTCAGCCCTGTGTGGAGGGGCCTGGCAGAAGGTGCCCACCGTTGCCCTGGCTGTGCTTGCCAGGTTCCAGTGCCCACATTCCTGCAGCTTTGGAGGCCCAGGGGAGGCTTGGGGCTGTGGCAGGTGTCATGGCCCCTCTAGGCCTGCCTTGCACCCCAGCTGGCCCAGCGCTGCATTGAGCTGCCCCGGCCCCCTCTGCCCTCCCCATAAGCAATGCTGGGACCTGGCCTTCCTGTGGCAGCCCCTCCCCTGCTGGGCTATGTGGCTCAGGGACAGGACGCCCTGGCCCCTCGGCCCTACAGCTCAGTCACAAGTCACAGGTCAGTGGGCCGTGCTGGTGCTCTCTGTTCAGACCTCCAGGGCCTGAGCTCCTGAGATGCCGGGTGCTGACCAGGCCCGTCCGGGATCTTCCCAGCCACTGGGCCAGGATGCCAGGGCATGCTGGAGCCTGCCCACCTAATGCCTGGCTCAACCAAGCTGCTTCAGGTGTGTGTGTGTGTGTGTGTGTGTGTGTGTGTGTGTGTGTGTGTGTGTGTGTATGTTGTAGAGGGTTGGGAGGCAGGGGGACAGGGGCTGGACCTGCAGGGAATGGAGTTGGCTCCCTGAGCCCAGAGGGGAGCCTGAGCTTCCAGGAGGACTTGAAGGGGAGGGGCCCAGGGCTTCTCCCTTCTGTTTAGCCACCTGGGACTTGGATGTGCTGTGTGACACCAAGCCAGTCACTCCACCTCTCTGGGAGGCTGCATCCCAGACAGGGGCTGAGCATCTCATTCTGCAGGCTCTTGGTGAGGGCTCTCCTTGCTGTGGTTTGGGGAAGCACAGTACTTGAC
>NW_026652291.1:583547-793109 GCF_009828535.3 Hylobates moloch
GAGATGCGGAGATTCAGTTGTGAACACCTGGCCTGAGCTGCGGAGCAGCACACTGGGGTGAGCAAGGGCTGTCCTGGAGGAGGACAAATTACATCCCTCTCCCGATTCCTCAAGGACTAGGCATGGTCCTGCTGTGAGGGAATCAGGGGAAAGGTGTAATTCGTCCTCCTCCAGGACAGCCCTCGCTCACCCCAGAGTGCTGCTCCACACACCTCAGGCCAGGTGTTCGCAACTGAATCTCTGCATCTCACTGGGCCTGGCAGTGCTTCCTGTCAAGCAGCCTGACATTCAGGGCGCCCTTCTCGGCCAAACTGATCTCACACCCTTGAGAAGGGCCAAGGGCCGAGCCTGCACCTTCCTTCTGCCCCAATGCCAGGTGAAGCATTCAATGTCTGTTTAAATCTGTAGAAAAGGGTGAATTTGAGAGTTGAGGATTTACCAAACTTCTGGCAGTTAAGTCCCTGGGAAACAGCACCAAAAGAGAGATAATAAAGGAACCAAAAGAAGAAACCACACAGGAGCAGATGGAGGCACCAACTGCATAAAGAATGGTGACTGCACGCAGGCAAGATGCGCACAGCAGGCGGGAAACTTCTGTAACAAGTATGTCCACAGGCAGATCACCTTTACCTGTGAGGAGCTTGCGTGCACGAGGGCAACCTCGCAGCAGCGACGCCCACCACAGAATGCTGATGGCTCAATCCTAGCGGAAGTTTATTTAGGGCACAGAAAGCCGGAAACAAGGGCTTGACTGGAGGCAGCTCTGCAGCAGGTGGAGATTTGAACAGCGAGGGCTGTCCTGGAGGAAGTCCCAAGGTCCTCACTTCCCTCTGTAGGCCACCCTTGGTGTGGACAACAGCTGCAGACAGGAGACACGGAGGGGGCACACAGAGGTCTTAGGGTCTGGCTTCAGGTGATGTCCATCACATCTCTTTCTGTTGGTGAGAGCTAGTTACCTGGGCCCCCAGGGTGCAAGGCCAAGCTGGCATGGCATGCAGACCAACTAGTAGGATCTTCTTGCCAGCTCAGGGGACAATGCACACATGGAGAAGTGCAGTTGGATACTAGGCATCTGGGAAAATGCACATGCTCACTCTTTTTCAAAGAAATGCAGGTTCCAAAACCAAACACCATTAGAAAATAGACACCAGTCAACACAATTAAGATTAGAAGGTCTTTGGTGAGACCACTGACGGAGCGTGAAGCTGGCCAAACTCTGGAGAATGGTTGATGATACGTATCAAGAATCCAAAATCTAGCACGGTGTGGTGGCTCATGCCTGTAATCCCAGCCAGGAATTCGAGACCAGCCTGGCCAACATGGCGAAACCCCGCCTCTACTAAAAATACAAAAATTCGCCGGGCATGGTGGTGCACGCCTGTAGTCCTAGCTACTCAGGAGGCTGAGGCATGAGAATCACTTGGCCTTGAGTGATTGCAGTGAGCAGAGATCGCACCACTGCACTACAGCCTGGGTAACAGAGTGAAGTGAGTCTCTAAATAAATAAATAAATAAACCTGAAATCCTAGAAATCTGTTTAATGGCTCAAGATGTTATCTTTGCAGAACTCGAATCTGGCCCTGTCACTCCCCTGCTCAAACGTCTCCAATGGCTCCCCACTGCCATCCTGGCCATGTTCCAGCCCAGGCCCCTCCCTCCAGCCTCATCTTCCATGCTGAGGTTTGCACCTCCACTGTGGTGGAGCACAGCGGGCATTTCTCCCTGGTGCACCTTTGCTTCTTTGGGCCCCTCTGCCTGGAATGTCGCTCCTGTTCCTGTCCAGACCCACTCCAGACACTCCTGCCCTGAGCACCTCCTGCCTCTCACTCCTCTCTGCCGCTCCCCCCACCCTCATGCTCTCACCCTAGCTCCTCCTGTTACTGGGTCCCTCTGGGAGCACCGTCCTGACCAGCGGCCAACCTGGGCCTGGGGCACAGAGAGGTCAGCACATGTAGGCTGAGCCGAGCTTTCGGGAGTGAGGCGGCCAGGCGCTGGGAGTGGTGGCCTTGCTCTAGGCTGAGGAAACAGCTCGCAGCTCAGCCTGCCCTCCACCTGACCCCCCGGGCCCAGCCTTCCCTAGTGGGCCACGACCTTCCCACCAGGGCCCTCGGCCCTGCTCCTGCTGGCCCCTGCAGACCTCAGCTGAGTCCAAGCTCCTGGAGGGCAGGGAGGGTGAGTATCTCGTGTATCCCCAGCGCACAGCTGCTGTGCCAGCTCCCGGTAGGGATTTGTTACAGGAATAAATGGGGTGGGGGTTGGAGAGAGGGTTGGAGGAGACGGAGGCAGGCCCTGACGCCGGCTCCTGGCGCACCCTCCAGGCCCTCTCCATCCATCCGGCTCTGGCCCCGCCCCAGCCTCCCCCGCCCTGCCGGGAACCTGGGGCCTCTCGGACCACGCAAGCCGCCCACACCTCTGCGGCTCCGCCCTCGCCTCTCGCTCCCCCAGCCTAGCGTGGACCCTCCGCTCTCCAGGGCTCAGCAGCGACCCCGGTCGGCCACACGCAAGCCGCCCACACCGCCGCGGCAGCCACCTACCCCAAGACGCCCAACCAACCCCTCGGGGGACCAAGCCCGGGGACTTCGTCCCCAACTCCAGGACAGCCAAGCCACCCGACAGCGGCCCTGCCTGTCCCACCCGCAGCGTGCTGGAGGGGGGGGGGTCCATGCTTGCGGTGATCAGGAGGGTGGCACGGCCCTGGGGTTACAGCCGGCGGAGGGGCTTCCCAAAAGAGTCCTCAGCCTCTCCCGCCTGCGGCGGCGCAGCCCAGGCGGGGCTCGGCCCGCAGAATCCCCTCGTGGCCTCGCCAGGTATGCGCGCGGGGCCCGGGGCGCGGGCCGGGGGCGGGCGCTGGAGCGGGGCCGGTGCCGGGCCCGCCGCGACACGCTCAGGGACGCGGCGCACAAAGGCGCCTTCTGCCGCCCCCCCGAGCCCGCCCCGCGCTGCCCCCGTCCGGCGTGGCGGCCCGCCCCGGCAGGCGGTGAGGGGGGGTCGGGGTCCCCTCCTGCTGGGCCTGCCACTCCCCGCGCGGGCGACGTGCCCTGTCCGGGCGGCGCGCAGGCGCGGGCTTGTCCCACCGCGCAGGAATCCGAAGCCGCCGCGCGCGTTTCCGGCCCCAGCCCCGCCCGCGGTGCAGGGGAGCGAGTGCGCAGCCGCGTGTCGGGACTCGGACCCCCGTGGCCCCCGCCATACTCTCTTTCTCCACCCGCGGAGGTTTTGCTCAGGAATCCACTCTTGCAGCCAGGGGTCTTCCGGGCCCCCTCCTCCAGGGAGCGTCCCTGGCTGCTCCGGTGAGCACTTGCCTCCTCATACCCCTGTCTGGGCACCTTGAGGACCCAGCCTGACCACTCCCCTCTCCTCTGTCTGCATAGGAAGGCGCCCCATTGGAAAGGGACACCCCCCCCCCGACCCTGGCAATCCCATGGCCAGGCCAGGGTTGGGAGTAAGGACCCACCAGGAAGGAGGGTGCCCGCCGCGTCCAGTGGGCAGTAGAACAAGGCTGGGTCCCAGGGATCCCCGCAAGCCAGGTGGCTCCGTGGCTCGGCCCGGCAGAGGCCGGAGTCCTACGCCCTGCATCCGGCGCCCACCTTTAGCGCCTTCTCCCTGGGCCATATGTGGCAGAGGGGGTGGGGCAAGTCCCAGGCCCACCGGGCACCGCGGGCCTCTGGGAGGGGACGCTAATGACTGTAATTTCCACTTAGCAGATCAGGACGGCGGCAGAGTGGAGCCAGCCTCCTGCCTCGCAGGAGCCCGGGCGAGACCCTTCCTTGGGCCCCTCCGTTATCTGGACTGCTGGCCCTGGGCCCCTCCCACGTGGGATTTTGAGACTGCTCTCCCCTCCCCCAGGCTCAGAGGGTGGCCCTGTTTCCTGTGGGACCCCTTGTCCCCTTGTCCACTGGTTGGGGTGCTCAGTGGTGCTTGAACAGGGGTCGGGGACGCATGAAGGTGTACCGAGGGGGTAGCTGTCAGCCGGCTCCAGAGGCTGGGGAAGCAGGAAACAAGCACATAGGGTTGAGGGTTCTGAGCTGCGTGCCAGGCTGCAGCCTGTGCTGGCTCCTTTGTGGTCAGAAGCCCAGGACGTTCTGGGATCTGTCTTGATGCTGAGCAGGCCAGTGTCCTGAACGGCACCAGGCACCCAGGAGTCTCCGGGTTGGGCAGTTGTGGCTGCCGAATGGGGGGTGCTAGGGCAGGAGGGTGAGCATGTGAGGCCAGGCTGGCAGAGAGGGGCTGGGACTCTGTGCCCTGGGGCAGACTGGGGAGGTGAGGGAAGGGGTTGCTGTGGCCCTCACAGGCTGAAGGTGGGGACTGGGCCATTGCCCAATGCTGGTCTTCTCTGCCCGATTTGTCTGGGCACCAGGCCCTGTGCCCAGCTGGCAAGAGGCGAGGCAGGAGCTTCTGGGGCACCTGGGGAGCAGGCCCAGGCCCTGGGAGCTGGGGTTCCTGAGCTGAGAGAGTCAGCTCTGTCTCGCCTGGGCCTGCCTCCTGGCCTCCCCTGTGGCCTGGCTGGCAGGGCCTGGGCGTGGCCTGGCTCCCTGGAACTGGCAAGGATCAAAGGGTGGAAAGCCGTCCTCCACCCTCGCCCACTGAGACAGGAATCCGTGGCCCCAGGGGACGGAATCCACAGCCACATTCCCGGTGCCCTGGTCCCTGCAAGGCAAGGGTGGGGCAGGGCTGGGGTGCCAAGATTGGCACCATAGAGCGTGGGAACGTGGTGCTCCTGGCACCCGGCCCAGTGCCTGAGCAGAGCGGACGGCACCCTCCTCTCAGCCGAGCCGTGGCCTTTGTCCCTTCTGACCTCCCTTGATGGCCTCAGGCACCAGGGCCTCAGTTGCCAAACGGGGTTTCACCTTGCCAGGAGGTGGGGGTTGCATCCTGGTGGCCCAGGAGGCCTGGGGGTCCTGAGGAGGTTGAGGCCTGGGTCTCTGTGGCTCAAAGCAGTGGGCACTCTCGACCCCTGGGGCACTCTGGGCTGGGGGACTCGGCCTCCATCTGGGGACAGTGAGGACCACAGGAGGGAGAGGGTGTTGACAGCTGGGGCATCCTTGCTAGGGGTCACACCGAGCCCAGGCCCCTGGCACACACAGATGTGCTCACACACGCACACAGCAGAAAGCAGAAAGGCAGCCTCTCAAAGGCAGCCTCGCTTGTTCCAGCCACAGCCCAAAAGCTCCTCAGGAGAGTTTGTCCCCAGCTGGCAGGTGCAGGGCTGAGTTGGCCCTGTGGACCCCCACCATGGGTGGACGGTCACCTGCTGGCGGAGACAGCAGCCTTTAGGCGCCCGTGCTGGGTGGGGTGGGTCCCTGCTCCCAGGGGCTGGAGACCAGCCTGCTGGAGCCAGGGCCCCAAGCTCTGTCCTGTAGTCCCATGCTCAGCCCCAGCAGTGATGCCTTCCCACCCCCACTGTACAGGTGGGGAAACGGAAGCCGGGAGAGGTCAGATGACTTTCCCAAATTGGTGGCTTGGAGGAATCCTGGAGATACAGACCTCCCACTCCCAAGAGCCGGGACTGGTGGCATCCCCCTCTCTGGCCTGTTTCCTCATCTGGGGAGTGGGCCCACAGTGACCACCTGGCTGAGTTGTCCTGAAGCCCGGAAGGTACCAGCCAGGGGTCAGTTAGCCTGTTCTGTCCCCAGCCCCTGGGCTCCCAGATAAGCAGCACTACTGTGTCCTAAGCCCGCACCTGAGGCAGGGCGCCCCCTGGTGGTGTGACAGTGCCTTTCTGTGCCCTTGGGTGATAGGACCTGAAGGAGAAGGTGAGGGAGAGGTCAAGCCTGGAGCAGGCGCTGGGAGGGCTGCAGGCCAGGGCAGAGGGGCTGCTGGCATGGAGCAATGCCCCTGGGGGCTGGTCCATGCATGAAGGGCCTGGAGAGGACATTGGTCCCGCCAGGAGGCTGCAAGTCGGGACCTTGGAAGGGTTTCTGTGGGCAGTTGAAGGCCATTAGGGCCCAAGGACACCATCCCCTGGAGGATGGCAGCAGGGGAAGCAGGACTGGTGCACCACACGCTGCCCACTGCTGGGGTGGGGAGTACGGGCAGCCAGGCTGGGGGAAGTGGAGGCCAGGCTCAAGGTGTCCGTGTGTTGGCCAGCTGAGCCCATCCCTCTTCAGACCTGCACCCTGGGTGCCTCTAGAGGCCTCCCCACCCTCCCCATGATGCTTAAAGGCCCACACTACTTGACCCTGATCATCCCAGTGGCAGCCATCCAGGCATCAGGCCAGGTCTGGCACTGGGCAGCCATGGGGCTTGTTTGGTGGAGATGTGAATGAATGACGATCCTTCCCGGGCTGCGGTCCATCCTGGGCCCCAGCTTGCCTCCTGCAGCACGGGGTCCTTGTCTGTCAGCAGGTTGTGATGGGCAGGTGCTGAGGAACCTGGGGCAGGAGGGACAAGGCTAGGGGTGGGTGGGGGCCCTGGCTCACCCATCCCAGCCCCCCACACCAGGGGAGGGAGCATCCCCAGCCTTCGGGAGCCGTGCAGGGCGGAGGCCATACGGGGATGTGGTGGGGTGGGCCAGCCCATGGGACCCCTCTGGGCTCTGGGTCTGGGTGGGAAGCGGTCTGCCTGGTCTCTGGGCACAGGGTGAAGGGACAGGTCTCAGTTCGTGAGTTTGTGGTCCCCTGCTCCGTCTCTTACCCTGCTGCTCGGGCAGTGGGTTCAGGGGGGATCTGGGAAACAGGCTTGAGCCTGCTCAGGGTGGGGCAGCTGGGCCCCCACCCACCCCAGGGGCTTGCCAGCAACCTGGGCAGGGAGGCTCATGTGCCCTGAGACTCCTGGTTCTGCAGCAAGTCCCTGCAGACCTGGGCCCCCCAGTGTGTCTGCACGGCAGGACCCCAGCTCCCTGGACTGTCAGTCCTTAAGGCTTCTGCGGAGTGCCCCATCCTGAGTGCCCAGCACTCAGGGGTGAGGGGGTTCCCTGGGGTTGGCTGACATGGCTGGCCCCCCTTCTTGGGCTCTGCTGTCACCTGAGCTGGGGGACTTCTTGGCCTGGAGGGTGAGCTGGGGACCATCTGCTCTCAGGGCACAGGCCTGCCCTTGCAGGTCGCTAAGCCCGCCACACTCCCTCTAGCTCCCAGATGGCAAAGCACTCCTTAGCAAGGGCTGATCAGGGGAGGGGACAAGCTGGGCCAGCCAAACCTGGGGGCGGGGGCCCAATGTCCCCAGGGACTGGCATCTGAGACATCCACTGTTTACACAACACCACAGCCGAGGAGTGGATTGCCCAGAGCATACACACGATGCACACTTGCATGAGCACAGGGTACACACACATGTTCACACCAGCAGTCACAAGCACACACCTTCGCACGTGGAGGGGCACACGGCACACTGCCGTGTGTGACATGCACGCCCATTCACACCACTGTGTGCAGCTCAGCCTGCCCCGAGCTCCCAGCTGGGTGCCCTCTGCACCTCCAAAACCCAGAGCGTGATGGTGGAGGACACTGTGCGGGGAGCGGTGGGGGGTGGGGGCTGGGGCCTCTGGGCCTCAGTTTACCTTCCATGCAATTGTAACAACCATTTACAAGACACTTTGAATCTCAACGAACCATTCTGAGATGGCCGTTAGCACCCTTTGCAGAGATGGGGAAACTGAGGCACACAGCATTTGGTAATGTGCTCAAGGCCCTGGGGCAGGAGCTGGACAGGGTCTGCCCTGGGCTGTCTGGTGGTTGTGGGGTGAGGGGAGTTCACATCTGCCTGGGTCGGACGGAACACAGAGGGTACCGCTGCCTTGAGGCAGGCTGCCTGGCGGGGGGGGGGACAGGGACAGGGCGGGCTCCAGCAGGAGGAACGAGGTGGGTGTGCGCCCCACCCCCGTCGAGGGAGCCTGTCCTCCCCTCGGCCCCGCTGGTTGGGGCCGGCCAAGAGCGGGAGAGGTCACGGGCCGTGGCCGGCTCTCCTGGGAATTCCAGGCGCGTGTGTCAGCGCGCTCGGCTTCGCCCCCACCCGCAGCCCTCCGCCCGGGCTGGCGGTTTGGCGAAGAGAACTAGATTCCCGAGGGGGCGGGGGGCGGCTCCCAGGGCCTGGGACGGGGTTGGGGACCCAGGAACCCCTCTCCTCCGCTCACTCCTCCACTCCCAGAAGAGAGGCCCTGGCGGGAGCGGGTCCCCTCTCTACCTCCTTCCAGATGGCTCGCCATTTCTCCAGGGAGGGGGCTGAGGGAGGGCTTCATGGGGAGGGGAGCTCTGGGGCCCCGGGTGCCGGCACGTGCACCCGATTTCTCAGCACCTCCCTGTCTGCCCGCAGACAGGCTCGGTGAGGTCCCTAAGGTCAGGAATGATGCTTGTTTCTGCGCAAACCTCTGCCCGAGGACGGGCGGTGTCTGGAACCTGGATACGAATTCCAGTTGTGTCTCGACTTTCGAATCTGAAAAGTGGGAACAATGGCATCACCCACCTCGGGGTGATTGTGCAAATAAAAGGGCCAGAGGCGAGGCCAAGGGCGATCTGCCTGGGAAGCGGGCCGGCGCCCCACTAAGGCGCGCGTGCGTGCTGGGACCCAGGAAACCCAGCGCTGGGCCAGCTCTCCCGCCCCCGCCAGCTCGCCTCGCGCCAGCGCCCCAGCCTGCCTGGTCTCGCTCCAGCCTCTGCGGAGGCTCCTCCGGGCGGTGCAGACGCAGCCTCCCCGCCCGCCCCGCCGCTGCTCCGCCAGCGGCCTCGACAGGCCCAGGCGCGCTCCAGCCTGCGGGGGCATGAAGGTGGGCGCGGATGCCGCCGCCGCGAGGCTGCCCGCCTGCCCGGAGCCTGCCCCGCCGGGCAGGAAGGGCCAGGGAGGCTCCTGGCCGGGGGCAGAGGTTGAAGGGTACGGTGCGGGCAGGAATGCTCCGGGCTGGGGGTTGGGGAGGCGCGGAGGGGACCGGGTGGTTCCGGGCCTGGGGGAGGGGACAGGGAACTCGGGACTGAGGGCTGGGGAGCTGTGAGTCTCGGCTCTAGACCAGGGAGGGAACTGGGGAAGAGAATCCTGGGAATCGCTAGGGGAGAGGGGTACTTCTGGACCGCGGAGGCCACGCGAATCCTCCAGGCCCCCAGGGCGGGCTCCCCAGTCCTCCCTGCCCCCGTGGGCGCAGCACGCCCATTTCCCTGCCTGGGAAACAAAGACTCCAGGTATGCAGTGCGTCTGATGGCGGGGAGGAGACTGTGGCCGAGGGAGCCGTGTCCGTGGACGGCGTGCTGAGGGTCCCCGCGCAGAGCCGACTGCACCCAGGAGAGAAGCGGCCCCGAGCGCGGGAGCCGAGGTTGCGGGTAACACCACCTCCGGGCTGCTGTCTCGACCTCTGCTGCTCTCGGCCCACTCCCGGGCGCGGGCGGGGGAACTGGAAGTCGGATGCCCTGGAGCGCGGGCCGGTCGGGCGCAGCGCAGCCGCAGCCACCAGGCGGCAGGGCAGGTCCGGGACCGGCGGGGCTGGGGACGTGGTTGGGGGAGCTGAGGAACACGTGTCAGTTTCTTAGGTCCGCCAGTCTCCTGGCCTGCACAGCCCGTCCCAGGAGCAGCCCGGTGGGGTCACAAGTGGGGACCCAGGCCCCTGACACCCTCACCTTATCCTGGAGAGACTGTGGCAAGAGGGGGACAGGGAGGCCGCTGTCTCAGAGATGTCAGGTGGAAGAACTTTCTGGTCCCTGTCCCTCACCCTGCACCCTGCCTCCGATGGGCTGTGTGACCTTAAGCAACTTTCTCAGGCTCCTTGTGTCTCAGTTTCTTCTAAGAAAATGGGAGGTGGGCTGGGCGCAGTGGCTCACGCCTGTAATCCCAGCACTTTGGGAAGCCGAGGTGGGCGGATCACCTGAGGTCAGGAGTTCAAGACTGGCCTGGCCAACATGGTGAAACCCGGTCTCTACAAAAATACGAAAATTAGCCAGGCATAATGGCGGGTCCCTGTAGTCCCAGCTACTTGGGAGGCTGAGGCGGGAGAATCACTTGAACCCAGGAGGCAGAGGTTGCAGTGAGCCGAGATTGGGCCATTGCACCCCAGCCTGGGTGACAGAGTGAGACTCCATCTCAAAAAAAAAAAAAAAAGAAAAAAGAGAGAGAAAGAAGAGAAGAGAAGATAAAATAGGAGGTGGGACAGTGAGAATTCCCAAGCTGCAGGGAGTTGTCCCCCAGAGAAGCAGGCTGTGGGAAGCTGGGTCTCTCTGGAGGGGAAGAGGAACGGATCACAGGCCTGTTAGAGGAGGAGGGGCTGGTGAGCCTGGGGCCCTGCGGTCAGGGCCCAGCCATCGGGTTTGGAGCTGTGCAGTGGGAGTGTACCTCCCCCACCAGGGCCTGGCCACCCCCCTAGAGTCCATTTTAGCTCTTGGGGTGCCATTGAGCATGTCCAGATGCCCCCACCAGCAGCTTCTGCCAGCATGGCCTGGCTGGCTGCATGGGTTGTGCTCCTGCCCCAGGCACTGGAACTTGGCAGTAATGGGAAATGGGAGGTGACATGGGAGGGATTGGGGATGCAGAAGGCCCAGGACACGGTTGCTGAGGGTCTGCACCTCACTGCATAAACCTGATGGGGGCCAGGCCCAATGACAGCAGGGGAGGTCACAGGCCTCTGGTGCCTTCTTGCCCACAAGAAAACTGAGGCAGGGAGCCATGACCAGCCTCTAGAAGCCCAGGACTCCCCCACGTCACTCCCTGTTGTGTGGTTGTGGTTGGGGGTACTTCAATCACTGTGACCAGGGGACCAAGAGGTTTTCTGGCTGAGGGTGATGGGGGTTTCTCTGAATCAAGAAAATTTCCAATGAATGGCTGAGCCTGGGTCATTAGTTATTCACTGTCTGGGGAACTGAATGGGCCTCTGCCCCATGCCCAGTATGCTGTTTCCCAAGGCTGGGCTGCAGGCACAGAGTCTGAGGGGCTGCTGCCTCCAGTACAGTGGGCACTACCAGCTGCCTGCCCTCCCAGGGCCAGCTCCATGGAGGGAGGAGCAGGGCTGGCCGGACCCCCTCTCCCAAGCTGTGGCAGTGCCTGGAGTTTCAGCATCACGCAGGAAGAGCACAAGCTCATCTCCAGCGTCCGAGACTTCCCTCGCTGGGTTCAGGCTGGTTTCAGGCTGTCCCAGGTGGCTGGAGGGAAGGGCCAGGGGTCAGGGCTCTTCGCGTGCCTCAATGCTGGACGCTCCCCTGTTTTTCCTGTCGGTGTTCACAGGCGGCTGTTCAGGGTCCCAGATGTGGAAGGGTGAGGCCCAGAGCATGATGGGCTTGGGCAGCTGTGGGAAGTGAAGGCGGAGGGCAGGCCTGTGTCCCGGGGGAGCACCCGGCTGCCTCCTGACCCCCTCCCTGGGCCGTGTTTGCCAGAGGAGTGTTGGTGTGAGAGCACAGACCTCGTTTGACCTCAGACCTGAGGCCAGAACACCAGGATCCCTAGAGACCACAAGGTACGGCTGTCCCAAGGCTGTGGTGACTTAGAAAGTGATTAGTCGACAGAGCGTCCCCACTCTCCCGCCTAAGCCCAGCCCTGGGACCGGCCACTGAGCATCACTTCACTACACAGGTGGGATGCTGTTGTGTCCTCCCTGTCCTGAGACTCACCGTCGCTTGATGGCAGAAAAAACTGTCACAGGCCTCTGGGCAAACTAAACGACTTTTGTTACAGAGTAACTTAGACATAGCCAAACCCAAAATGTATACTTTGACAAAAGGATGTGTAAGGCCTGCCCTCACTCCCCTCTGGTTCCAGCTACCGAGGGCTCAGCCTCTCCAAGCTCTCCCTCCACTCACCCTGCAAAGCTGGCCTTTGACGTCTGCCTCTGTGAGCCCTCTCTGAATCTGCGTGGAAAAGGGTCACTCAGCAGGCCTGGGAGTGCACACTCTGCACAGTCCAAAGAAAAGCCTGGCCCCCCGCTGGCTCCTGGGAGGAGCCCTATGCCCATGGAGGGGATGACATCCCCGTCCTCAGCCTGTGGCGGATGGATGTGGGGGGCGCTGCACCAGCGATCTGTGGCAGCCCTTAGGTCTGGCCGTCAGGCCTTTCTCTGCTGGTCTCCAATTCACTAAGGCATGAGGTTTGGAAGTAGCACCCCCAGTTGGAGTCAGACCCCCAGGACGTGGGGCTTGTAGGGAAAAGGAAGGGAGGAGAGGTGGATGGATAGAGAGGTGAGTGGATGGATAGAGGGATGGATATATGGATGTATGAAAAGATGGACAAATGGATAGAGGAATGGATGGATAAGCTGGATGTATGGAGGGGTGGATGGATGGGTGGATAGAGGAATGGAAGGGTGGATAGAGGGATGGGTGGGTGGATGGATGGAAGAATGGATGGATGGATGGGGGTAGATAGAGGAATGGAAGGATGGATAGAGGGATGGGTGGGTGGATACAGGAATGGATAGACGAATGGAAGGATGGATAGAGGGATGGGTGGGTGGATAAATGGATGGATGAAGAGGTGGATACAGGAATGGATAGACGGATGGATTGATGAATAGAGGGATTGAAGGATAGAGATGGACGGCTGGGTAGATGGGGGTGGGTGAAGGGGTGGACAGAGGAGTGGAAGGGTGGATAGAGATGGATGGGTAGATGCAGAGATGTGTGAAGGAACAAGTACAGTAAATTGTTAACTAGAATTCAAGTGGTGAGTGTTTGGGGTTACACTGTGTGATTCGTTTCATGTTGCTATATGTTTTAAAATATTATGCAATGTTGGGGAAATTATAGACAAGCCTTGTAACACACACACACACACACACACACACACACACACACACACACACTGCTAAATAACATAAGCTAAAGAAGAGATCATAATAGAAACCTTAAAAACCCAGAACTGGGCTGGGCGTGGTGGCTCATGCCTGTAATCCCAGCACTTTGGGAGGCCGAGGTGGGTGGATCACTTGAGGTCAAGAGTTTGAGACTAGCCTAACCACATGGTGAAACCCTATCTCTACTAAAAATACAAAAAATTAGCTGGGTGTGGTGGCACATGCCTTTAATCCCAGCTACTGGGGAGGCTGAGACAGAAGAATCGCTTGAACCCAGGAGGCAGAGATTGCAGTGAACCGAGATCGTGCCATTGCACTCTAGCCTGGGCAACAGAGCGAGACTTCATCTCAATAAATAAATAAACAAACAGAACTGGATGATCATGAGAACATTGCACACCCAGCTTGTGGGGGGCCACAGAAGAGGGGCTTCCAGGAGCATTGCTACAGATGCTTACTGTGAAAAGAAGAAACCTTAAGGTTTGTAAGCTGTCTCCATCTCAGAAAGTTAGGGGGCAGGACTGACTGTGAAGAGGCATGAGGGAACCTTTTGGGAGATGGCAATTTTTTTTTTCTTTTGAGACAGAGTCTCACTCTGTCACCCAGGCTGGAGTGCAGTGGCGAAATTTCGATTCTCCTGCTCAGCCTCCAAGTAGCTGGGACTACAGGCGTGCGTCACCACACCCGGGTAATTTTTGTATTTTTAGTAGGGACGGGGTTTCACCATGTTGGCCAGGCTGGTCTCAAACTCCTGACTTCTGGTGATCCATCCGCCTCGGCCTCCCAAAGTGCTGGGACTACAGGCGTGAGCCACCACGCCCGGCAGGAGATGGAAATATTTTACAGCTCGGTTGTGCTGGTGGTTACACAGCTAAATGCATTTGTCAAGTCAGAACTGTGCATACCAGAGGAGTGAATTACACTGTGTGTAAATCATACCTTAAGTTTTAAAAAACAAATTTTAAAAAGAGGAAGTTGGAAGGTAAACAAAAACAAAAACAGTGTAAGCCCAGAAAGTTGAGAAAATGGAGATAAAAATAAGATCAGAAATCAATGAAATAGCAAAGATGCAATAGAGAAGAACAATGAAGACAAAAATTGGTTCTTCGAAAAAAATTAACCAACAAAATGGATCAACAGTTCTGGGAAGAAGGAGCAAAGAAAGGAAAGACACAAATAATATGAACAAAAAAAAGGCCAAGTTGCAGATTTAAAAGGTAATAATTACCACAGACTGGTGGAAAATTTTGCAGATCATTTATCAGATAAAGGACTTCCATTCAGAATATATAAAGAATTCAGAACTGAACAATAAAAGAAAACAACCCAGTTTAAAAATGGGCTAATGCTGGGCGTGGTAGCTCACGCTTGTAATCCCAGCACTTTGGGAGGCCGAGGTGGGCGGATCACTTGAGGTCAGGAGTTCGAGACCAGCCTGACCAACATGGTGAAACCTCGTTTCTACTAAAAAAATACAAAATTAGCTGGGAGTGGTGGCGCATGCCTGTAATTCCAGGTACTTGGGAGGCTGAGACAGGAGAATCGCTTGAACCCAGGAGGCAAAGTTGCAGTGAGCCAAGATCACGTCATTGCACTCCAAGCTGGGCAACAAGAGTAAAACTCTGTCTTAAAAAAAAAAAAGGCTAACAACTGGGTGTGGTGGCTCATGTCTGTAATCCTAGCACTTTGGGAGGCTGAAGTAGGAGGATAACTTGAAGCCAGGAGTTCAAGACCAGCCTGGACAACATAGAGACGCCCTGTCTTTACAAAAATAAAAATAAAAAATTATCTGGGTGTGGTAGCGTGTGCCTGTAGTCCTACCTTCTTGGGAGGCTGGGGTGGAAGGATTGCTGAAGCCCAGGAATTGAAGGTTACAGTGAGCTATGATCGCACCACTGCATTCCAGCCCGGGAGACAGGGTGAGACTCTGTCTCAAAAAACAAAAAGAGAGGAAGGGAAAAGGAAAGGAAAAAAGAAGGCTAAAGATCTGAAGAAACAGAGTCCCAGAAGGTATACAGATGGCAGATACGAACATGAAAAGACCCTCCACGTAATTTGTCATTAGGCGAGTGTAGATTAAACCGTAATGCCATCCCATTGCACAGCCACGCAAACAGAGCGCCACAGAAGGTATACAGATGGCAAATAAGAACGTGAGAAGACGTTCAACATAATTTCTCATTACGCGAGTGCAGATTGAAACCACAATGCCATCCCATTACACAGTCGCGGAATGGCTAAAACATAATCACACAAGTAAAATGACAATGCCACATGCTGACACAGATGTGAAGCACAAGAAATTCTCATTTACTGCTGGTGAGAATGCAAAATGGTGCAGCCGTTGTGGAAAAGAAATTGGCCATTTCTCACCCAGAAATGCCACTCACATAAATCTTCACAGCAGCTTTATTTATAGTCACTAAAAACTGGAAGCAAATCCACTGTTCTTCAGTCGGTGAGTAGATCAAACCTGCAGCCCATGGATGGAATGGAGTACTATTCGGCAATAAAAAGGAAAAGGCCATCGATTCAAATGTCATGGATGAGTCTCCAGTGCATTTTTCTTTGTGAAAGAAACCAGATTCAAAAGGTTACTATCTGTACTAATAAGCATTATTGTGCATATTAATTGATTAATTGCGTTAATTAAATGCATTGACTAAATTGCATATTGGTTGATTGATTAATTACATTAACATGACATTCCAGAAAAAGCAAAGCTAGAGAGAAGGAAAATAGATTGGTGGTTGCAGGCGCTGGGGATGGGGGCAGCACAGGGGAATCTGGGGGTGATGAGACTCTTCTGAATCGTGACTATGGGAGTGGATAACATGACTGTGCATTTGTCAAAACCTGTAGAACTGAACACCAGACAGTGAATTTTTTGGATATGTATATTACGTTTTTTTATGCAAAAAAAAAGCAATTCTAAGAAAAGATAATCTTCCCATGCAGACATTTTAGGCTGGAAGGACCCGTTTTTCGAGTGAAGTCACAGAGGCCAGAGGACAGCAACCTCAGAGCCTGCCCGCCTCAAAGCCGAAGGAAGGGGCTCTGCTGACGATGGAACTGCCCTCTCTGAAGGTGGAGGATTGACAGGAGCTGCCTGGCTGAGGCCGAGGCAAGCCCAGTGCCCGGGCCAGAGCTGGAGCCCACAGCTGCAGCTGGGAAGATGCCCCCAGCACCTCCGAGCAGTTTGCACGTGGCATCGGCCCCATGGGTCTGGTCCACACCCCCGTCTTGCCCTGAGGGAGCCCAGCCCAGAGACTTGAGGCAGCCTGCTTGGGGTCTCACAGCAGTAAGGTGGCCCAGGAGTCTGGGCCCATGGCCATCCATGCTCCTGGCTGGCCTGGAGCCACGTGTGGGGGTTTGTGTGTGTGTCCCTGTGTGAGTGTGTGTCTGAACACACATATGCAAATGCATGCCTGTGTGTGCACCTGTGTCTGTGTGTGAGTGTGTGTGTGTGCACCTGTGTCTGTGTGTGCGCACCTGTGTCTGTGTGTGTGTGCACCTGTGTGTATGAGTGTGCATGTGTGTGTGCACCTGTGTGTGAGTGTGCATGTGTGTGTGCACCTGTGTATGTGAGAGTGTGTGTGCACCTGTGTGTGTGAGAGTGTGTGCACCTGTGTGTGTGAGTGTGCATGTGTGTGTGCACCTGTGTATGTGAGAGTGTGTGTGTGCACCTGTGTGTGTGAGTGTGCACGTGTGTAAAGAGGAGATCTCTTGGGTGAGGCAGTGGACGGGTGCCAGCAGGAGCAGGGCTGGAAGGTGTGGCTTTGGGGTGAGGGGGCTAGAAGATGCGGCTTCGGGGGTGAGGCCCTGTCCAGGTGGGTGTTGGGTTCCTCCACCCCGGAAGGAAGTCACATCCCTGAGTAGGGGACACAGGCCAAGGCTGTGAGTCTGTAGGTGAGGGGGCAGGAAGTGGAGAAGCCCCCCCAACCTCCTGCATTTTCTGTGAGGCAAAGGAGCGCCCTCCACTGCCCTGCCGCGGGCCGGTCAGAGCCATGCAGCAGAAATCCTTTCTCATGCACACACATGCATGTACACATACTGGCATGCCCGTGTTCACATGCACAGCCTGTTCCTCAACCCTCCAGCTCCTGCCCGGACTCCACCAACTCTGAGCACCTGGTGAATGCCCCCCACCCGCCCTCTGGCCTGCCCCTCACCCTCCCCGCCGTGGGCGGGCAACTCTGCCCTGCTAGCCTCACATGGTCTCTTAGCCCTTAGGCCCTAGGATGCTCCGGACCCTTGGCCCCAGTCTCCTCTGAGCCCTCTCAATGCCCCGTGCAGTGCCCTCAGGCTGGATGTCCTCTAGGCCTCGCCTCTCCCACAGCCTGAGGGTGGCTGTGGCTTGGGGATGTCCGCTCCCCCAGTGCTCCTCTCCCACAGACAGCCTTGAGCGCTCCTGCTCCCCTGCCCTCCGTCTCCTGCCCCAGCCTCCTTGGCCCATGGCCTTGCCCACTCTGCATCACCCATCACCCCTCCCTACTTTTGCACTCACTGTCCCCTCGGCCCGGGATGCCCTGGCCTGCCTCAGGGGGCTGCGCTCAAGCCCAGTCCCTCTGCAAAGCTTCCCGTCCTACTCCAGGATTTGGGCCTGGCCCGCGTGCCCAGGGTGTTGATGGTGGCCTTTCTCCAGGGCCTGCTGACGGGAGGAGCCCCCTCCCAGGACTGTGGCTCCTTGGAGGCATAGAGCTCCCCCACTCAGAAGCTGCCCGGGGTGGGGCGTGCAGCAGGCCTGCAGGTCTGTCTTCCAGAAACCCCCAGTTTCTGTGGGGTCAGCCCCCGCTCCACTGGCCCTCCTCTATTAGTGACAGTGAGGGGTCCCGCAGTCCAGAAGCCTTGGGTCCCTGACCCTGGGTTGTTAACCAGACCTCTGGCAGCTGAGCTTGGCCGGAACCCAGACAGCCTGCAGAGGGAACCAAAATGTTTCCAGCATGGGTGCTGAGCGCTGGCGTCAGCCAGGGTGCTTTCCACGTGGGGTTGCTGTCTCCCCAGTGGTGTCTGGGTTGCTGTCCTGGCCTCAGCTGCCAACCTGGACACTGCACCTTTAGGGGCTTCCCCTGGGCTGAAGGACACTGGCAGGGACGCAAGGGCTGCCCCTCTATCGCGTGGCCTCCTGGCGCTAGCCATCTCCCAGCCACCCTCCCAGCCGCCAGCCCTCCCGTGGGGGCGTGGGAACTATGATTCTAAAACAGGACAGCGCTGAGCTTTCTCCTGGCTGCCCGAAGGCTACCAGCACTTCTTGCCCGGACATCTGGGGCTGGAAACTTCTTTGTGGTGGCGGGAGGGGCTGTCCTGTGTGTTGCAGGACATTTTCCAGCATCCTTGGTCTCCACCCACTAGAAGCCAGTGGCACCCCTCCCTGCCGTGAAGTCCAAAGATGTCTCCAGAGACCTCAACTGTCCCCTCTGTGGAACGGGGGACACTGGACCCCCCCCCCACTGGCACGGGGAAGGGGAAATGCCTGTTGGGAGCCACTGGGCCGGGCTCCGCTTCCGTGCTGAGCTCGTGCTGGCCTGGATGGGGGCAGGGGAAGCAGTTGCACTTCTGCTGATCTGCAGGAGGGCCTGTGGGGAGCAGCCTGCTCCTCCGCTGCCCCGCCCGTCCCTGTCCCCCGCCCTGAGGTCTGGGGGGTGGCCCTTATCTTGGGCCTTTCCTGTCTCAAGGCACCATTAGGGCAAAACAAGCAGTTCCTAAAAGCGGCTGAGAACAGGCCCCAAGGGCTTGGCAAGGGCTGCGGGGGTGGAAGGGAGGGTCTGAGGGAGCTCGGGGCAGGGGCTGCGGGGGTGGAAGGGCTGCGGGGGTGGAAGGGAGGGTCTGGGGGAGCTCGGGGCAGGGGTTGCAGAAGAGGCCCAGGGCCGTGAGGAGGGTGAGTCCCCCACCTGTGGAGACTGTGGGTCCCTGCCCAGACCTGGCACCCAGCAGGTACTTCACAGAAGAGCTGTGCCTGGGCAGATGGCTCCTGGGTGTGGTGGGACGTTCAGCAGCATCCCTGGCCCCACCTAGCCACCGCAGCCGGCTGCACCTCGTTCCTTCCTGAGTCCTGGAAGCTGGCCCTGGATGTGGCACCTGTTGGCTCCAGCTGGCTCCAGGCCCTCGAGGAGTGTCACAGGGACTGTTCAGCAGGGGTCTGCCTGCTGCTGGTACCCCCCAGGGAGGAAAAAGGATGGTCAGTGGAGATCAGGGACTGCCGGGGGCAGGAGCAGATGCAGGGCGAGTGGACATGCCCCAAGGTCCAGCTCCACAGGGGTTGGGGGGACAGCCAGGCTCTAGGTGGGTTCCCTAGGGAAGTGCATTCTGAAGGGGATCAGCCTCCCACGCTGTGAAGGGCAATGAGGAGGACGCAGCCCCCACCAGGCCCAGCCCTTCCTTGGGGCCCCAGGGGAGGGTCTCTGAGGAGGGTGAGCTTCGGGGCTGGGACCCTGAGCTGCAGGTGGAGGGGTATACTCTGCGATTGAGGAGAATTTTCAGGGGCCAGCTCTGGGGTTCAGGGGGCCACATGATACCAAGCCCTCACCCCAGAGAGCTACCCACACCCCATACTGAGGGTGGACCCCCCAACCTTGGCCTCCCACAGCTGCAAGGTCTTCCTCCCCACCAGTTCCTAGAGAGGAGAGCCAGGAGTGACAGTCCCCAGAGATGAGACAGCCAGGAGCCCAGCTCTGGGAAGCCCCCAGGGACCTGCTTCAATCTCTCCTGGACCCTCCAGGTAACAGATGGGCTCTAGGAGCATCCCCTGCCAGCCCAGAGCTCAAGACCACAGGGGAACAGCCCCTGCCCCTGGGAGCTCTCGGGAGCACCGAGCAGCCCAGGCCGCGGCCGAACCCAGCGCCAAGCAGAGAGGGCAAGAGAATGACAAGCACGGTCCTGGGGGGCTGTGGACGCATGGTCACCACGGGAGCAGTGGCGGAGGTGGCTGTGAGTTGGGCCCTGGTGGGGAGCAAGACCCAGAGGCTGGTGGAGGAAACAGGTAGAGGAAGGGGAGTTTATTGGGGGGTGGTGGTGCTGGGGGTGTGGCAGGCTCCGAGGCCTGGCGGGACACAAGGACCCAGATTCGCCTGGCCAGGCCTGGGCAACCCAGCCTCGACCACACTAGGCATGGGCTGCCCAGAAGAGGAGCACTCCGCCCAGGGTGGGCCCCAGAACCTGATGGGCCGCAGTCCTGTCCTGGGATTGTTCCAGAAATCAAGGCTGGAGCTTGAGACTGGGGGCTTCCCCAGGTCTCCCACCCTGAGGGGAGATCAGCGGGCCGTGGACCCCACCCTCAGGGAGCTGAGAGGCCAGCGGTGGAGAGGGGCTGGGGGCCAGCTCTGCAGCCCCCAGGCCCCCACTGCAGCCCCCAGATCGCCCTTGGCTGCCAGCTTAGGGCCCTTGGCTTGCCCAGCCTGTCTTTAGCCACCATGGCCTCGTAGGGTGCCCTGCAGCCCCTTCTTGGCCCGGGCAAGCCCTGGAGCAGTTCTTCACTTGGACAGGTGCATGATTTACGGTGAGGGATTCAGCTTGCCAGCACCCACATGCCCCTTGGAAGCCCCTTTTTCTGCCCCCAGCGGCCCCGCTCCCACCCCCGCACCCGCCCCAGCAGCTAGTCCAAAGCTCCCTGTCTCCAGGGATGCTCCCAGCCCCCCTCCAGCAGATGGCCTTTCTGGAAACACCCTTAGGCTGAGCCTCTGTCCACTCCACTGGGGTAACCAACAACAGGGAGCTCCCAAGGACCCCACAAAAAGGCAGACATCGTAAGGGGGAAACTGAGGCCCAAAGTGTCTGGCAACTTGCCCAGATCCCACGGGCAGGGAGCAGGAGCTGGGATTGGCCTCATTCCTTCACCTGGCAACTGTCCATTTGTGGGGGCAGAGGCGGCAGGGACACAGCCTCTTGCTTGGAGCCAGGGAGTGGGGGCGGTGAGGGGGATACAGAGGAAGACCACCCAGCTCCACCGAGGCCTGCCTGTGGGGGCACTTCCTGCGGGAAGTGGGGACTCTGATGAGACCCAAAGGAGGAATGAGAAATGTGGGCAGAGCCGGAGCCAGCCGGGGATGGGATGATCCCACAGGTGTGAGAGCAGGGGAGTGCCCCGCCCGCACATCCGCTTTCTGGTGTCCCCACCATACTTTTCTGTCACCTCCCTCCTCTCCTTCTGAGAGGCTGCCCCATCCCAGCTGCACACCATTCTCATTGAAGTGAAAAGGCTGCCTCCCGACCCCAGCTGCCCAGGGCAGTCATCCACACCCTGGCTCTGGGCCATCCGCCCCTCTCGTGGTTCCTACGGTCTGTGTCCTGTGTGGCACCCCAAGTGCCCCCTGCCTGCCCCAGTGACAGCCACTCATTGGGCTCAGAGCCCCCTGACACACACACGGCAGGGGGTTTCGAGAGTCCAGGGATGCCTCCTGGAGTCACAGCTCTGCCAAGCTCCCCAGAGTTGACTTGGTGGGGGAGCTGGCATCCTGACCACATTGCCATGTTGATAGGACCAGCGAGCAGCCTCCTGGCATCTGCTGTTAATCCTCATGACGGCTGTCAACCCTCTCAACTCCACTGCAGACACAGACACAGTCATGTCCACAGCTCCACAGAGAGCTCCTGAACACCCGTGCGACCAGTGCATGATGAAGACACAGATATCACCAAGAACGGCTTGATGCCTCCTACAGAAGTGTCCATTGCATGTTGGAAGTCCCTGAGCTGAACAACAGGGTTGTTTGCCATCATCATCTCCCTAGGCAAGACTGCCCCGGAAGAGCGAGTGATGTGGATGGAGACAGGGAATACTGAGCTCTGCTGACGTCAGTCAATGGCGGCCATGTGGATGGACGGCAGGCGTGTGGATGGACGGGCGGGCGCGTGTGGATGGACGGGCGGGCGCGTGGATGGACGGGCGGGCGCGTGTGGATGGACGGCGGGCGTGTGGATGGACGGGCGGGCACGTGGATGGACGGGCGGGCGTGTGGATGGACGGTTTTGGTCGTTGACACCAATCCTGTGTGAAAAGGCTTGATGTGGGTTTTCCCTGGGTTCCCGTGGGGGAGAAAATGGCTTCACAGTGAACCAAGTCCCACTCCCACTGGGTGCTCCTCCTCCTCCTCCATCTTCTTCTCCTCTTTTGGCTCCTAGCATGACATCACAAGACGTATATATTTGGTCTCTGTCCCCGCATTACTGACACAGAGCTCCTAATCCCTCAGGCTTGCCTAGGTGATGGGAGAATCTTTTGTTCCAATGAGGCAGCTCTTGCTGGGCTCCTGGGTAGCTCCAGGGTGGGGGCTGGTGGCCAGCAAGACCAAGCCACGATGAGCAGCTTGACACTTCCGGCCTCACCCGCCATGCTCTGGGGAAGGGAGGGGCTGGAGACCAAGCCTGTGTGATGAAGCCTCCATGAAAAGTCAGAACAATGGGATTTGGAGAGCGTCTGGGTTGGTGCACGCGTGGAGGCTCTGGGAGGGAGGTGCCCGGAGAGGCCGTGGAAGCTCCACCCGCATCCCCATACCTTGCCTTGAGCATCTCTGCTGGCTGAGTTGTTTCCTTTAGTAATAAGCCAGAAGTGGCTGGGTGCGGTGGCTCACGCCTTTGGGAGGCCAAGGTGGACAGATCGCTTGAGTTCAGGGGTTCAAAATCAACCTGGGCAACATGGCGAGACCCTCTCTCTACAAAAAAATGCAAAAATTAGCTGGGTGTGTGGCTCATGCCTGTAGTCCGAGCTACTTGGGAGGCTGGGGTGAGAGGATCGCTTGAGCCCAAGAGGCAGAGGTTGCAGTGAGCCAAGATTGCACCACTGCGCTCCAGTCTGGGCGACAGCCAGACCCTGTCTGCAAATGTAAAATAAAAATAGATATATATAATATAAAATATTCTGCTGAGAGAGAGCATGACAGAAAAAAAAGTCAGTAGTAGGAAACAGTTGTTCTAGTCTCTGTGAGCTGTTCTAGCGATGATTGAACCTGAGGAGAGGGTCATCAGACCTCCCGTTTGTCATAGCCAAGGCATTCAGAAGTAGTGGGTAACCTGGGGATCCACCCCTCCGTGACTGGTGTCTGAAGTCAGGGCAGTCACGGGCAACTGAGCCCTTAACCTAACCCCAGAAGTGAAGTGCCAGAGGCGTTGTGAGTTACAGTATAGAAGAAAAGCTTTCTCTCATACGCCCAGCGTCTCTGGTCTCGGGGCTCCACCTCCTTCTTCCCAGTTCAGCATTCCCTGACCCTTTTCTCATTTGGGGTAATTGAGTCCCTGGGCTTGGCCAGCAGGCCCCTTGCTCAGCTGCCAGGGACCTGCCCTTGCTAGGTGGGAGAAAAGCTGGTGACAGTGTGTGCCATTGCAGCACACATCGCCAACTCCGCGCCTGCTTCCTGCTTAGAAGAGCACCCAGCATCAGCTGGCGCAGTGACATCAAAGACTACATTTCCCAGCCTCCCTTGCTGCCAAATGTGGTCACAAGACTACGTTGGGCCCAGGAAAGAGGGAAGGTGGAGCAGGTGAACTGGGTGGGAATTCTGGGAAGTCTCCACACAGGGGACGGGCCGTGCCCTGCTCTCCTTCGCTCCTTCCTCATTCCTGGAACACAGATGTGAAGGCTGGAGCTCAAGTTGCCATCTGGGGTTCCTATGAGGTAAGGCTGGGGGCTTCCCATGGCTGTGGAGGCTGTCGTGCCAGCCCTGAGAAAGAGGGAACTGTGGATTAGGTGGGTTAGGCATGGTCGTCTGGGTTTCTGGGGTCACAGGCAGCCTCTCCCGGGCCTCACTAGGACACACTATGACTGTTGAAACCATGACTCATGATTCACACTGGGGGTATGCCCTGGTCAAAGGAACACGCACTGGCAACAAGGAGTTTCAGAATTATCCAGTTCTTGGGGTGACACTTCTCAAAAGCCCCTATCTTCCCCCGTCTCTTCTGTCTCGGGGAGGCTGTCTTCAAAACTTCCCTAAAAACCCCTTCTCTGGCTGAAACCTGGGGCCTCTTGCCTTCTTACCAGAGCAGCTGTCCCCCCACAGAAACCTCAGGACACTTCCGCCTTTCCTCTTCCCGCTTGGCCTGTCATCCGGTCCCCACCCCCGGCTTGCATCACCAACACCCAGGGGTGGGGGAGGCCAGGACAGAGCCCTCCTCCAAGGGAGCGAACAAGGAGTCAAAAAGGCTGGGAAGACTTCTTCTGAGGGACGGAATCACCATCTGAGCAGAGGGGTCCGGCGAGGCGTGAATATACAGACACACCTGATGGAGGGGGGCTCTGTGCCTGGAAACTGACGCACAGGATATGCCCTATAATCGTCAGCACAGAGGCAGAGTGGGTGATTTGTCAAATCTGGGACAATTTGAGCATCATCAAGAATAATGACTAGGGGCCGAGCACAGTCCCAGCACTTTGGGACCCCAAGGTGAGCAGATCACCTGAGTTCAGGAGTTCAAGACCAGCCTGACCAACATGGTGAAACCCCATCTCTACTAAAAATACAAAAATTAGCTGGATGTGGTGGTGGGCGCCCGTAATCCCAGCTACTTGGGAGGCTGAGGCAAGAGAATCGCTTGAACCCGGGAGGCGGAGGTTGCAGTGAGCCAAAATCATGTCACTGCACTCTAGCCTGGGCCACAGGGCAACACGCCATCTCAAAAAATAAATAAATAAATAAATAAATAAATAATGACTAGGTTGGACAGAAAAACATGGAAGATATAAAAGTCCATGAATCCCACACACCCACATTCACAGCAGCCAAGCGATGTCCACCCATCAACACCTGAATGGCTAAACGTAGAGACATGCAAGGGATGTTATTTACCCTCAAAAAGGAAGGAAATTCTGACACGTGCTGCAAGAATGAGCCTTGAGGACATCGCCCTAAGTAAAATAAGCCAGACATCAGGACAAATGCTGTGTGATTGTGCTTATGATGAAGTACCCGGAGTAGCCGCATGTATGGAGACAGAAAGTGAAAGGGGCTGGGCGCAGGGAGGAATGGGATGTTACGGTGTAGTGAGGACACTTTCAGTTTTACACAATGAAAAATTTCTGAAAATGGACAGTGGGGACGGTTGCAGAGCGTGAATGTGCTTAGAGCCACTGACCGGTACACTTAGAAATGGCTAAGATGGTAATTTTCATCTTGTGTAGGTTTTACCATAAAATACAAATCTATGAGTCCTTAATCAAGAGAGAAGCCCAGACGCGGTGGCACATGCCTGTAATCCCAGCACTTTGGGAGGCCAAGGTGAGAGGATCACCTGAGTTCGGGAGTTCGAGACCAGCCTGACCAACATGGCGAAACTCTGTCTCTACTAATAATACAAAATTAGTCAGGCATGGTGGCACATGCCTGTAATCCCAGTGACTCGGGAGGCTAAGGCGGGAGAATTGCTTGAACCTGGGAGGTGGAGGTTGTGGTGAGCCGAGATCGTGCCATTGCACTCCAGCCTGGGCAACAAGAGCAAAACTCCATCTCAAAAAAAAAAGCCAGGTGTAGTGGCTCACGCCTGTAATCCCAGCACTTTTGGAGGCTGAGGCAGGTGGATCACGAGGTCAGGAGTTCGAGACCAGCCTGGCCAACATAATGAAACCCCGTCTCTATTAAAAGATACAAAAAATTAACTGGGTGTGGTGGCACGCACCTGTAATCCCAGCTACTTGGGAGGCTGAGGCACGAGAATCGCTTGAACCAGGCAGGCAGAGGTTGCATGAGCTGAGATTGCACCATTGTACTCCAGCCTGGGCAACAGGACCGACAGGGATCTGGGCCTCTGCCCGCCACACCTGTCCTCCTGGGAGGCTGGGAGGCCTGGGGCCCCCACTCTCAAAGCCTACCCTTCTGGCCACTGTCTCTCTACAGTTACAGAGCAAAGGACCCCGACCCACCCCTGCCGCCATCACCAGAGGAGCAGCCCTGCAAGCCTGCACAGCGTGGTCACACCTGGCTTGGGGGACAGCCGCACCCCACATGCAAGGTAGCCCTTGGGAACTTCTGCTCCAGACCCACCAGGTGGGGAAAGCCAAAGCTGGCCGTTCAGGGTTCTTTAGGGCCAGACAAGAGCAAGGCCCTGTGTCTGCCCAGGAGGTGGAGCAGGCCACACTGGCCCCGTGCACAGGGGCTCTTCGGGTCCCTTGTCCCATCTTCCCAGCTCCTTCCAACTTTGCCCCCTGGACATTTCTTGCTCTGACCCTCCCTTCCCTTATTCCTGGCCTTGTCTGCCCCTGGGCCAGGCCTTCCCAGACTGACTGGACAAATTAGCAAGCAATCACCAGCTTTGGCTTCTGGAGGGTCCAGATGGGCCAGAACGGCTGGTGAACCCGCCGGACAGCAGGGCAGTTTCTGGTGCACACATCGGGATGTGAAGTTGCACCCCATGTCTGCGGCTGCGGGATGTGAAGTTGCACCCCATGTCTGCGGCTGGGACCTCACCAGGGCTGTGTCTGGGCCGCAGGGAGCTGTTCTGGTGCGTCACTCAGCCGTAGCATGTTCTGGTGACTTCCTGTCTGAAACCTGCTCTCCTGTTGGTGAGGGATTCTCTGGGTATGAATCGCTTTGCCGGGGTCAGAGCAGGGAGAGCCAGCTCCCAGATGGGCTTCTCAGAGACAACACCCCAGGTGCCGCACAGCCTGGGGCAGCCTCCACTGGTCGCGGAGGCCTGGTGGGAATAGGCAGGGCCGGTCCACACCCCCAGGCTCTCAGTGTTTGGACTCCCAGGTTCCTGCCTGCCCTCTACCCCAGCCTGGCTTCTCCACCTGGCAGGGGCAGGGGAGCCAGTACACGGCTGCCAACCCCCCAGCTCATACCCACAGCTCCTGCCACCCAAGGGACCCAACTTTCCTTTCCCAGACCCCAGTGAAGGACCCAAAGAGATGATTCAACTGACCTCACTTGAATCAGCTATTCCCGGACTGCCTGGCAAAGGCCAGAAGGCATGGAGGGTGACAATGGCCTGAGCTGGGTCCGCGTGTCACTCCTGGACCCCTCAGCTGGAGGTGCAGAGGAGCCCTGGTGAACGGACAGACCACCCAGTGGAGCGCAGGAGGGGCAGGTCCTAGGAGGCTGCTGGGGCCACTGACAGGAACCCACAGGTGTCCCTGGCCATCATCCCCACTGGCCTGATGTGGGCTCTGCCTGTTGCTTCTCTGAGGGTGGGGCTGCCCTGGCCCAAAGACCCGGGAGGCCAGTGACCCCATGAACGGTGGCCTGTGGAGGCGTGTGTTTGCACCAGATCCCCTAGAGGATCACAGCCCCCTGGGCAAGTGTTTCTGGAAAGCCAAGTCAGGCCCTGCCCTGAGACCTGTGCCTCCCGGCCAGGGCAATGGGGAAGCCCGGCTTTCCAGGGACTCCTCTGCCACCCACACAAAACCCTCTGAAATCGCTGTTCAGAGGCAGCCTCCAGCCATGCGGCCCTGCAGCAGGGGGCAGCTGTGATCCACGTGTCTGGGGGAAACTGTAGACTGGGGGCTCGGCCTCCACCGGGCTCTCCTGGCTGTGGGCGTACCCACCCAGGACGGTGGCTGTCTTCGCTCAGGGACCGTCCCTGCTGCGGTGCTGGGCAGTGTTGCTTGGAGACATTTGTGGTCCCCAGCTCCTTCCCTCAGCCCAGCCCTGTCCCCACTGCTGAAAGAGCCTGGCTTGGATGGAGCTTGGCAGGCTCGGGAGTGGGCACCTGGGGGGGGTCTGTGCCCTGAAACCCAGAAGCAGCCTGGAGGTGAGTGGGGTTGTGGGTGCTGTCCACAGCCAGCTGGCGTTTTCCAAGGAAACTGGGCCCACCATGGCTGGGAGCCCCACAGTGAGGGGGACTGCCCACCCTCCAGTTCCCACAGGGCCCCTCACAGAGAAGGCCACCCGCAGGGCTCCTGGGCCGGGCCAGGCTTGGTTCTGGATGCAGGAGGGGTTGAGGTAGGGCTGGGGGAAGAATGTGGAGTGTGCAGTCGGCTGTTCTTCCCACATGGCCCTGCCCCATGTGGGAAGGGGGAGGTGGGGAGGGGAGGGTGCTTGTGTGCAGTGGCTGTGCCGAGCCTTCCAGGACATGCAGGTGCCATCCTGGTCCCGGGGCTGCAGTGGGCGCACTTGGCCTCTCCACTCCTGGCACCCCGGACAGGGACTCCTGGGAGGACACAGCCTCTGGGAAGTCACCCTGCTCTGTGCTTGCCTGGCCGGAGAGCTGGCAACACCAGGCCTGAGCTGCAGAGGAGCTGGATTTTGTCTTTCCAGTACCCCTCCCTGCAGCGTGTCCTGCCTTGCCTGTCTGGGGATACACGGACAGCCGCCGTGCCGCGCCAGGCCCCCGCACCTGCCTGGGAGCTCCTGAGTGAGTGGAGCCTGGCTCTGAGTGCTGCTGTTGCCAAAAGAGGTAAGTCTGGGGTTTCCTGCCACTCCCGCCCCCAGGAAGGTGACGAGGCCATGCTGTCATCACCAGTGAGATACCCCAGCCCGGGTTGGCTAACTCCTAGCTCAGCCCTGTTTGTGGTTAGGGGAGTTCTAGACAGAACATAATTAGACCCCTGCTACTTCCTGAAACCTCAGCTAGGACTGCAGGGAGGGGTGCAAGGCCAGCCACGCAGGCGGGGCCCTGGGTAAGTCGCCGGGCTCTGGGATGGGGCTGGGGGCTGGGAGCTGGAGGCGGGCAGAGGGGGATCTGAAGGCAAAGGTGATTTGTTGGTAAAGATGGGGGCTTTGTTGAGGGTTTTTAATCTGGGGTCCCTCCCAAGAGAGAACCCAGGACCCCCAGTGACCACAGATGTGATGGGGCCGGAGGATTTGGGGGACAATAGTTTCCATTATACCTTTGTCACTGCCACCTTCCTGGAGACTTTCTTCTGGAAAAGCCTTCCCTGGCTACCGGTCCAGATGGTGGTGAGTCAGGGGGCTGGACTTTGTCCCTGTGATCTCTCCTGGGCCACTTGCTTCCGTGATTGGTGGGGGGGCACTGAAGGGCTGGGCTTCTCTCTGTGGGGCCTGTGCTGCTTCTGGGGTTACATGGAGGGAGAAGCAGGGCAGTGGGGACTGTGCTGGGGTGAGTGGCAGTCGGCCCAGTCACGTGACAAGATCCTGGGGCTGGGCAGGTCACCAGCCTTTGGGGTGGCGTTCGGCGCACCGGGCACAGCGCCGGGGGAGGGGCTCAATACCTTCTGTCAAGCGCGTGACATGGGTCTGTACCACTGCAAGGAGCTGGGACTGACTGCTGAAGACTGGCCAGTTGGGCTGAGCACAAAATGATGTTTCAGGAGATTGGCCAGGCCGAGGTGGGAGAGCAGAGGCTCCTGGAAGAAGATGAGGATAGGGGCTGGGCACGGTGGTTCATGCTTGTAATCCCAGCACTTTGGGAGGCTGAGGCGGGTGGATCACTTGAGGTCAGGAGTTTGAGACCAGCCTGACCAACATGGTGATACCCCGTCTCTACTAAAAATACAAAAATTAGCCAGGCGTGTTGGCACACATCTGTAATCCCAGCTACTTGGGAGGCTGAGGCAGGAGAATCACTTGAACCTGAGAGGCGGAGCTTGCAGTGAGCCGAGATCACACCATTGCACTCCAGCCTGGGCAACAGGAGCAAAAAACCCCGTCTCAAAAAAAAAAGAATCTATCAAATTGGGAAAAATAAGGAAGTTGACAATGGGCTTTGGACGGGCGTGGTGGAGCAGGGAGGTTGGAGCTGGTGACTCAACATTTCCCTCCCTAGGGTTTGCTCAAACGTGACGGCAGAAAGGAGGTCACAGGTTTGCCTGGTGCCAAAGCAGGTGGGAGTAAAAGACGGAAACGGCCAGGAACGGCCAGCAACCGTGAAACAGCTTAGAAATGACAGGCAATCCAGCCGAGCGTGGTGGCTCACGCCTGTAATCCCAGCACTTTCGGAGGCCGAGGCGGGTGGATTTCTTGAGCCCAGGAGTTCGAGACCAGCCTAGGCAACATGGCGAAACCCCGTTCCTACTAAAAATACAAAAAAATTAGCGGGACGTGGTGGCGTGCCTGTAGTCCCAGCCACTCAGGAGGCTGAGGCAGGAGAATTGCTTGAACCTGGGAGGTAGAGGCTGCAGTGAGCCGAGATTGTGCCACTGCACTCCAGCCTGTGCAACAGAGCAAGACTACATCTCAAAAAAAAAAAAAAAAAAAGGCAAAAAAGGCAAAAGAAAAAAAGAAAGAAAGAAAGAACATGGGTTCACGGAAGAAGCATGGAAAGTGCAAGACAGAGCAGCCTCGGAACCGACACGCTGAGAGCGGGAGAAAGGCAGGTGGGACACGGGAGAGAGAAGTCCAGAGAGCAGTGGAGGGCTGGCCTCAGTGTGCTGCCAAGGTGTGGCTTGAAGACGGAGCTGGCAGGGACGCATTTGCCCAGCATGGAGGCTGGGAGATGAGGGGCTTGGTCATTTGCTGATGGGAGGTGGAGGCAGGGGCCCAGGGCCTGCAGGGACAGGAGATGCAGCTGGAGCTCAGGGATGAATGCACGGGGGTGTCAGGCTGACCCGGGCCCACCCACACTGTGGCTTTGTGGCTGGAGTCATCCGAGGGACCTCACCATGGCCATCGTGTCTGGCCACGCTGCCCTGAATCCAGTTGGAGTTGGACAGTGATAGGGGGGCCTCAGCCTGTCATAGTCCCTCAGAGCAGACCAAGAATAGAGTCCCGCGGAGCCCACCAGGCCAGGCTGGCATTGCTGGTGCTACGAGCATGGTGGTCTGCCTGCATCGCTGGTGCTGTGAGCATGGTGGGCTGTCCCCTACCCGAGCCTCCGGCAGGCTGGGAGCACCTTGCTGCTGTTTCAGGAGTGAAAGTCTGCACCGGGGGCCTTTCCCACAGGGCTCGGTCGCTCCCACCCACCCCACAGCTGAGAGGAGCCCCACCCGTGGGCCAGTCAGCTGGGGCGATGAGAGGAAGGGGCGGTCCCCATGCACAGCCCAGGAGGGGCTCCCCCCACCCCAGGAGGGTGCTGTCTGCTTCCTGAGTGGAACAACACAGGAAGCCTCTGCCTGGCCTTGTCCTTCCACTTGAAGACCCAGCCCCAGGGGAAGCTGAGAGAGGACCCGGGCCCCACTGCACCCTCCCCGAGGAAGAGCAGGGCCTGAGATGTGGGTGACCTGCTGTACCCCGTGCCCCTTTCTGTGGAGGAAACAGCCGTGGCCCCCGGGCCAGGACGGACCACGACACTGCAGCTGGCGGGTGGGGCCGCGGCGCTGGCTGGAGAGAGGGCCCAGAGCCTCCGTCCTGAGCTCACTCACCTCAAGGGGAGGCAGAGGCTCCCGGGGCAGTAGGAGTAGCAGGTGCGGCAAAAGGATGGTGAGCAGGTGCTGGCGGGACCCCGGACCCTGGTCCAGGAAGGCGCTTGGAAGAGGCCGGTGGGCTGCCTGAGGCTGTGGGCCTGTCCGGCAGGGAATGCCAGACCACACCTGGATGTGCTCTGAGAAGCAAAGGGCTGGTGCAGGGCTCCCCTGGCGCCCAAGCCCGGTTGGCCATGCGTGGTGAGGAGCTGGACCTCGGTGCGTGGGAGGTGGGACGTCCAGTGGGCCCGGCTCTCCGGCTGCCCTGCCTTGAGTGGTTCCCACCGGGCCTCCTGCTGGGCCCACTGACTCTTTCCAGGCATCCTTGCCAGGCCGTGGTGCCCAAAGGTCAGGCACGTGGTGGGATCTGGACATCAGCAGCTGGCGCTGCATGGGCCACATGGGACCAGCTGGATGGGAAGGTGGCTCCGGCTCCCGCCCCTGGCTAGTCTCTGCTCTCAACATACAGGCCTGGATTCCAGAGGGGCCTCGTTGTGAAGGCCTCCGCCCGCAGCTGGGGCCCAGGAGGGGAGCGTGCATTTTCACTTCAGCTGCCGCTTCCTTTGGTTTTGCAGAAGTGCTTGCAGCCCTTTCCCCCAGGGTTACTGGCTGGCATCAGTGTGACTGGGCGGCACAGCCCTGGACCAGCAAGAGCTCATCCTCCCAGGTTTGGGAGGGTTTCCAGAACCCTTGGTCCAGTTAAAGTGAAGGAGGCAGACTCCCTGGGAGCCCCTTCCGGGGCCGCTCAGGTGTTCTGATGGGGCCCAGGGGCCTCAGCCAGTGGCTCCGTGTGCTCACTCCTGCAGGAGAGGTCCCTGCCTCGTGTTACTCAGAATTTGGAAGGTGGGGAGGGGGCGGCTGCAGAATCAGAGTTGACACCAGTGAGCAAGCGTACGCGGGGCTTCTAGGGCCACTGAAGGGGGCTCGGCAGCTGAGGAGGGAAGCCAGGCCCGGTGCGAGGCTGGTGGGGCCCCCCACACCCCCGGGGCTCAGAAGGAACTGGACTGGTCCCAGGTGGCTCTGGCGTGCCCCCAGCCCACTCGGGCCCCCTGCCTGGCTGGGGGTCTGCCTTCCTTGGTCCTCCTGGTTCCGGCTCACTGCTTCCTCACCTGCTGACCCCCTCTGTTTGGGGCATGGCCAGAGAGCCCTGCATCTCTTGCTGGGCCTTGGAGCTGGCACAGCAGCCGGACGACAGGGCCACACGGATCTTGGCAGAGCAGCAGCTGGGAGGGCAGCGCCCAGCACGCAGGCACCCCAGGGAGAGTCTGAAGACCCTCAGCGCTGCCCCACCATCTCCACTCAGGGGGCTGGCCCGAGATGCAGGGAGGAGTGCATACTTACTCCAGCCAGTGGCAGGGTGGGGGCACCATGGGTAGCCCAGGAACCCCTCCGGCCCACACCACCCACCGCCAAGGAGGCATCACTTTGGAGATGGCTTTTCTTGATTCTTTCTTGACTCAGTGTCTCACTTTTTAATGTGTTTTCAAGATATTGCTTTAAAATTCTCCGTAAGTTAACGAGCTTCGTGTAATCTCGGGAGAACATTGTGGCTTCCTGTTTTTCCAGTTGTTAAAAAATGACGAGACAAGTCTCAATCCTTTTAGGAGGTTTACTTGCAAAGTTGAGGACACGCGTCTGTGACGCAGCCTCAGGAAGTCTGATGACGTGCCCAGGGGGGTCGGGCACAGCCTGGTTTCACGCATTTTAGGGAGACAAGAGACATCAGTCAATATATGTGAGATGTACACTGGTTCCGTCCAGAAAGGTGGGGACAACTCGAAGCAGGGAGGGGGCTTCCCAACTATTTGTCTCTCACCTACCTGTGGCCTACCCGTAGGTGAGAGATAAATGGTTGCATTATTTTCAGTTTCTGATAAGTCTCTCCAAAGGAGGCCATCAGAATATGCATCTGTCTCAGTGAGCAGAGGGATGACTTTGAATAGAACGGAAGGCAGATCGGCGCTGGGCAGTTCCCAGCTTGAAGGGGCCCAAGATACTTTCCTTTCACAGAAATATACTTGAAAGGGCAGCTGGGGATGTCAACACACAGGCAGCCCCACCTGCTGACCCAGAGCCCTTGGTGTGGGTGTCCCTGGGTTCTGCCTCACTTTTGAGCAGCTTCCAGAGAATTCCTGCAAGAGCCATGTGGGACGGGCAGGAAGAGCAAGTGGCTCCAGGGAGTGCCCCTGGCCAGCCTCTCAACATACAGGCCTCGGCCCCAAGGGGCCACGCTGTGTAGGTGCTCTGCCCATAGCCAGGCTCGGCCCAGCCCTGGGACGGGAGTGTGCCCTGGGGGACTGACTGCACCTGCTGGCTTCCCATGAGGGTCTCCGCTGACAGAGGGCGGCACCAGGCAGCATGGGGTGGGGGTCAGGCCTGGCACCAGGCAGGCAGGATTGGAGCTAGTGAGGCAGCTGCCAGGCTCAGCCTCCATCCCTGCACTGCAGGGCCCAGAAACAGCAGAGTGAGACCCTCAGGCTTTGCAGGGCTCTGGGAGTGGCACAAACACCATCTGAGGATGGATTTAGGGCCCTCTCCTCCCTGCAAACCCTCTTTGGCTGGTCAGGGTGGTGCCTGTTTTAGAGGAACCTCAGGTTAGGGAAGGAAGCAGAGGGACAGGCCCCTGGGTGCCCTGCGCCACCCCCCTGCATGCCCTGCGCCATGTGCTGCCCGCCCGCCCACCATGCCTCCCTCCTCTGGGCCCCTCATGCCGTGGGTGACACAGCTTCCAGGCCATGTGCACGTCACACCTCGGGTAGCCAGGAAAAATTCCTAGAAGGGGATCAGCCGGGTCAAAAGTTAAGCACATTTAATAGATTTTTGGAAACATATTGCAAAATTTTGCTGCAAGCCAATTCATACTTCCGTCAGTCCCGTGTACGGGCACCCATTGCCTACTCTCAAACGCTATGAGTTTAAAAGTTCTTTATTTTTGCCAACATGGTAGGCCAAAAAAAGATTTTAAAAGACGGTCTTTCAGATGTCCATGTTTGCATTTATTTGATTAGAAGCGGAGTTGAACATTTTTTGGATTTTAGGAGCTTTTCTTTCTTCTTGAGACGGGGTCTCTCTCTGTAGCCCGGGCTGGAGTGCAGCAGCGCAGTCACAGCTCACTGCAACCCCTACCTCCTGGGCTCAAGCGATCCTCCCAACTCAGCCTCCTGAGTAGCTGGGACTACAGGTATGCACCATCATGCCTGTTTATATTTTCGTAGGTGTGGGGTGTTACTATATTGCCCAGGCTGGTCTTGAACTCCTGGACTCCAGCTATCCTCCCACCTCAGCTTCTCAAAGGGCAGGGATTTACAGCCATAAGTTACCACGCCTGGCCTTTGGGAGCTATTTTTATGTCTTCTGTGAAAGCTCATCAACTTTCTTTTCTCTCCCAGCTTTATAAAGGTATAATTGACAAACAAGAATATACCTAGGCCAGGCATGGTGGCTCATGCCTGTAATCCCAGCACTTTGAGAGGCCGAGGTGGGTGGATCATTTGAGGTCAGGAGTTCGAGACCAGCCTGCCCAACACGGTAAGACCCTGTCTCTACTAAAAATACAAAAACTAGCTGGGCATGGTGGCGCGTGCGTGTAGTCCCAGCTATTTGGGAGGCTGAGACAGGAGAATCGCTTGAACCCAGGAGGTGGAGGTTGCAGTGAGCCGAGATCATGCCATTGCACTCCAGCCTGAGCAACAGAGTGCGACTCTGTCTCAAAAACAAAATAAAAAAATTAGCTGGGTATGGTGGCAGGCGACTACAGTCCCAGCTACTCATGAGGCTGCTGCAGGAGAATAGTTTGAACCCGGGAGGCAGAGGTTGCAGTGAGCCGAAATTGTGCCACTGCACTCCAGCCTGGGCGACAGAGCAAGACTCCATCTCAAAAAAAAAAAGAATCGTATATAGTCGCAGTGCCTAATGTGACGTTTTGATGCCTGTTGGCTTGGAGCCTTGCTTGTATTTATCACGTGGGATGCCACGGCAGATCCTTCACATTCAAAAAACACCACAAATCAACAGGCCACTTAGTAAATTAGTCAATACTCACTAGCTGTTTGTCAGTGGGTTAACTTGTGATTCAATCTGATTTCCCTAAAGCAATTTCAACCTACTCTTTCTCCAGGTCATTTTAAACTCTCAGAGTGAACGTCTTGATAGGACCGACAAGACGCATGACATGTACTTAGAAAGCTTATCTTAGAGCCACACTGAGATTGGAACCCGCAAAATATGCCAGGTGAGAGAGCCTTCTCCAACTTTGAACACGTAAGAGGAAGCCCGTGAGAATTTTTCCATGAAGCATGTTGTCTCCTAATCCAAAATTAACACATAAAAATAGATTATCAAGATAAAAGCTAGCTTACCAATAATAAATCTAGAGGTGCTACATGGAGAAATGAAGGGCTGATTTCATAATTCTTTCGTGAAGTTCTGGGAAGCCAGGACCAGGAATGAGGGCATAGCTGGTGGCTCCTGGGAGGGCGACGCAGTACTGAGTCAGGGGCCTGTCCCACAGATCCCAGGGGAGCCCTACGTGGTCCGGGCCATGAGGAGCTGACCGCCAGCCCCCCGCATCCACGCGTCTCCTGGTGCCGTTGCCCCTCCTTCTGACCCATCAGGAAGGCTCCTTCCCAGGGGGTCACATGTGGCAGGAGGCGGGGGAATGGGGACAGCCCCCTCAGCAGATGGGCACAGAGCCACAGACACCATGGACCTGGTGTCCAGAGGTGAAGGTCCCAAGGCTGGGTGAGGCCTGCGGCAGGGGGTGTGGGACTGAGGGGCACTGAGGCCCTGACTGAGACCACACGGCAACCATGTGTGGGGTGGGGGAGCCATAGGAAGTCGGGGAAGGACCAGACCAGAGTGGCTCTGTGCAGGCTGGGGCTGGAGGGGCCCCTCTGGCCACCCTGGGTCTTGCCTGCGTCTCCCCTTGTGTTTTGGATTCTGGCTCTGCCTCCCAGGGCGTGTGATTGTCATGAAGGAGACGGGGCCCGTGTAGGGGCCGGAAACTTCCTCTGAGCTCAGGACTTGCACTGCGAGGCTGGGGCGCTCGTATGATGGGAAAAGAGCCGTCCGGGTGAAGAACAGTGAGTGCAAACCCAGGCGTTGGGCCTCCCACCCGAGAACTGCCTTCACTGCCCCCGCCGCCCGCCACAGCCCTGTGTCTTGGGCAAAGTGGTGACAACTGAGTGTGAGGCAGCCCAGTCATACCCACTCTCTCCCTCTGCCCAGAGAGGAAGGTGAGCAAGGGGCACGACACTCACCCGGGGAAACCCAGCAAGCATGGAGGCTGTGGGAAAACCGGAGCCCTGCACACCCCCCGAAGCGGAGCCCTGCACACCCCCCCTGCACACCCCCCGAACCGGAGCCCTGCACACCCCCCGAACCGGAGCCCTGCACACCCCCCGCGGAACCGGAGCCCTGCACACCCCCTGCGGAAGGTGGGTCGGCGCGGCCACTGTGGAGAACAGCGCGGAGACGCCCCACAAGATGAGACGGAACTGCCATGAGATCCAGCAATGCCAACTGTGGGTCTGACCCAGGAGAACGGAGGGATGTGAACAGACCCTCCTCCTGTTCTTAACACCGTTATTGTCAGCAGCTCAGCTAAGGCGCAGAGGCAGCCCAGCGTCTGTCAGCGGAGTCATGGATGAGCAGAAGACGGCACACGCCACATTTGGAGGATTGTTCACAATGGAATATATATATATATATATATACTTGTATTTTTGGTGAGACCCTGGAGGACACACTGAATACAATGGAATACCATCCTGCCTTTGAAACGAAGGGAAATCCTGGCACACGCTGCAACAGGAGGGAGCTTGAGGGTGTCGTGGCGAGTGGAGCACGTGAGACACCGAAGGACACACGCTGAAGACACGCACAGATGCCCACCCACGTGGGGAGGTGACGGGGGAGCCCAGCGCACAGAGACAAAGTGGAATGGAGGCCTGAGGGCTGGGGGCAAATGCGGAGTGAGTGCTTCCTGGGGCAGAGTCTCCGTTTGAGAAGAGGAGAAGGTTCTGCCGACGGATGTTGGTGATGGTTGCAGAAGAATGTGAATGTGCTCAATGCTCCTGAAGAACGGTTACAATGGTAAACTCCTTGTTATGTGTATTTTGCCACAATTTTCCACTTTTTCCATTTTTTTTTTTTGTTGCGATTGAGTCTCACTCTGTCGCCCAGGCTGGAGTGCAGTGGCACAATCTCGGCTCACTGCAGCTTCTGCCTCCCAGGTCCAAGGGATTCTCCTGCATCAGCCTCCCAAGTAGCTGGGATCACAGGTGCCCACCACGCCTGGCTAATTTTTGTATTTTTAGTAGAGATGGGATCTCACCATGTTGGTCAGGCTGGTCTGGAACTCCAGACCTCAGGTGATCCACCTGCCTTGTCCCTTCAAAGCGTTGGGATTAAAGGAATGAATGGCCCATGGGGCCAAATTTTTTTTTTTTTTTTTTTTTTTTTTTTGAGATGGAGTCTTGCTCTGTCGCCCTGGCTGGAGTGCAGTGGCACAATCTCTGCCTCCTGGGTTCACACCATTCTCCTGCCTCAGCCTCCCAAGTAGCTGGGACTACAGGCACCTGCCACCGCACCCGTCTAATTTTTGTATTTTTAGTAGAGACGAGTTTTCACCAGGTTGGCCAGGCTGGTCTTGAACTCCTGACCTTGAGTAATCTGCTTGCCTTGGCCTCCCAAAGTGCTGGGATTACAGGCGTGAGCCACCACACCCGGCTGAATTTTTTAAATGCACAAAAACAAGTGGCCTGGCGCGGTGGCTCACACCGGTAATCCCAGCACTTTGGGAGGCCAAGGTGGGCAGATCACCCGAGGTCAGGAGTTCGAGACCAGCCTGGCCAACCTGGTGAAACCTTGTGTCTACTAAAAATACAAAAATTAGATGGGCATGGTGGCGAGTGCCTGTAGTCCCAGCTACTCAGGAGGCTGAGGCAGGAGATCACTTGAACTTGGGAGGCAGAGGTTGCAGTAACAGAGATCGCGCCACTGCACTCCAGCCCGGGCATCAACACAGTTTTTTGAGACTCCATCTCAAAAAAAAAAAAAAAAAGAAAAGAGAAGAGCAATACAATGGGGTCTCAGGGCCGACCCTGTTAGGGGTGACTTGCCCCATCGTGCTGGAGGCCAGCAGGCCCCCAAGTACAGGAGGGAAGTCAAGGAAACTACGACATTTGCATGTGGAAGGTTCCTGAGGCCAGCGGGCTGGACGGTGCCCAGGGACCCCTGTCCTCGCGCCAGGGCACAGCTGAAGTTTGCCCCGCCCGGGGCTGCTGCGGCCCGAGAAGTGTGGCAACGCTCTGTCCCTCCCTCGGGTGCTGAGGCCAGGTCTGTCTGCGGCTTCCTGCTGACCTGGAGGTGACGCTCCATGATCTGTAACCACAGAAGGCCCAGAAGCATGAACTCAGCCAGAGTGGGCAGCCAGGACGCTGGAGCTGGTGGCATTGGCAGAGCTTGGGGAAGTCACGCCACTGCACACCCTGCGTGACCTCTAGCAACCCCCTGGCTGGAAAGGATGAGTTTCTGACCTTGGAGAACTGTGTTTGAGGCAGGTGGCTGAGATCACTTTGATCTCCTTTTCTTTTGCCCTCTCCCACATTTAAGGACTTTTGTGATTCCACTGGGCCCACCAGATAGTCCAGAATGATCTCTTTATTTTACTGTCAGCTAGTTAGCAATCTTCATTCAACTTGCACCTTCGTTCCCCTTTGCCATGTAACCTGCCATATCTACATGTCCCAAGGAATAGGATTAGGTTTAGACATCTTTTGGGTGGGGTCATTATTCTGCCTGCCACTGAGAGGAAGAGTATATGACATAGCAATAAGAGGATCAATTCTCCAAGAAGACAGAACCATTTGTGACTCCTATGCCCCAATTAACAATAGCTTCAAATACATAAAGCAAGCATTGGGAGAATACAAGGAGAAGTGGACAGATCCACCACTCCCACAGGAGCTTTTAGTTATCTTTTTTAGTAATTGATAGTTCATGCAGGCAAATATGTGGTAAGACTACAGATTAGCCAGGCTTGGTGGCTCACACCTGTAATCCCAGCACTTTGGGAGGCTGAGGAGGGCAGATCACCTGAGGTCAGGAGTTCAAGACCAGCCTGACCAACATGGAGAAACCCCATCTCTACTAAAAATACAAAATTAGCTGGTTGTGGTGGTGCATGCCTGTAATCCCAGCTACTCAGGAGGCTGAGGCAGGAGAATCCCTTGAACCCGGGAGGCGGAGGTTGCGGTGAGCTGAGATCGCGCCACTGCACTCCAGCCAAAAAAAAAAAAAAAAAAAAGACTACAGACTACAGATTAGGAATTAGGGTGAGGCAGTGCCCAGCTATGGGGCCAGGTGGGGAGTGGAGGTAAAGTGGGAACAGCGCTGGAAGGGCATAGTAGCAGCGCCTAACAGACTGCTTAGAAGAGCACTCACACAGCAATTACAGGATCAACATTCTTTTCAAACACACAAGCAACTTTTTTTTTTTTTTTTTTTTTTTTGAGACGGAGTCTCACTCTTGTTGCCCAGGCTGGAGCACAGCGGCACGTTCTCAGCTCACTGCAACCTCCACCTCCTGGGTTCAAGTGATTCTCCTGCCTCAGCCTCCAGAGTAGCCGGGATTACAGGTGCGAGCCAGCATGCCCAACTAATTTTTTAAAATTTTTAGTAGAGACAGGGTTTCTTCATGTTGGCCAGGCTGGTCTCAAACTCCTGACCTCAAGTGATCTGCCTGCCTCAGCCTCCCAAAATGCTGGGATTACAGGTGTGAGCCACCGTGCCAGGCCCCAAGCAACATTTTTGAAAACTGACCCCAGTGAGTTACAAAGACTCAGTATTGCCCAGACACAATGGCTCACGCCTGTAATCCCAGCACTTTGGGAGGCTGATGCAGGCGGATCACCTGAGGTCAGGAATTCGAGACCAGCCTGGCCAACATGGTGAAACCCTGTCTCCACTAAAAATACAAAAATTAGCCGGGCACGGTGGCATGTGCCTGTAATCCTGGCTACTTGGGAGGCTGAGGCAGGAGAATTGCTTGAACCCAGGAGGCAGAGATTGCAGTGAGCCGAGGTTGTGCCACTGCACTCCAACCTGGGCCACAAGAGCGAAACACCATTTAAAAAAAAAAAAAAAAGAAAGAAAAACGATTCAGTGTTGCCCAGCCTGCATGCTTCGTCCATGATGCTGCTTGGTTAGAGATCTGCTATCTAATAATTGCTCTAAAAAATCAATTTGGAAATGTTTTAAACACCTGCGTGCGTCCAGTCTGAGCTACTGCAAAGCTTCTATCCTTTCTTCCCGCAGTAGAGTCTCTCCCAGGTGGTTTCCAGGGACTGCTGTCCTCACTCCTGTCTCTGTCCCACAGGAAACGCCACCCCAGTGACCACCACTACCCCGTGGGCCTCCCTGGGCCTCCCCGCCAAGACCTGCAGCAACGTGTCCTTCGAGGAGAGCAGAATAGTCCTGGTCGTGGTGTACAGCGCAGTGTGCACGCTGGGGGTGCCGGCCAACTGCCTGACTGCGTGGCTGGCGCTGCTGCAGGTGCTGCAGGGCAACGTGCTGGCCATCTACCTGCTCTGCCTGGCACTCTGTGAGCTGCTGTACACGGGCACGCTGCCGCTCTGGGTCATCTATATCCGCAACCAGCACCGCTGGACCCTGGGCCTGCTGGCCTGCAAGGTGACCGCCTACATCTTCTTCTGCAACATCTACGTCAGCATCCTCTTTCTGTGCTGCATCTCCTGTGACCGCTTCGTGGCCGTGGTGTACGCGCTGGAGAGTCGGGGCCACCGCCGCCAGAGGACCGCCATCCTCATCTCCGCCTGCATCTTTATCCTCGTCGGGATCGTTCACTACCCGGTGTTCCAGACGGAAGACAAGGAAACCTGCTTCGACATGCTGCAGATGGACAGCAGGATTGCCGGGTACTACTATGCCAGGTTCACCGTTGGCTTTGCCATCCCCCTCTTCATCATCGCCTTCACCAACCACCGGATTTTCAGGAGCATCGAGCGGAGCATGGGCTTAAGTGCCACCCAGAAGGCCAAGGTGAAGCACTCGGCCATCGCGGTGGTTGCCATCTTCCTAGTCTGCTTCGCCCCGTACCACCTGGTTCTCCTCATCAAAGCTGCTGCCTTTTCCTACTACAGAGGAGACAGGACCGCCATGTGCGGCTTGGAGGAAAGGCTGTACACAGCCTCTGTGGTGTTTCTGTGCCTGTCCACGGTGAACAGCGTGGCTGACCCTATTATCTACGTGCTGGCCACGGACCATTCCCGCCAAGAAGTGTCCAGAATCCATAAGGGGTGGAAACAGTGGTCCATGAGGACAGACATCACCAGGCTCACCCACACCAGGGACACCGAGGAGCTGCCGTCGCCCATGGCCCTTGCAGACCACTACACCTTCTCCAGGCCCGTGCACCCACCAGGGTCACCATGCCCTGCAACGAGGCTGATTGAGGAGTCCTGCTGAGCCCACTGTGTGGCAGGGGTGGATGGCAGGTTGGGGGTCCTGGGGCCAGCAATATGTCTCCTGTCCACTGAGCCCACCAGCCACAGTGCCCGTGTCCCCTCTGGAGGACAAACTACCAATTTCTCGTTCCTGAAGCCACTCCCTCCGTGACCAGTGGCCCCAGGCTTTCCCACATGGAAGGTGGCTGCATGCCAAGGGGAGGAGCGATACCTCCAGGCTGCCAGGAGCCCAGAGAGCGTGTGGCAGGCAGTGGGGCCTCTTCATCAGCAGCCCGCCTGGCTGGCTCCCTTGGCTGTGGGCAGGCAGCAGGCCTGCTGGCAGAGGTACCTGGTGGCTGTCCTGTTCGCATCAGTGGCAATGACTTTATTTGCGGAGCATTTCTGCAAGTGTTGCCCGGATGCGGTGGCGCATTGTGAGCCCTCAGGGCTCCTGCCTCAGAATGTCAGTGGGCACCATGCCGGGGGTCACCCAGCACTGTGGCAGTGCCCAGGAGGGCATAGGGCAGCCTACCACCTCCAAGGGGGCAGGAGCCGTCATCTGGGGTTGGGTCTGTGCTGAGCTGGAGGGCCTCTAGGGAACTGTGGGGCAGGGTGGCCAGCTGCTCCGGCTCCCAGAGTGCAGCCTTGGCGTCCCCAACGGGGAGCCCCAAATGTCCACGCCCAGAACGACAGTTGGCAGGACAGGCGTGACACAGCCACCGCAGAGGCAAGGGGTGCCGGGAGTCCCCAGCCGCATCCTTGGGGAGAAGCTGGTGAGGGGTCCATACAGGGTGGGGCCCCCACCCCCAGCCCCTTACCGAGGGGGGCGTGCAGCAGCTGGCCTGCTGGTCTGGTGGAGAAAGCCAGCTCCCTGCACCCTCGGGGCTGAGTCAGCTCTGGGTCTGCCCCAAAGGCCTTGCCTAGGCCAGGTCACACTGATGCCCTGGTTTCCCCACCTGTAAAATGGGGCCAACGACACCTACCTCCTGGGTCACCACCGAGGTCAATCCTCCTCCCTGCCCTGACACCTCGGGCACATCGCACGCACTCAGAGCACAGAGCCGGGCAGACACAGCACCTGGATGGGGAGCCCAGCGCCCAGCACAGGGCAGGGGCTTCCAGGGAGGCTGCGCAGGGCTGTGGGGCTGAGCCACGTGCTTGTTTTATCAGGTAGCTATGCAGTTGCTCTTCCTCGTTTTTGTTTTTGTTTTGTTTTTTTTAATATTTATTTTTTTAGAGACAGGGCCTTGCTCTGTTGCCTGGGCTGGAGAACAGTGGCACCATCATAGCTCACTGTAGCCTCAAACTCCTGGGCTCAAGCAACCCTCCCCGCTCAGCCTCCTGAGTAGCTGGGACTACAGGCGTGCACCACCACACCCAGCAAAAACAGCCATCCTCCCCTTGAGAGTCATCAGAAAAATACATTAGGAAAATGTGTTTAGAAATAAAAGCACAAGGCAGGGTGCAGTGCTCATGCCTGTCATCCCAGCACTTTGGGAGGCCGAGACGGGAGGATCACTTGAGGCCAGGAGTTTGAGACCAGCCTGGGCAACATGGCAAAACCTTGTCTCGTGTTTTGGTATTAAAAAAATAATAAAAATAAAAGAAATCATGCAATTTAACCTTTACAGTTAACATTTCTCCTGCTTTGAAAGGAGTGTGCCCCCAGGCTCCCAGAGGACAGCCGTGACCAGAGACTTGAAAAGTTGGGGCTGAGGTTCTGGACCAGTCTGGAATATTCAGGGCTGGGGCAAAAGGGGTCATAACGATGTCCAGCAGGGCTTTCCTGTGGCTGCTATAAGCAGTTCCCACAAGTTGATGGCTTAAAACAACAAACCGGGCTGGGCACCATGGCTCACGCCTGTAATCCCAGCACTTTGGGAGGCCGAGGCGGGCAGATCACCTGAGGTCAGGAGTTCGAGACTAGCCTGGCCAATGTGATGAAACCCCGTCTCTACTAAAAATACAAAAAAAATTATCTGGGTGTGGTGGCGCACACCTGTAACCCCAGAGACCCCGGAGGCTGAGGCAGGAGAATCGCTTGAACCCAGGAGGCAGAGGTTGCAGTGAGCTGCGATCGTGCCATTGCACTCCAGCCTGGGCAACAAGAGCAAAATTCCTTCTCAAAAAACAAAATGACAACAGCAACAACAAAAAAACATAATCAAAAAACGGTTTTCTCACAGCTCTGAAGGCCAGAGTCCGCTTTTTCATCTTTTGCTGCCACAGAGCAACAAATAAGAGCCTCACTCCCATGTCAGATCCCAGCCTTGGGGACCGGGCGCCGTCTCACCCACCGGTAGGGGCAGCAGGGCTGGGCTGAGACACCCAGAGTACCTGGCTCAGGCGAGGGGCTGCCTGAACTGGCTGGTGTCACAGTGGCAGGAAAGTTACCAGGCATAGCCGGGTGAGGTGGCACCTGCAGTCCCAGCTGCTCAGGAGGCTGAGGTGAGAGGATCATTGGAGCCTGGGAGGTGGAGGCTGCAGTGAGCTAGGACTGTGCCACTACACACGGGGAGGCCAGGAGACAAAGGCCCTATGGGACCTGGGGACGACACCTCTGTGGGGGTTTCAGAGGGCGCCTGGGAGCAATGTCTGCAGCGAAATTTAAAAATGGACACCGGGCCTGCGGGACCCACGACAGTCACCATCAGGTGGAGAAGCTCTATGCAAAGACAACCGACTCAGAGTCAGACTTGGGGGTGGGGCTTACCTGACGGGAGGGGCAGCTACGGGGACCTTGCCCAGGGTGAAGCCCAGATGGGACCAGGCACCCAGGAAGGGAGGCCCAGCCCAGCCCTTAACGCTGAGACCCTCAAGGGCTGTGGGTGGAGGGCAGCAGGTTGAGTCCCTGCAGGACGGGCGCAGCTGGGGAGGTGGAGGTTACGGGCCTGCCTGGCTGCTCACCACCCCGCGTCTGCTCACCACCCCGCATCTGTTCTGGCAGTGAGAGAGGGTCACAGCATGGCTTTGTCATCAGCCACTGACCACTGACCACAGGCCCTGGCCCCGTCATCCAGCTTGTGCTGCTGCTGGGAGCTTCTGAGGTGGCCAGCGCTAGGAGCCGCCCTGTGTGGAGTCTGCGCTCGCTCACTCTCTCTCTCACCATCTACCCCTTCCTTCGCCCGCTTGACCTCACTCAGGCACCCCCTCCACAAGGTGCTCCTGGGGCACCCCAGGTAGTGAGGAGGCCACAGTGAAGGCCACTGTGACCCACGCAGGGAGGCGGGAATGAGGAGGGGAGCCCCGAGGGCCACCCCTGCTTGCAGCACCATGCCCCGCCCTCCAGGCTCTGGCCACAGTTGCCGCTTCAGGCAGGGTCCAGGAGGGGCAGCACTGCGCTGCTCACTGCCCTGTCATTACCCGAATAACGGTGACACCGAGAGAGGACCACACACCTCCTCGCCAGCTGGAGAGAAGCCCCCGGACCTATGGAACTGTTCTCCCAGGTCCTACTGTGATGAAGACACCTGCACGCCAGGGGAAGGAGCGGTTCAGAAGCAGCACCTCAGGCTCTCCGGAAGGCCCTGTGTCCCGTCCACGCCCGCTCCCCTCCGACCATCCCCACTCTGCCTGGCATGGCAGGGGCTGTGGACGCCTCACAGCGATAGCCCAGGGAGAGGCCGCATAGGCCAGGGAGGCAGGGAGAGTTTTGTTGGGAATTCTGGGATCCTACTGCCTGGAGTTGGGGCAGGGGAGCACAGCCCAAGGAGGTCACATCCTGGTGGCCCTGCAGCCTCCTGGCCTGTGGGAGGGACATGCCTGGAAGGGACAGCATGAGGGGGGACCACATATGGAGGACTCTTTTTTTTTCTTTTGAGACAGAGTCTTGCTTTGTCACCCAGGCTGAAGTGCCGTGGCATGATCTCAGCTCATGGCAGCCTCCACCTCCTCGTCCCCTGAATAGCTGGGACCACAGGCGTGCACTACCACACCCAGCTGTTTTTGTTTGTTTGTTTGTTTGTTTTGTAGAGACACAGTTTCACCACATTGCCCAGGCTGGTCTTGAACTTCTGGACTCAAGCAATCTGCCTGCCTCAGCCTCCCAAAGTGCTGGAAGGGATTACAGGCATAGGCCACCACATCCATCTTTTTTTTTTTTTTTTTTGAGACAAGGTCTTGCTCTGTCACCCAGGCTGGAGTTGAGTGCAGTGGTGCAATCTCAGCTCACTGCAGCCTCTGCCTCCTGGGTTCAAGCAATCCTCACACCTCAGCCTCCTGAGTAGCTGGCATCACAGGCATGTGCCACCATGTCCAGCTGCCCAGCTAATTTTTAAATTTTTTGTAGGGACAGGGTCTCACTAGGTTGCTCAGATTGGTCTTGAACTCCTGGCCTCAAGCAATCCGCCCGCCTTGGCCTCCCAAGGTGCTGGGATCACAGGAGTGAGCCAGCCCCCAGTCCTAGCAGTGCTCTTGGGTAATGAACGTGTGAATGAGAGCATACTGAATGGTCGCGTGGGGCGGCCACCCTCCTCAGGGACAGCTCACTATGGACAGGTGATTCCACCACTTGGTGCCTCCTTTCTTCATCCATAATTTGGGAATGGTGACAGTGAGTGTCCCACAGGCCTGGTGGGGTATTAATTCAGATAATACACGTCCCACACCTAAGATGAGCCTGGCACAAAGCAGCGCTCAAAAACACAGATCTTCATTTAACTTCCTCCTTGGCTCCCCCAGTGGAGAATCTTGCAGGGAAAGACTATCCTTGACGAAAGGTCCGCCTGTTCCCAAGAACGGCCCTAGAGGGCGCCAGGCAGCGGGGCTTGAATGGACAGGGCGGGTTTTGCTTTCTCGCTAGTAGCCGCCCGCGGCCGCCAGGGGGCAGCAGCTGCAAAGGGCGCCCGTGGACAGCCGGGCCGCGCCTGTGGACACGCAGTGCAGAGGCGGCCCCATCAGAGCACTCGGCGGGCGGGAGCGGAGCCCGAGCAGTGTCCCCGCCACCGCGGAGCCTTCACAAGCGGAACATTTTGCACATCCTTCCAGACCTTTCCTAAATCCTTACCTGCCTGTACAGGCACTCGTGGAAAATACTTGATACTGTCTTGTGTGTATGCATTTATCCAGCTTTTTATTTTGAAATAATTCCCAATTTGGGGGCCGGGCGCGGTGGCTCACGCCTGTAATCCCAGCACTTTGGGAGACCGAGGCGGGCGGATCACGAGGTGAGGAGATCAAGACCATCCTGGCCAACATGGTGAAACACAGTCTCTACTAAAAATACAAAAAAATTAGCTGGGCATGGCGGCGTGTGCCTGTAATCCCAGCTACTCGGGAGGCTGAGGCAGGAGAATCGCTTGAACCAGGAAGTCGGAGGTTGCAGTGAGACTCCGTCTCAAAAAAAAAAAAAAAAAATCCCAATTTACAGAAGGTGGCAAACACCGTGCAAAGAGACCTGGATATTCCTGTCCTACAGATTCTCCAGGTGTGAACATTGCCCCGCTATTCTTTCTCCTGCTTATGTGGCATTTGAGAATAAGCTGCAGACTCCAGGCTTGCTCCCCTAAACAGCTCAGAGAGTATTTTGGAAATAAATGAACTCTCTCCCAAGTAATTGCAGTAAACCTTGAAAAATCAGGACGCCACCACTGATCCAATGTCCCCATCGACTCTGCAGAGCCCCTGCCAATTTCTCCGCCGTCTCAATGAGTCTTCGTGGGTCTTATGGGTCTCTGTGGGATGGCCCTTGCTCTAGCCTTGTCTGTTTCCTGTGGCCTCTTCATTTCCAGGAGGAACCCCTCAGAAGTGAGACTGTCCTCTTACAGCATCCTGCCGGAGGCCCACGGGGCCAATCTGGCCATCACTGGTGATGATAACCCTTGTCACTTGGGTACGATGGTGTCTGCCGCCATTCCCCACTGAAAAGTTAATTAGTAAGCATTTTGCATTCATTAATGAATAAGCAATTATTACACCATTTCTGGGGAGAGAATTTGAGGTTTCCACTATGAGGTCAGGCTTACCCTTCTCTCTCATGTATGTATGTGCGGGTCTCTGTCCATTTTGTCTTGCTATAAAAGATTACTTGATATTGCATAATTTATAAGAAAAAAATAGGTTTACTTAGCTCATAGTTCTACAAGCTGAGAAGTTCAAGGGCATGGCCCTGGTGAGGACTTTCATTCTGTGTCACAAAATGGTAGAGAAAGCAGGGCACAGTTGTTCACACCTGTAATAGCACTTTGGGAGGCCGAGGCAGGTGGATCACCTGAGGTCGGGAGTTCAAGACCAGCCCGGCCAACATGGTGAAACCCCGTCTTTACTAATAATACAAAAATTAGCTGGGCATGGTTGCACGTGCCTGTAGTCCCAGCTACTTAGGAGGCTGAGGCAAGAGAATCGCTTGAACCCAGAAGGCAGAAGTTACAGTGAGCCGAGATCGTGCCATTGTACTCCAGCCTGGGTGACAAGAGCAAAACTCCATCTCAAAAATAGTAATAATAATAATCCAAGATCTGGGCACTAGGGGTGCTCACTGTTTCCAGAGCTGTAGAAAATATGTATGCCTATACACACACACATAGATACACACACACATAGATACACACACACATAACACACACATAGATATACACACACATACACACATAGATACACACACATAGGTATACACACACATAGATATATACACACATAGACATACACACACACATAGATACACACACATACATAGATACACACACATAGATATACACACACCTATAGATATACACACAATAGATACACACACATAGATATACACACACCTATAGATATACACACATACATAGATATACACACACACATAGATATACATCTGTATTTCCAGGTATCCTTATTGGAACTGGATTTGTACTGATATCTCCAATTTCAATCCACCCAGCCAGAAGTTGGTCCAGCCTGACCACTTTCCTAATTTGCAACTCCCTTCTCCGAAACGAGAGTCCTCAAATTCTTCATCCTCGATGCTTTTACTTATTTGTGCAATCCCCAGCCCTCTCCACGTCTCTTTCTTGGCTCCCTCAGCAGGTTAAAAGCCGGCCCTCAAGGAGGAGGGAAAGGGGAAGTCGGAAAAAGGAAGAAATGAAGGGTCTGAGAGTTCACTCTGTCTGCAAGTGAACAGTGAGCCTGCCAGTGTTCTGAACATGGGCAAGACATGAGACACCTGGGTCTGAGACAAAGACTTCGTTACTCACAGCACAGCAGGCAGCACGAGCTTCCTATTCCCCCCAGCCCCATGGACAATGAGGAGTGGCCCCGGTGGATGCTATACACACAGCTAAGGAACCCTGGGCTAGGAAACACCAGTCATCGAAAGGGCTGCTAGCAAACCTGCCCAGTTTCTGCCCAGAGGGAGAAGCTATCTTTATTATCTTGGACAGCAAGCACATTTGCCCTCTGCCTGGAGAGAGACACATGCGTGATGCTGAGGATTCACGTGTGGACATTGGGACTCCAGGGCCTGAGCTGAGACCCCAGCACTGCCCTTTACTCTCTGGGACCTTGGACAAGTCACCCAACCTCTCCGTGCCTCGCTGTCCTCATCTGGAAAATGGAGACAATAACCGTATCCAGGTCGCTGCTTTCTTAGGAAGATGAGCAAGACCAGTATGCAGTGTGCCAGGGTCATCTATGCTGGGAAGGGCTGAGTGGGCTGCAGACAGGGCCATGCATGGCCTCGCTGAGCAGGTGCTTTTGAGCCCAGACCAGTGGAAGTGGGGAGCAACCTTGCAGCTGGTCTGGGTCAGGCGCAGGGCAAAAGCCCAGGGCAGGGAGCACTTCAGGTGCTCGAGAAGTGGTGAGAATCCACGGGGAGCAAGAGTCCGGGAAGCCAGGCATCGACAACGGAGTTCCCTCCGAGCACCTGAGACGGATGTGCCGGGGACTCCTGACCAGAGGCCCATGCAGCCAACTTTCATTTCAGGGCCCCCTGGCTGGCGTGGAAGTGCCTGGATACTCAGGAAGAGCTACCAGCGTCTGGAGGCGGCCCCAGGGTGCAGGTGAGCCTCCGAACCAGGCAGCGGCGCGGGCGGTTGCAGGTGGGCAGATCCCGATCTGTGTGAGGGTGGAGCCCAGGACGCTGGCGGGCAGATGGGAGGTGGAGGCGAAAGAAAGAGGCTGCAGGAGGAACCCAACGCTTCGGAGGAGCCTCAGGTAGCTGGTGGCCTTCCTTTCCTGTGACCACAGATTTCGTGGTTTCAAGCAGCCCCCGCTTTCTTAGCTTGCAGTCTGTGGGTCTGGGCTTAGGCTGGAGTCAGGCGGCAGCCGGCCACGCTCTGGTCTGGAGCTCAGGGTCCCCTTCCAAGCTCGCTCCTGTCGCTGGGAAGCCGGGTGTGGGACTGAGGTCCCCGCCTCCTTGTGGTGTCACTGATGGCTGCTCCCTGCTTCTGGGGGTGCTCATATTCCTTCTCACGCCCCCCGCCCCGTCTTCAAACCAGCATCGGCACCTTGAAGCCTTCCCACGCTTGGACCTCCCTGACTCCCCCTCCTGTCACCAGCCACAGAAAACTGTCCTCTTTTCAAGGCTCCCGGGACTAGGTCAGGCCCACTTGGGAATTAGTGTTAAGCTCCACTCTGCCGTGTAAACCGGCCCGACCTTGGGAGTGGAACCTCTGCATAGGCACCAGTTCCAGGGGCTGGCGCAGGGAAATCTGGGAGGGCACATGTTCTTAGAATTCGGCCTAAACTGGGGTGCTTAAAATAAGGGCACGGCTGACACGCAGTGGCCTCCTGGTTCTTTTGGTGCAGGGTGGATGGCGTTTAATCCAGGACTGGAGAGGCACCTGGGGAGTAGGCGGTGACCGAGGGGCAGTGTGAGGGCTGGGCTCCTGGGCCCTGCAACACTGGGAGGCGGCGGAGAGGAGGGATGCACAGAGGCTCACGAGGGGCTGGTGGGAGGGGCAAGTGCAAGGGTTGGGCAGGGCAGGGCAGGGCAGGGCCCACAGAGTTTGGCCCAAAGCCCCCAGTGGCTTGGTGAGGAGAGGAGGGTGGAGGATGGGCTGGCAAGCCCATAGGTACATAAAAGCCTCAGGAGGCCAGCACGGTGACTCATGACTGTAATCCCAGCACTTTGGGAAGCTGCACTGAAAAGATCGCTTGAGTCCAGAAGTTCAAGACTAGCCTGGGCAACATAGGAAAATCCTGCCTCTACCAAAAATACAAAAATCAGCTGGGCATGGTGGTGTGTGCTTGTTGTCCCAGCTGCTTGGGAGGCTGAGGTGGGAGGATGGATTGAGCCCGGGAGGCTGAGGCTGCAGTGAGCCATGATCACGCCACTGGTGGAGAAAGAGTGCACCCCAGGAGTTTGAGACCAAGAACAGCAAAGGAACTGTGGCCACGCAGGTGTGGGAAGGTTTTGGGGTATTTGCTAATGTGAAAGGAAACTATGGGGACCCCAAAATCACTAAGCCAAAGTGAAAAGTCAAACTGGGAACTGCTGGCAGGCAGACCTCCCTCCAATCCTATTCCTAAACAAGACAGCTACAAAGATTAAAAAGCTACATACCTCCCACACAAATTGCCCACAAGGAAATTCCTTGTGGTCTGTTACTGGTGGAAGGTGCTCCCCACTCCCTGCTTCGAGTTCTCCCACCTTTTTGGGCTGAACTAATGTGTTTCTTTTCTTTTTTTTTTTTGAGACAGAGTCTCACTCTATTGCCCAGGCTGGAGCGCAGTGGTGCAATCTCAGATCACCGTAACCTCTGCCTCCCGGGTTCAAGCGATTCTCCTGCCTCAGCCTCCCAAGTGCTGGGATTACAGGCGCCTGCCATCATGCCCAGCTAATTTTTGTATTTTTGTAGAGACAGGGTTTTACCATGTTGGCCAGGCTGGTCTTGAACTCCTGACCTCAGGTGATCCACCCACCTCGGCCTCCCAAAGTGCTGGGATTACAGGTGTGAGCCACCGTGCCCAGCCTTATGTATTTCTTTCTTTTTTTTTTTTTTTTTGAGATGGAGTCTCGCTCTGTTGCCCAGGCTGGAGTGCAGTGGCACGATCTTGGCTCACGGCAAGCTCCGCCTCCCGGGTTCATGCCATTCTCCTGCCTCAGCCTCCCAGTAGATGGGACTACAGGAGCCCACCACCACGCCCGGCTAATTTTTGTATTTTTAGTAGAGACCGGGTTTCACTGTGTTAGCCAGGTTGGTCTCGATCTCCTGACCTCATGATCCGCCCACCTCGGCCTCCCAAAGTGCTGGGATTACAGGCGTGAGCCACCGCGCCCAGCCGGCCTTATGTATTTCTTAAATGTGTTTGATTGATGTCTGTGTCTCCCTAAATTGTATAAAACCAAGCTGCACCCCAGCCACCTGGGGCACATGTTCTTAGGACCTCCTGAGGGCTGTGTCATGGGCCATGGTCACTCATATTTGGCTCAAAATAAATCTCTTCAAATGTTTTACAGAGTTTGATTCTTTCCGTTGACATGTTACTGGTGAAAGGTATCTGAGTTACTGGCAGCGAATCCTTACAGGTCTGCGACAACCTCAAGTCTTGCCTCCTCAGAAGAATTTGACCAAGGGACATAAGCACAAGGAGAAACTGAGGTAAGCTTCAGAGCAGGGATGAATGTTTATTAAAGAGCTTCAGAACAGGAATGAAGGGAAAGAAAGCACACGTGGAAGAGGGCCAGGTGGGCAACTTGAGAAACCAAGTGCACGACAATCTATACAATTTTTCTTTTCTTTTTTTGAGATGGAGTCTCGCTCTGTCACCCAGGCTGGAGTGCAGTGGTGGGATCTCGGCTCACTGCAACCTCTCCCTCCTAGGCTCAAGCGATTCTCCTGCCTCAGCCTCCTAAGTAGCTGGGATTACAGGTGCACACCACCATGCCCAGCTAATTTTTTTGCATTTTTAGTAGAGATGGGGTTTCATCATGTTGGCCAGGATGGTCTTGAACTCCTGACCTCAAGTGATCTGCCCACCTTGGCCCTCCCAAAGTGCTGGGATTACAGGCATGAGCCACTGCACCTAGCCCAATCTATACAATTTTAATCATGTTGACCATAAAATATAATTTCCATAAGCCTTTTATAACCTTTTATTAAGGACTGGGTTAATACTCCAAGAAAATCTTGTTAATTCGACACAGAGGCCCATGTGCTGGTCTTGCATCCGTGTGCCTTCAACATTAATGGTTAACTTATCTCTCAAAATCACCCCTTACAATCTCACACACCCACCTCTTCCGCGATAGTCCCTGGGCCTTCAGGAACTGAACCCTTTTAACTGGTTTTGGTTTGATTTCTGGCCTGTGTCTCAGGAATGCAGTTTATTTTGATTGGCGTCTTCTATCGGGTCTGAGGCTGAGGCTTTAACTGCTGTCAGTGTTTAAGATTTCGCAGGACTTTGGCTAGTGAGGGTGGCTCATGCCTGTAATCCCAACACCTTGGGAGGCCGAGGTGGGTGGTTGGGAACTCCTGAGGTCAGGAGTTTGAGACCAGCCTGGCCAACATGGTGAAACCCTGTCTCTACTAAAAATACAAAATAGCCGGGCATGGTGGTGCGAACCTGTAGTCCCAGCTACTCGGGAAGCTGAGGCAGGAGAATCACTTGAACCCAGGAGGCACAGGTTGCAGTGAGCAGAGATCGCACCACTGCACTCCAGCCTGGGTGACAGAGTGAGACTCTGTCTCAAAAAAAAAAAAAAAAAAAAAAAAAAAAAAAAATTTAGCAGGACTGGGTGTCCTTTTTAGACCCAGGAGTCAAAGCCCTGTAACTTAATGGCATAAGGACTTTAAAAGCACATACAGAAAATTACACAGATGTAATAACTTTAATTTAAAAACATTTTAATCTCAGTTTTTCTAAGCAAATCACAACTTAGGAATTATTTCAATAAAGTGTAAAAAGCCAGTTACCCAAAGGCAAAAGAAAAGACCTTCTGCAATATGAGTGCTGTTCCCTATGGGGAGTCCACTTAGATCACCTGCAAGGCAGAACTCGTGACAAGGTACTTGAATTAGTTACACATAGCGTAGCAGGACGAGTGGCAGACAAAACTCCTCAGACACCGGATTAAAGAAGGAAGAGGTTTTTATTCAGCTGGGAGCGTCGGCAGACTCGCATCTTAAGAGCCGAGCTCCCGGAAAAAGAAATTCCGAGCCCTTTTAAGGGCTTACAACTCTAAGGGGTCCACATGAAAAGGTCATGATAGATCAAGTAAGCGTGAGGAACGTGACTGGGGGCTACATACATCAGCTCACAGAACAAAAAGTTTTACAGTGCCTTCTCATACAATGTCTGGAATTTACAGATAACACCAGTAGTTTTGGTCAGGGGTTATTATTATTATTATTATTATTATTATTATTTTAACCACCAGGGCCAGGTGGTGGCGCCAAGGTCGTCTAGCTATTTATCTTACTTCTGTTTCTTTCCAACTTTTTGCTTTCTCCCTTTTCTCCTGTCTTACAAACTAGGGAAAACGGGAGGTGGGGGAGAAGCTGAGAAGGACAACAGGAGAAGTGGTGGTCTCATTCCATAATAGGAAGAGTGTTTCCCGGGTCATAAGGGAAAACTTTTGGATCCATATAACAATTTAAAGCAAGCACACAGAATATTATGTTGGAAGGAAACATGTCGTTTAGAGCTCTAAGACAAAACATTTTCTAGCATCAGGCCACAATAAACAGAACCTGAAGAATAAAAAACTTACAAGGGTTAAACACTAGTTGAAGGACAGAGTTATTCTTTCAGGCCTATTAAAAGGGGAGAGAAAGCTGAAAACAGAGAGGTGCAATGAAGTTGAACTTTGCATACAAAAATAATAATGTCATGTAACTTTATTAAGAGTAAAGCAATACCTTAGGAAAATTTCATTGTTCAAACCAACTTTTTAGGAAGTTTTTAAATATCAAAACCTAATCTCTAGATAGACCATTATAAACAATTTCCCTTTAATTATGACAACTATAAAAGTTTTTTCCATAAATCCTCTTCTATGATTTACACAGACCATTCATGACATGTTTGGACTTTCTGGTTTGTCCTGAACATCCCTCTTTCATGAACAACCAGTCATTCTATTCTAGGACAAAAATTCACCAAGCAAGATTCTTTCTCACATAAAATTATTTTTCTCTAAGCTTTTTTTTTTTTTTTTTTTTGAGACAGAGTCTTGCTGTGTCACACAGGCTGGAGTGCAGGGGCATGATCTCGACTCACTGCAACCTCCGCTTCCGGGGTTCAAGCAATTCTTCTGCCTCAGCCTCCTGAGTAGCTGGGATTACAGGCATGTGCCATCGTACCTGGCTAATTTTTATATTTTTGTAGAGATGGCATTTCACCATGTTAGCCAGGCTGGTCTCGAACTCTTGACCTCAGGTGACCCAGCTGCCTCGGCCTCCCAAAGTGCTGAAAAGGATTACAGGCATAAGCCACTGCACTGAGCCAACTTTTTTTTTATACTAAAAATGCCTCTTTATTTTTATAACTTTTTTTTTTTGAGACGTAATTTTGCTCCTTGTTGCCTAGGCTGGAGTGCAATGGTGCGATCTCAGCTCACTGCAACCTGTCTCCCAGGTTCAAGCAATCCTCCTGCCTCAGCATCCCAAGTAGCTAGGATTATAGACATGTGCCACCACGCCTGGCTAATTTTGTATTTTTAGTAGAAACAGGGTTTCACCATGTTGGTCAGGCTGGTCTTGAACTCCTGACCTCAGGTGATAACGCCCACCTCAGTCTCTCAAAGTGCTGGATTACAGGCATGAGCCACTGTGCCCAGCCGTTTTTTTTGTTTTTTTTTGTTTTTTTTGAGACGGAGTCTCACTCTATTGCCCAAGCTGGAGGGCGGTGGCACGATCTCGGCTCACCACAACCTCTGCCTCCTGGGTTCAAGCAATTCTCCTGCCTCAGCCTCCCGAGTAGCTGGGATTACAGGCACCTGCCATCAAGCCTAGCTAATTTTTGTATTTTTGTAGAGACAGGGTTTCACCATGTTGGCCAGGCTGGTCTTGAACTCCTGACCTCAGGTGATCTGCCCACCTCAGCCTCCCAAAGTGCCGGGATAACAGGTATAAGCCACCACTCCTGGCCATGGCCTTTTATAACTTTCTTTACATCTCTCTTATTTCCTGGTTCCCTTTACCTTGTTTTATACATAACCTTTAAATAAGCTTTAAATTACACAAAAATTGGCTGGGTGCGGTGACTCACGCCTGTAATCCCAGCACTTTGGGAGGCTGAGGTGGGCAGATCACCTGAGGTCAGGAGTTCGAGACCAGCCTGGCCAAAATGGTGAAACCCCGTCTCTACTAAAAATACAAAAATTAGCTAGGCTTGATGGCCGGTGCCTGTAATCCCAGCTACTCAGGAGGCTGAGGCAGGAGAATTGCTTGAACCCAAGAGGGGGAGGTTGCAGTGAGCCAAGATCACACCACTGCACTCTAGCATGGGCAACAGAGTAACACTCTGTCTCAAAAAAAAAAAAAAGGCAGGAGAATCACTTGAACCCGGGAAGTGGAAGTTGCAGTGAGCTGAGATCGTGCCACCCACTGCACTCCACCTGGGCAATAGAGTGAGACTCAGTCTAAAAAAATATATATAATCATAAAAATTACAATAAATAAATTAGACAAAAATTATTCATCTTTCAACAAGAACACACATTTTTTTAGAAAGAATGTTCTCTTAGTATATTTTTTAATTGAAAAATACCTATTTAATGAAATATCTACTATTTAACTTAATATTAAACTTTAAGTTCTAAATTATGGCATTTGTCTACAAGTGTGTATCCCATTACATATACCTAATTATTTTATATTAATAGTTTACCTGCATTATTTATGAAAACTATGACAGTCATCATTTAAAGTTATTTCCCTATGAACCATTTTATAGCCTGTGAATTTCAGGTATTTAGGTAAGTAGAAACCTTAAGATTAAATATATGGTTATTTTACTAAATAATTCAAGATTTAACTGTTTTCATTAAAACAATATTAACGTCTTATTTATCAAAAATTACACAAGCAGGAAAACTTACCCAAGCCGAGATCATTCTGTTTTGGGCTGGGTTTATAGTTTAATGAGCTTTATGCCAAATGTTGGCACCGTTTATTATTTGGCAGGGATAAGAATGAAATCTCATGATCAATAAATGCAAATAGAAACACATATGCTGGCTGGGCACAGTGACTCACACCTGTAATCCCAGCACTTTGGGAGGTCAAGGCAGGCAGATCACCTGAGGTTGGGAGTTTGAGACCCAGCCTGACCAACATGGAGAAACTCTGTCTCTACTAAAAATACAAAATTAGCTGGACGTGGTGCTGCATGCCTGTAATCCCAGCTACTTGGGAGGCTGAGGCAGGAGAATCGGGTGAACCTGGGAGGTGGAGGTTGCGGTGAGCCAAGATTGCACCATTGCACTCCAGCCTGGGCAACAAGAGCGAAACTCCATCTCGGAAAAAAAAAAAAAGTATGCCCACAATTGATAAGACTGTTCTAATATCACCTTACCAAAATTTTAAGACTAGCTTATTAAAGATTTTGCTTAAGTCACATGAACTTGAAAAGGGTTTCGGTTATTATTAATTTATGAGTACTCTATAACTTTAAGCCAATTTCGTACCTGTGGCCAAAAACACATAACAAAATACATGTATGTACACATAAACACACACATACACACTCATACAAAGCTCCTATAGCTTTTACTTTAGAACCGTAGCCATGCGATATGAATACAAACTCACTGGTTTGCGGGAACAATAACAAAAAGAAATGGTTGGATGCAAACAGTGGATTTTATCTCAGTAGAAAAGTAACAGCAGACTTAAAGCAGAGAAAACATAGCAGAGAGATAGAGAACTTACGAACTTTGGCTGGGTGTGGTGGCTCACGCCTGTAATCCCAGCACTTTGGGAGGCCGAGGCAGGCAGATGACCTGAAGTCAGGAGTTCAAGACCAGCTTTGCCAACATGGTGAAACTCTGTCTCTACTAAAAAATACAAAAATTAGCCTGAGCATGGTGGCGGGTGCCTGTAATCCCAGCTACTCGGGAGGCTAAGGTAGGAGAATCGCTTGAAACTGAGAGATGGAGGTTGTGGTGAGCTGAGATGGTGCCATAGCACTCCAGCCTGGGTGACAGAGCGAGACTCTGTCTCAAAACAAAAGAAAAACCAAAAAAAAAACCCACTTAGGAACTTGACAGTTGCAGGCCGACCCTCAGGCTCTGCATTTTCCTTGATGTAATTGTGCACAGAAAGACCATAATATGTCCATTTTGTACAAACAAGATCGTGTCAGGGAGCGAGCACAGAAACCAAGATTGTGACGGGGAGCAAAGAGGGAAACCAAGAGCGTGACGGGGGAGCAAACACGGAAACCAAGAGCGTGACAGGGAGCAAACAGGGAAACCAAGATTGTGACAGGGAGCGAACACGGAAACCAAGAGCGTGACGGGGGAGCAAACAGGGAAACCGAGAGCATGGTTTTGTTTTGTTTTTCTCTTTTGCATCTGTGAAGAATTTTAGGTAATTCAGAAAGTCCTTGTTCCCCATAATTTGGAATTCTCATTAGGATTTGACCAAGGCAGGTAGAGTGGGTCAAATCTAAATGGGAGAAAGACCGGAAAACATTTTTTTAAAACAGATCCCAACAATATCATTACTGAGACTCTAATGGTAAAGAGAAATTGAGACCAGCTGGTTGTGAATCGTAACTTGAGCCAAGATGAAAACCCAATTAAGCTACTTACCTAGGAATGGGTCTCAGGCCGGAGACCGCCATCTTCCATTCTAGAAGCAGGGGAAAACTCAGATTTGCCTTCTCTGTTGAAAGCGAGCTCAAACTCCGGAAAGGAGTTACCTGCCTTCCATCGTCATGGAAGCAGGAAAACGTGCCTTCCTTGTTGGAAGTAAGTAAAACTCCAAAAAAAGGAGTTGTGTTACAAGAAAGCGGTCCCGATCAAGACCCCAAGAGAGAGTTCTTAGATCTCGCACAAGAAAGAATCAGGGCGAGAACATAAAGGGAAATAAATGTTGTTAGGAAAGTAAAGGAATAAAAGAATGGTTACTCCGTAGACAGAGCAGGCCTGAGGGCTACTGATGGCCCATTTTTATGGTTACTTTTTGATGATATGCTAAACAAGAGTGTATTATTCATGCCTCCCCTTTTTAGACCATATAGGATAACTTCCTGACGTTACCATGGCATTTGTAAACTCTCATGGTGCTGGTGGGAGTGTAGCAGTGAGGACGACCAGAGGTCACTCTTGTGGTCGTCTTGGTTTTGGTGGGTTTTAGCTGGCTTCTTTACTGCAACTTGTTTTTAATCAGCAAGGTCTTTATGACCTGTATCTTGTGCCAACTTCTAGTCTCATTCCGTGACTTAGAATGGCTTAACCGTCTGGGAATGCAGCCCAGTAGGTTTCAGCCTCATTTTACCCAGCCCCTATTCAAGGTGGAGTTGCTGTGGGTCACACACCTCTGACAGTTGTACAGAAAAATAAACTGCAGATCTCAACCAAATTTTGGGAGATCTGGGATTCTCTGGAGGGAGGGAAGCTCCCAGTCTTCAGCAAATGGTCCTATTGGTTTGAGCTGTGAAGAGAGCTCAAGCTGGTACCAAGCACTGATAGATCTGTTGGAGGTCAGGTCACCTCCACTCAGAGTCCTTTCTTTTTTTTTTTTTGAGACAGAGTCTCGCTCTGTCGCCCAGGCTGGAGTGCAGTGGTGCAATCTTGGCTCACTGCAAGCGCCACCTCCCAGGTTCACGCCATTCTCCTGCCTCAGCCTCCCGAGTAGCTGGGACTACAGGCGCCCGCCACCACGCCCGGCTAATTTTTTTGTATTTTTAATAGAGACAGGGTTTCACCGTGTTAGCCAGGATGGTCTCGATCCCCTGACCTCGTGATCCGCCCGTCTCGGCCTCCCAAAGTGCTGGGATTACAGGTGTGAGCCACCGCGCCCGGCCTCAGAGTCCTTTCTGTTGGTTACCAAATTGGTAAACCAAAACGTATCTGAGGCTGGGTGCATGGCTCATACCTGTAATCCCAACACTTTGGGAGGCCGAGGCAGGTGGATCACCTGAGGTCAGGAGTTCCAGACCAGCCTGGCCAACATGGTGAAACCCCGTCTCTACTGAAAATACAAAAATTAGCCGAACATGGTGGTGGGTGCCTGTAGTCCCGGCTACTCAGAAGACTGAGGCAGGAGAATTGTTTCAATGGTCTGGAAAGATGGGACAATTCAAATCGGGAAGGGGGCTTCTAGGTGATAGGTAAATAAGAGACAAATGTTTGCATTCTTTTGAGTTTCTGATTAGCCTTTAATTGAATACACAATTTATAGGAGTAGTCACTTATGCCTTAGTCTGGCTTAGTGGAACAATAGGGCAAAGGAACCATCAGCTGTGCGTTTGTCTCGCCGGAGCAGAGGGAGGACTCTTGAGTTCTGCCTGTCTTTTGTCCACAAGGAATTTTCTTGTGGACAAATTTTGAGGGAAGGACATAGCTTTTTTATGTTTGTAGCTATTTTATTTAGGAATAGGATGGGAGGCAGGTTTGCTGATGGAGTTCCCAGCTTGACTTTTCCCATTGGCTTAGTGATTTTGGGGTCCTGAGATTTATTTTCCTTTCAGTTTCTGTTATTGCAGCCATCCGTTGGCTCTGTTATCCAGGCTGGAGTGCAGTGGCACCATCTCAGCTTAATTGCAGACTCGACCTCCTGGGCTCAAGCGATCCTCCCACTTCAGCCTCTTGAGTAGCTGGAACCACAGGCAGGTGACACCACGTGATGTGCTTAGGCTTTGTGTCCCCGCCCAAATCTCATATTGAATTGTACTCCCCACAATCCCACGTGTCAAGGGAGAGACCAAGTGGAGGTAACTGAGTCATGGGGGTGCAGTGCCCCCATGCTGCTCTCACGTAGTGAATTTGTTCTCAAGAGATCTGATGGTTTGCAAAGGGCTCTTCCCCCTTCGCTCGGCACTTCTTTCTGCCACCTTTTGAAGGTGTCTTGCTTCCCCTTTGACGGCCACCATGATTATAAGTTTCCTGAGGCCTCCCCAGCCGTGTTGAACTGTGAGTCAATTAAATCTCTTTCCTTTATAAATTACCCAGTCTCAGGCAGTACTTTATAGCAGTGTGAAAACAAACCAATACACCACGCCTAGCTAACTCCTTGATTTTTTTGTAGATGGGGTCTCACTATGTTACCCAGGCTGGTCTCAAACTCCTGAACTCAAGTGATCCTCCCACCTTGGCCTCCCAAAATTCGAGGATTACAGGCATGAGCCACCATGCCCAGCCCCAAAAGGGGTACTTTCTACCATTTAAATAGTGACAGCTCTGCCAGTGATCATGGCTCTTTGTGACAAAAATATTAAACAACATAAAGGAAAAGAAAAAGGTGGCTGGGAGTCACAGGCTGAGGGCCTGCCTTAACAGGCGTGTCCTCAGCATCTCCTCACTGTGTCTCTGAGGACTTCCTGGTACATATGGACCTGAGGTCTCCACCCTACCACAGCCCCAACAGCCCACAGCCCCAGGGTTGGCCCCACGAGTCAGGATGAGTGATGAGGGGGTGGGTAGGGCCATAGCAGTGTCCTGCCTGGAATCTCAGCTGTGCACAAATGCACCCAGGCTGCTCCCAAGTGAAGGGGCTCAGCTGCGAGGCAGAAAAGCTGAATGCATTTTTTGTTTTTAATTAAAGAGAAGCTTTTCTTCCTTGACTAGGTAATACATATGTATGGGAGGTAATTCCAAAGGAAAAAAAGATGGACATGGAGTCTTCTAGCCTGGCCTGAGCCCCAGCCACCAGGGCACCACCCAGAAGATAGCCCCTGGGGATCCAGCCATAGATACACTGTACGATACATAGCACTTAATGTCTTTTTTTTTTTTTTTTTTTTTTTTGAGATGGAGTGTTGGTCTGTCGCCAGGCTGGAGTGCAGTGGCTGGCGCTATCTCAGCTCACTGCAGCCTCTGCCTCCCAGGTTCAAGCGATTCTCCTGCCTCAGCCTCCCAAGTAGCTGGGATTACAGACATGTGCCACCACGCCTGGGTCATTTTTGTATTTTTGGTACAGACAGGGTTTCACCATTTTGGCCATGATGGTCTCGATCTCTTGACCTCGTGATCCACCCACCTCGGCCTCCTGAAGTGCTGGGATTACAGGTGTGAGCCACCCTGCCTGGCTTAATGTACTTATTTATTGAAGTCAAAACATAGAATGCCCTGAAAGGGAGCACACAAAACAGATTCAACACCACCATTCAGATCAAGACAGTGATGGTCTGGGAGACTGCCGTGCTGCCCGATGGCCATTCTCTGGCATGGTGCCCCTCTGCCTAATCTGAGCTTTCCATCTGTGGAAGCAGTCGTTACTCCTGTTTGGCTTCTCTCCCAAAACGTTATGCTTGTGGGACCCATCCATTTGTTTGTGTGCAGCAATGTTTGCTCATCTCATCTCACAACAGTGTGCCACTGTTGAATATACCCACCTCCAGTGTCCATTCTCCTAGGGACAGACATTTGGGTTGTTTTCAGGTTGGAGTTTTCACTGGGTGCAGTGGCTTGCACCTGTAATCCCAGCACTTTGGGAGGCTCAGGTGGGTGGATCACAAGGTCAGGAGTTCAAGACCAGCCTGGCCAACATGGTGAAACCCCGTCCCTACTAAAAATACAAAAAATCAGCTGGGCATGGTGTTGGGCACTTGTAATCCCAGCTACTTGGGAGGCTGAGGCAGGAGAATCGCTTAAACCCAGGAGGCGGAGGTTGCAGTGAGCCAAGATCATGCCATTGCACTCTAGCCCAGGTGACAGTGTGAGACTCCATCTCAAAAAAAAAAAAAAAAAAAAGCCAGAAACCATTATAAAATACTTTTTTAGTGATGCCATTTGCAAACCACTAAAAACATCAGCACCTAGGGATAAATCTAACATTGAATATGCAAGACCTCTACACAGAAAACTACACAACATTGCTGAGAGAAATCTAAGTAAATGGAGGAATAAACCACGCATCTGGCTTACTCCTGTAAAGATATCAGAGGTCTCGGAGTTTATCTTCAGATTCAAAGCAATCTCAGTCAAAATACCAACCTTTTATGGGAATACAAAGTGCCAAAAAGAGCCAAAACAACCTAGAAGAACAAGAAAGTGGTGAGCTGGACAATCACTTTGGAGATGTATGTAGCAGGATCTACTAGACCTGGGCACACACCGTTTTCAGCCTGGACAACATGGTGAAACCCCATCTCTACTAAAAATACAAAAAATTAACTGGGTGTGGTCGCGCATGCCTGTAACCCCAGCTACTCAGGAGGCTGAGGCAGGAGAATTGCTTGAACCCGGGAGGTGGAGGTTGCAGTGAGCCGAGATCGCACCATTGCGCTCCACCATGGGCGACATAGCGAGACTCTGTGCCCCAAAAAATAAAAGTTTTAAAAAAAACAGAGAGTTGAATCTCTTAAGTTTAAATAAAAGGTTGTATTTGGGTGTAAGAAGTAGGACTGCAATCTGGGACATACATACAGACCATGGTGGTCTCTGGTATGTCCAGAGAATGAAGGGAAAAGGTTAGGGTTTTATTAGGGAAAGTGTAGGCTACACAAGTTATTTTGAAAGAAAGCATATTGGAGCTGGAAGTGTCTTATAAGAGCTGGTGAGTTTTTATTTTTCATAGTTTTAAATTCTTTTTTATAGAGACAGGGTCTCACTATGTTGCCCTGGCTGGTCTTGAACTCCTGGTCTTAAGTGATCCTCCCACTTCAACCTCTCAGAATGCTGGGATTACTGGCATGAGCCACTGTGCCTGGCCCTGAGCTGGCGAGTTCTGACTGGCAAGTGTTGCTAGTTGCTAGGTAGGACTTGTAATATGGGAGTTAGCTAGGCTCTTGCAGTTTTGGATTGGGCTTGTGAGGCCACGTGTCAGGCAAGTGCTCTTGTATAAACAGCTAGCTGTCCTTGTGTGACTCGTGTAGTGACCTGTGGTTTGGAAACATCTCGTGATAGTTCTTGTAAATCAGGCAAATGGTACATGGGAGACCTCCCTTCATGCCCTTCCCCAGCTCCATTTAGCCAGGGGATTGTCACAAGCGATTCCATTTTGAATCTGACAACTTTCACAAGGCTACTATGAACAACCCTGCTATAAATTTTATTGTATAAATCTTTTTGCGAACATATGCATGCCTTTCTACTGCGCACATCCTGACAGGCAATGCTAAGTCATAGGCTCGGTGTGTGCCCAGGTCTAGTAGATCCTGCTACATACATCTCCAAAGTGATTGTCCAGCTCACCACTTTCTTGTTCTTCTAGGTTGTTTTGGCTCTTTTTGGCACTTTGTATTCCCATAAAAGGTTGGTATTTTGACTGAGATTGCTTTGAATCTGAAGATAAACTCCGAGACCTCTGATATCTTTACAGGAGTAAGCCAGATGCGTGGTTTATTCCTCCATTTACTTAGATTTCTCTCAGCAATGTTGTGTAGTTTTCTGTGTAGAGGTCTTGCATATTCAATGTTAGATTTATCCCTAGGTGCTGATGTTTTTAGTGGTTTGCAAATGGCATCACTAAAAAAGTATTTTATAATGGTTTCTGGCTTTTTTTTTTTTTTTTTTGAGATGGAGTCTCACACTGTCACCTGGGCTAGAGTGCAATGGCATGATCTTGGCTCACTGCAACCTCCGCCTCCTGGGTTTAAGCGATTCTCCTGCCTCAGCCTCCCAAGTAGCTGGGATTACAAGTGCCCAACACCATGCCCAGCTGATTTTTTGTATTTTTAGTAGGGACGGGGTTTCACCATGTTGGCCAGGCTGGTCTTGAACTCCTGACCTCATGATCTGCCTGACTCAGACCCCCAAAGTGCTAGGATTACAGGCGTGAGCCACCACACCTGGCCAATGGTTTCTTATACATACAAATAGAATTGATTTTCCTGTATTGGCTGTACTAAAAAATAAAAATCCAAGACAAGTTAAATGTAACTGAGTTTAATTAAGCAGAGAAAACATTCGTGTACCTGGGAAACAGTCCAGACTGAAAATGGTTTAGAATGCATCACCCAGCAATTTCTGCAGGCTATATTTATAGCCAGAGAAGAGGAAATGACATACAGAAATAACCTGATTGGTTGCATTTGGTGTTTGCCTTATTTGGTCATGTTTTGGCAGCCTTCAGCCTCTGACTGGCTGAACATTCAGCTGCTGTGATTGGCTGAGACTCAGCTGCTTATTACAAACCCATCCATCCTCTTAGGTTAGTATACAGTTTGTTTACACATTAACTTTTTATTAATTTGAACAATTTATCTGGGGATTCCCTCTCTTCTTTTCTTCCTCCCTCCTTTTCTCCTTCCTGCCTCCATCCCTCCCACCTCCCTTCCTCCTTCCTCCCTCCCCCCCCCCCCCCCTCCCTCCCCCTCCCTTCCTCCCTCCCTTCCTCCTTCCTCCCTCCCTTCCTCCTTCCCTTCTTCCCTCCTCCCTCCCTCCTCCTTTCCTCCTTCCTCCCTCCCTTCCTCCTTCCTCCCTCCCTCCCCCCTCCCTCCCCCCTCCCTTCCTCCCTCCCTTCCTCCCTCCTCCCTCCCTCCTCCTTTCCTCCTTCCTCCCTCCCTCCTCCCTCCCCCCTCCCTTCCTCCTTCCTCCCTCCCTTCCTTTCTCTCTTCCAAGACTTTTTCTTGACAGAGTCTTGACAGTGGTACAATCATGACTCACTACAGTCTCAACCTCCCAGGCTTAAGCAATCTTCTTGCTTCAGCCTCCTGAGTAACTGGGACTACAGGTGTGCATCACTACACCTGACTAATTTTATTATTTTATTTTATTTTTCTTTTTTTGAGACGGAGTCTTGCTCTGTCACCTAGGCTAGAGTGCAGTGGCACAATCTCCGCTCACTGCAACCTCCACCTCCCTAGTTCAAGCGATTCTTCTGCCTCAGCCTCCGAAGTAGCTGGGACTACAGTTGCGTGCCACCACACCTGGCTAATTTTTGTATTTTTAGTAGAGACAGGGTTTCACCATATTGGCCAGGCTGGTCTTGAATTCCTGCCCTCATGATCCACTTGCCTTGGCCTCCCAAAGTACTGGGATAACAGTTGTGAGCCACTGCGCCCGGCCCATGTGGCTAATTTTTAAAATTTTTTTGTAGAGACAAGGTCTCACTATGTTGCCTGGTCTGGTGTCAAACTCCTGGCCTCAAGTGAGCCTCCTGCCTTGGTCTCTCAAAGTGCTGGGATTATAGGTGTGAGCCACTGCGCCCAGCATCCTTGGGATTTCCTACATTCAAATTCCAACTTTCTGAAATTAATGGTAATTTTAGTTCATTTTCAAATCTTCATACCTTTTCTTTTTCTTGCCTTCTTACAATAACTAGGTCCTAGAGTACAACGTTGGGTAGAAATGAGTCAGAGCGGAGATGAGTCAGGAGATGAGGAATCTTTGTCTCTTTACCGGTAATAGGAGAAAGCTTTATCATTTTCACCATTTCACTATTCATTTTAGTATTTCCTGTGGATTCTTTTTTTTTTTTTTGAGACGGAGTCTCGCTCTGTCACCCAGGCTGGAGTGCAGTGGCGCGATCTCGGCTCACTGCAAGCTCTGCCTCCTGGGTTCACGCCATTCTCCTGCCTCAGCCTCTCCGAGTAGCTGGGATTACAGGCGTGAGCCACCACGCCCGGCTAATTTTTTGTATTTTTAGTAGAGACGGGGTTTCACCGTGGTCTCGATCTCCTGACCTCGTGATCCGCCCGCCTCGGCCTCCCAAAGTGCTGGGATTACAAGCGTGAGCCACCGCGCCCGGCCTCCTGTGGATTCTTGTAGATACAGATGGTCTCTGACTTATGATTGTTTGACTTACGATTTTTTGACTTTACAATGGTGCAAAAGCAATATGCATTCAGTAGGAAGCATACTTCCAAATACCCATCCGGCCATTCTGTTTTTCACTTTCAATGATGGTGAAAAAATTGAAAGTATTCAATGAATTACATGAGATAGTCAATATTTTATTATAAAATAGGCTTTGCATTGGATGGTTTTACTCAACTGTAGGTTAAGCTAACTGTTTTGAGATGTGTAAGATGGGCTAGGCTTGAGGCATGTTTCGTAGATGTATTAAATGCATTCTCAACTTATTTTTGATATTTTCAAATTACAACGGGGTTTTTGAGACATAATTTCATCCTAAGTGGAGGAGCATCTGTATATGTTTAATTTTACTACAGTATACACCAATATCTGTCATTACTAAGTATATATTTAAGTTTACCTACAGTATGTTCAAGTATGTGGTAAGATGTAGTACACTACGGTAGCGTTTGGTTAGGTGTGGTGGTGTGTGCCGGTGGCCCAGGCTACTTGGGAGGCTGAGGCGAGAGAATCACTTCAGCTGGGGGAGGTCAAGGCTGCAGTGAGCACCACTGCACTTCAGCCTGGGCCACAGAGCAAGACCTTGTCTCAAAATAATAATGATAATAGGCTGGGTGCAGTGGCTCACACCTGTAATCCCAGCACTTTGGCAGGCTAAGGCGGGCGGATAACTTGAGGTCAGCAGTTCGAGACCAGCCTGGCCAACATGGCGAAACCCTGTCTCTACTAAAAATACAAAAATTAGCCAGGTATGGTGGCGGGTGCCTGTAATCCCAGCTACTCACAAGGCTGAGGCAGGAGAATCGCTTGAACTCAGGAGGCGATGTAAGGACCAGCCCCACAGGGTCAGTGGGTCTCTCCCTGTGTGCGGCGACGAGAGAGTGCAGAAATAAAGACACAAGGCAAAGAGATAAAAGAAAAGGCAGCTGGGCCCGGGGGACCACTACCACCAATGCGTGGAGACCGGTAGTGGCCCCGAATGTCTGGCTGCACTGTTATTTATTGTATACAAAGCAAAAGGGGCAGGGTAAAGAATGTGAGTCTTCTCCAATGATAGGTAAGGTCACGTGGGCCACGTGTCCACTGGACAAGGGGCTCTTCCCTGCCTGGCAGCCGAGGCAGAGAGAGAGAGAAGACAAAGAGAAAGACAGCTTACGCCATTATTTCTACATATCAGAGACTTTTAGTACTTTCAGTAATTTACTACTGCTATCTAGAAGGCAGAGCCAGGTGTACAGGATGGAACATGAAGGTGGACTAGGAGCGTGACCACTGAAGCACAGCATCACAGGGAGACGGTTAGGCCTCCGGATAACTGCGGGAAAGCCTGACTGGTGTCAGGCCCTCTACAAGAGGTGGAGGAGCAGAGTCTTCTCTAAACTCCCTCGGGGACAAGGTGACTCCCTTTCCCGGTCTGCCAAGTAGCGGGTGTTGTTCCTTGACACGTTTTGCTACCGCTAGACCACGGTCCGCCTGGCGACGGGCATCTTCCCAGATGCTGGCATCACCGCTAGACCAAGGAGCCCTCTGGTGGCCCTGTCCGGGCATAACAGAAGGCTCGCACTCCTGTCTTCTGGTCACACCTCACTATGTCCCCTCAGCTCCTATCTCTGTATGGCCTGGTTTTTCCTAGGTTATGATTATAGAGCAGGGATTATTATAATATTGGGATAAAGAGTAATTACTACCAACTAATGATTAATGATATTCATATATAATCATATCTAAGATGTATATCTGGTATGACTATTCTTGTTTTATATTTTATTATACTGGAACAGCTCGTGTCCTCGATCTCTTGCCTCGGTGCCTGGGTGGCTTGCCGCCCACAAGGCGGAGGTTGCAGTGAGTTGAGAGCATCACACCATTGCACTCCAGCCTGGGTGACAGAGTGAGATTCTGTCTCAAAATAATAATAATAATGTCCTCCAGGGAATTGTCTTCTCTTGTCCACACTGGCCCTAGGCTTGGCCAGATGTGTCTTGGCCGCCTGGACATTGGCACATGTGAGCAGAGCAGAGGAAAGTATAAAAAGAGCCCCTGTATTGGTGCCGCCGGAAGGTCTCCTGCCTGGGCTGGCCTTCCGGAGGATGACAGAGCAGAGATGAGTCAGTCATCCCTGCCAAGACCCAAACGCTTGAGTGAGCTCAGCTGATGCCTCATGAGACACAGCATGCTGACCCCAGCCGAAACGCCAACTGCAGAAATGCCAGCAAGTAAAAGGCTGCCTTTTGAATCTGCTAAGTTTGGGAAAGTGTGTCACACAGCAAAAGGTCACTGATATAGAGGTGGGTCTCCTCCTTGATACTTTTCTTTTTTCTTACTTTATCTATAGGCTAGCCTTCCACATGTATTCCTCTAGATTTTTATATGTTTATTTACTTATTTTTTGAGACAGAGTCTCACTCTGTCACCCAGGCTGGAATGCAGTGGCGCAAGCTCAGCTCACTGCAACCTCTGCCTCCTGTGTTCAAGCAATTCTCCTGCCTCAGCCTCCCGAGTAGCGGGATTACAGGCACATGCCACCACGCCTGGCTAATTTTTGTATTTTTAGTAGAGACGGGGTTTCGCCATGTTGGCCAGGCTGGTCTCGAACTCCTGACCTCAGGTAATCCGCCCACCTCAGCCTCCCAAAGTGCTGGGATTACAGGCATGAGCCACCGTGCCCGGCCATTTCTCTAGATTTTTAATAGCATTTTGTGAGGTTTCAAAAATATCCTGGGATTTTGACTGGCAATAGAATAAATGTATATATTCATTTGGAAAGTAAATGAACTCTGGACTCAGGCCCAGTGACACATTTTCACCAGCAATACCACTATCTATGACTCCACTAAGAGAACAACTGGAGTCTCTGCATGGCTTCTCCTGGCCCCTGCCCCATGCACCTCTTCCCTTGGTTAATTTTAATGAGCCTTTCCATGGTAATAAACCATAACCACGAGTACAATAGCTTCCAGGGAATTCTCTGGGTCCTTCTAATGAATTTCAAACTTGAGGGTGGTCTTGAGGCTGTCCCTAACTTTGTACTTGTATATTTAGTTCGCTAAAGATTATACCATGAAGGGGTGTTGAATTTTACTAGATGCTTCTACACTGAGATTTTCATACTTTTTTTCTCCTTCATTCTATTATCATGAATCATGTTGACCTTGCAATGTGAAATCAACTGTACTGCAGTTCCTGGAGTACACCCAACTTGGTTGTGATGAGTTACCTTTTTTACATTATCATTGGATCTGATTTGCTAATATGTGGTTTGGAATTTTAAACAATGTTCATGAGAGAGAATAGCCTGTGTGTTTTCTCCCATCATGTCCCTTTCGAGTTTTAGTATCAAATTTGTTAGCCCTGTAGAACAAATTGGTAAGAGTTCCCCTTTATCATTTGGAAGACCGTGTAAGACTGATGCTATTTCTTCAATTTGAGTCTTTTTTTTAATGGATTCTAGTTCTCCTTGTCATCAGTTTTCCTGAATACATCAGTTGTCACTGAAAAATATGACTCCAATCCTGGTGTAACCATAGACCTCTTCTATGTTTTTTCTGGTCCTATGTCCTAGCAAGCCTGTTAATATTTTATGAATACAGTTAACAGTAACTTACTGCATATTTTCTAATAGGTAGAGGAGAGGATTTTGAATGTTCCCAACACAAAAGAAATGCTGTTTGAGGTGATGGATATGCTAATTACCTTGATGGATCATTATACTTTGTATATATATGTCAAAATATCACACCAAATCTCATCTTGAATTGTAGCTCCTATAATTCCCATGTCGTGGGAGGGACCCGGCGGGAGGTAACTGAATCATGGGGCAGGTCTTTCCTGTTCTGTTCTCTGGATAGTGAATCCATTTCCTGAGATCTGATGGTTTTATAAAGGGGAGCTCCCTGCACATGCTCTCTTGCCTGCTGCCGTGCAAGATGTCCCTTCGCTTTTCCTTTGCCTTCTGCCATGATTGTGAGTCCATTAAACCTCTTTTTCTTTATAAATTACCCAGTCTCAGGTATGTCTTTATTAGCAGCATGAGAATAGACTAATACACTCTGGAAGATATTATCTTACTCCAGACATTGTTTTAGATCTTTGCCAATTTGACCTGTGGCAAACAGCACTCCAGCATAGCTTTAATTTCCACTGCTCTTGTTCTGATTGGGGCTGAGCATCTATTCGCCTGTTTAGGAGCATTTGTATTTTCTTTGCTCTGAACTGTGTTTATATTCTACGCCCACTTTTCTTTTTTTCAGAGATGGGGTCTCACTCTGCTGCCCAGGCTGGAGTGCAGTGGTGCAATCATAGTTCACTGCAGCCTCCAACTCCTGGGCTCAAAGGATTCTCTCACCCCAGCCTCCTGAGTAGCTGGGATTACAGGTGGGTGCCACTATTTCCAAACCACTTTTCTTTGGTGATCCAGATTTCATTTGCTGTGGGGAAAAGAAGGAGAGATCAGCCTGTTACTGTGTCTATATAGAAGGAAGTAGACATAAGAGACTCCATTTAGTTCTGTATTTGAGATGCTGTTAATCTGTGACCCTACCCCCAACCTTGTCCTTGCAAGAGACATGTGCTGTGGTGACTTAAGGTTAAAAGGACTTTGGGCGGTGCAGATGTGCTTTGTTAAACAAGTACCTAAAGGCTGCTTATGGTTAAAGGTCATCACCATTCTCTTAAATCTAGAAAAAAAGAAGAACATTCGTCTCCTGCCCGTCCCTGGGCGATGGATGGAGCAATACTGTCAGAAGGTTTATGGAGATGTTCGCATATGCATCTCAAAGGCACAGCATTTTCTTTTGAACTTATTGATGTTGCAAGGCCTATTGCCCAGTCACTCCCTTATCTTTTTGATGGTAAAGATAATTATCAATAAATACTAAGGGAACTCAGAGGCCGGTGCCGGTGTGGGTCCTCTGTAAGCACAGCACCGGTCCCCTGGGCCCCGCTTTTCTTTCTCTACACTTTGTCTCTGTGTCTTATTCCTTTTCTCAAGTCTTTCGTCCCACCTAACGAGAAGCACCCACAGGTGTGGAGGGGCAGGCCACCCCTTCAATTTGCATTTGCAGAATATCTGTATATTAAGGAATTTAACCTTTATGTGGGATACAGCCAGGAAAAACTTCTTTCCCCATTAGTCTTTTCACTTTGACATGCATAAACTTTAAATTCCCAGGTTGTCACCTTTATCAAGTCCCATTTTCTTTTACCTGGGCAGTAACTTAATGGGATTTTCTACTTCCAGCCTTCCTGCCACCTCCTCCAAATCTATTACCAACAGTGATTCTTGGTGGTTGTGGTGACTCATGCCTGTAATCCCAGAACTTTGGGAGGCCAAGGTAGGAGGATCACTTAAGGCCAGGAGTTGGAGACTAGCCTGTGTAACAAGGCAATACCCTGTCTCTACAAAATTACCAAAAAAAAAGTTAGCTTGGTGTGGTGGCACACTTCTGTAGTCCCAGCTACTTGGGAGGCTGAGGCGTGAGAATCACTTGAGCACAAGAGTTCGAGGATACAGTGAGCCATAATGACGCCACTGTTCTCCAGCCTGGGCGAAAGAGACCCTGTTTTTTTTTGTTGTTTTTTTGTTTTTTAAATAAGAACAATGATTCTTTTCAAGCACAATTCAGATCCCAGTTCCTTCTCTGCTGACCATGCCGGCAGTCTCCACCCTACTCCCAGAATAGCCCAAAAGTCCCTCCACCCCTCACACTTAAAACTTTCCCAAGAGATCACAGGGTTCTTTCTCACTGCACTGAGACGTGCTCCTGCCTCCTGCCCCTGCCTTGGGCTTCGTCCCAGCCACTCCTCTCCTGGAATTCTCTTCCACTCTATCTTTTGGTGCTTTAAGACGCCCCTTATCCTAGAGACCTATGTGAGCAGCGCCCCCACGTCACTCCCAGCTTTTCCCGACAGCATTTCAGCATTTACCACTGACCTTGGCGCATCCGCACCTGCGGATTCATCCGAGGATTCCCCCACCACTACCAGCACTTGGTTCTCAGCTGCAACCACGCCTGCTGCAGGCGCTCAGAGTCAATGATTGCAGGTTCTTGTATCCTATTTAAAACCTTTTCCACTAAGACATTTAAAACACGTGTCGCCTGCTTTCTACTTTCACGTTACGTTTCTTACGTGTAAACCTAGGAAGCCTTTGGAGATAACCCCGGTTTCTAGAGAGGCTTGGATAGACCTCGGAGCCCAGGCCGCCCGGGAACTGCCGTGCCCGGCTCCTCCCGACCCCGGCACGGACGCCTCGGCAGGAAAGTTGAGCCAGGCAGAAGCGAGAGAGGACCAACACCTACCAGGCTGCCCCGCCACGCCCGCCCGAGGGCCCCACGTGGTCCCCAGGCGCAGGCGCGTTCAGTTCAGGGCCAGACGCGCAGAGACCTGGGAGCTGATGGGGCGGGGCCGGACTGGGCGCGGGGAGACCTGGGAGCGGGGGGGCGTGGGCGTGGCGGGGCCGGGCGCGGGGGCAGGGGCGGGGCAACCAAGGGCGCGCCCGAGCCCCAACGGCCGTCGCCGCAGCGCGGGAACACGCGCCACAGTTGCCCCGCCCGCGTGGGTTTGAACAAGAGGCCCCGCCCCCGGCCCGCGAGTGGCCAATCAGCGGGCGCAGCGCGCGGAGAGCGCAGCGTCGACCCTTTGTGGACGCCGAGTGGCGGTCGCACGCCCCGCCCCGCGCCGGCGGGCGCTCCTCCCTCAGCGGCGGGAAGCTGGCGGCAGCGGCGGTGGCGGCGGCTGAGCAGAGGACCCGGCGGGCGGTCTCGCGGGTCAGGTGAGCGGGCCCGGCGGACCGCGAGGGCGTCTACGGCGGCGCGCAGTTTTGTGCTGCAGGGCGCGGAGGAGCTTGGGGGCGGTGCGGGGATGTCTGTGGCTCCTGGCTCTGGGTCCGGGGCGGAGGCGGCGCCCGGGACTACCGCTGGGGCTGCCGCGGCGCCCTCGCTGCCCTCCTGGGCGCTGGTTCCCCCGCGGGGTGGCCGCTGCTGAGGGGGCCCGGGGAGCAGAGGGGCCCGGGCCGTCTGCGTTCCTTGCGGAGCGCGGAACTGGGGCTTTGCCGAGGCCTCCGGGCGGCCCCACGCGGGAGCCGTTTCACGAGGGCCCGGCTGGGGTACGCAGCGGCGTTTCCCGTACCTCGGCTCTAGTTGCAGCGGAAGGAACGCCAGGCGCGCCCCGCGACGGCCGCCCCCGCCCTGCCCCGGGCCAACCCGGCTAACCGGGCCAGGGCGCGCCGCAGCCCCCTCAATGGGAACCCGGCCGCCGAGAGGGCCGAGGATGTGGGAGGAGGCCCAGACCCCGGGCGGGTCGGCTAGCGCCGTCTTCCCTGGGCTCCTCCGGCGGTCCGAGGTGGGACTAGGGGAAGTCCCCGAGACACTTGGAGAAGTCAGAGGCAACTTCTCCCCGCGTTTTCCAAATGCTTCTCGTCCCGCAAACAGGATCGTCCTGACAAAGGCTCCGACAGCTTGCTGGAATAGAGGGTCTCCGCTGCCGCGCCTCTCCTGTGGCCTTCGTGTGGGACGCACGAGACGGCAGGACCCAGATAACCGTTCTCTCAAAGTGAGCCACAGAAAAACATTGCCTGTTCACAAAACTTAGGTTTTATAAACTTTGTACGTACAACCACTCTATTTCCAAGTGTCACCATGTTTTATGATTAGGATGGAATTCCAGAATACAAAGTGAGTTACACCCTTTTTCTAGGAAGAGTGGTAGGCTTTATCTTGGAAAAGGGGCTAGGAAGTTTCCCTCAACTTGCCACTGGAACGTTTTCAGGGAAAAGAAGGGGTGTGTATCGTTCCAAGTAACAAAAGTACCTGCAATTGGCTGGGCGCGGTAGCTCACACCTCCCAGCACTTTGAGAGGAGGCCTAGGCGGGTGGATCACCTGAGGTCCCGAGTTCGAGACCAGCTGGCCAACATGGTGAAACCCCGCTCTACTAAAAATACAAAAATTAGCTGGGCCTGATGGCGCATGCCTGTAATCGTAATCCTAGCTACACGGGAGGCTGAGGCAGGGGAATCGCTTGAACCCGAAAGGCAGAGGTCGCAGTGAGCCGAGATCGTGCCATTGCACTCCAGCCTGGGCGACAGAGCGAGACTCCGTCTCAAAAAAAAAAAAAAAAAAAAAAAAACACCTGAAATTAACATAGTAATTGTTCATGAACAGCCTCCAGCAGACTGTAGTGGAAGGTGGAGCTCCCACTCAGGACTCAAGACTGCAGACCTTGCTCCTCTTCTTCCTGTTTTTCCGATAAAGTATTTCAACGCTTATCTGATGTGTGAGAAATGGAAATTGTTGATGATTTGCTTAAAAACCCGAAACTTCGAAGTGGCTGCAAGTCCAGCTGTGAAGGTGACAGGTTAGGTCAGAGTTGAGTCTGTCCCCAACCGTCCCAGCCCTACTGATCAGAATCTGGGAATCTGCGTTTTCAGCCAGCCTCCTGGTATTGCTCAGCCACGAAGGTGTGGCCACTGCTGCTGTAGTGAAGGACCCGTCCCCGAGCTGTACTCTGCTTGCCTGAGCAGCACTGCGGGGCTGCTGCCTGCTGGCCTCTGCCTCGGTGGGCTTAGGTTGCTGTCTCCCTAGTGGCCTGTTGGCTGTTCCACCTGCCATGTCGGACCTGTCCTCAGTCTGTCTGGCCCTCTTCGTTTTTCTCTGTCTGGTCGGTGCTTGGTTTAGAAGCCTGAGGGCAGTGCTGGGAGTTGACTGAGGGCTTGGCTGTCCCGGTGACACCCTGTGGAGTTGGTGGGATTTTAGGCATTTAACTAGATGTGTAGAAAGAGCTTCAGAACTGAGCAAGGGGCCAGGCATGGTGGCTCAGCCTGTAATCCAGCACTTTGGGAGGCCAAGATGGGCAGATTGCCTGAGGTCAGGAGTTCGAGATCAGCCTGGCCAACATGGTGAAACCCCGTCTCTACAAAAAATACAAAAATTAGCCGGGTGTGGTGGTGCGTGCCTGTAGTCCCAGCTACTCAAGAGGCTGAGGCAGGAGAATCGCTTGAACCTGGGAGGTGGAGGTTGCAGTGAACTGAGATTGCATCACTGCACTCCAGCCTGGGGGACAGAGTGAGACTCTGTCTTAAAAAAAAAAAAAAAAAATTGAGCAGGGAGCTAGGCTCCACAGCCCCACCGGTATGGTGTAGGGCCCTTCCTCATTCCATATTAGAAGGAGTTAAGCAGCCTCAGGCCAGAGTCACACAAGAGGCCCTCAGGGAGCCGGGCCCAGCCCAGTCATCCCTCAGGGCTGGTTAAGACCATGCTCTTGCTGACTTTGTCCCAAACACAGATATAACCCAATTCAGGGGTGATCCTCACAGGCCAACTTCTCCAGGCCCAACCTTATCCCTTTCACTCCTGAACACATGTTCTAGGTGACAGCTCTTTGGGGTCACGCGACTGTAAAAAGCACTTGTGAGCTTTACTCTTTTTTGTATTAATAGTAATAAACTTGTCAGCATTTTAAAATGTTGGGTACAATACAGAATTAACAGCTGCTGGAGATTTGGAACATTGGACAGGAATGATTTGAAGTGACTGAACAGGGATATTCTCATGGTACCAGAATGGGATCTGTGCCTGGGATGAGATGCAGTGGAGGATGATGGGGATTCTCTCTCGTCCCTTGTAGGACTCGTGTAACCCAGGCACATCTACGCAGGTCCCTGGGTTGCACAAGTCCTACAAGGGGCGAGAGAGAATCTTCATCATCCTGGAGGATTCTTTCTGGCCCCTTGTAGCATTTCCCACCGCGATGGTGGCTACCCTTCTGTGTTTTCACAACTTAGATTAGCTTTGCCTGTCCTGAAGGTTCATTCAGATCAATAGAATCCTACAGTAAATACTTTTGTGTGTGTCTTGCTGCTTTTATTCAGCATAATGTTTTGAAATTGATCCATGTTGCATAAATCATTGAGGTATGTTGCTGAGTTGCATTCCTTTGTCAGAATACACCAGATCGTATACATTCAACTTGTTTTAAGTGTTTTTTTTGTTTGTTTTTCGAGAGGGAGTCTTGCTGTGTCGCTCAGGCTACCGTGCAGTGGCGCAATCTCTGCTCACTGCAACCTCCGCCTTCCGGGTTCAAGCAATTTTTCTGCCTCAGCCTCCCGAGTAGCTGGGACTACAGGCATGTGCCACCACACCTGGCTAATTTTTTGTATTTTTAGTAGAGACGGGGTTTCATTGTGTTGGCCAGGATGGTCTCAATCTCCTGACTGGGTGATCCACCCGCCTCAGCCTCCCAAAGTGCTGGGATTACAGGCATGAGCCACTGTGCCTGGGCTGTTTAAGTCCTAAAAGAATGCTTGTGGCTGGGTGTGGTGGCTCACTCCTGTAATCCCAGCACTTTGGGAGGCTGAGGTGGGCGAATCACTTGAGGTCAGGAGTTCGAGACCAGCCTGGCCAACATGGTGAAATTCCGTCTCTATTAAAAATACAAAAAATTAGCTGGGCGTGGTCGTGCACGCCTATAATCCCAGCTACTTGGGAAGTTGAGGAAGATGAGGCAGGAGAATCGCTTGAACCTGGGAGGTGGAGGTTGCAGTGAGCCGAGATTGCACCACTGCACTCCAGCCTGGGCGACAGAGCGAGACTTCATCTAAAAAAAGAAAAAAGAATGCTTACAACTGAGAGTGATGAAACTAGGCCAAGGACCGCCCCCCCCCTCCCCCACCCAGGAGCCTCTCTGGAGGCTCACACCTGCTGGTCCTGTCCTTGAATAGACAGAAAAAAGGTTTCCCCTGTTCTCTGAATTTCCTTTCAGTGTGATAGATCTCATTGCCTGTGCATTTAACACTCCTCAATTTTATATTTCTTCGGCATGTATCCAAGAGAAATGAAAAACCAGTGTTCATGCAAAAACATGTTCTAGAACGTCCATAGCAGCTTTACGTGTAGTAACTCCAAACTGGAAACCAGGAAAAAGCCCCCTTCAACTGGGGTGTGGTGACACTCTGCTCCATCTGTGCCTCCAAGTCCTACCCTGTTGTGAACTATTGACACACAAGAGTTTGCAAGGATCTCAAGAGAATTATGCTGAGGGAGAAAAGCCAACCTCAGAAGGGTGCTTGCTGTGGGATCCCATTTATGCCACATTGTTGGGCTGACCCAGAGCTGAAGGTTGGCATGGCCAGAAAAGGGCCTACACAGGGAGGCCAGGGTGTCTGGTCCTGGCAGAAGAGCAGCTGTGGAACAGGATAGGAACACAGACGTGGAGCTCCGTGGAGGAGGGAAGGGATGCTTAGCTGTGGGACCCAGAGACTTGCCAAAGCAAGAGGAAGCTTTACCAGCAAGTGTGCAGAAATTAGTGCAGGAGAAAGTTGCTGGAGAGTTCCACCTTCTTAGGATGCAGTTTGATAATGTTTATCAAGCCTCTTAAAAATGTACCCGCGCATCACCCTAGTAAGTAAAGAGTCGAGGCTAAGGAAGCCAAATGCTAGAAATACCAAAGCACCTAAAGTTAGAAACTGGTATCATTTGTGATTGGGAAAATTGTCAGTAGTGTGAAACTTCCCTCCCTTGTGCAGACAGGAAAGTGCTGGGAGAAACGACTGGAAAGGAGGAACCCAGGTGGTGACTGTGTTTTTCTGAATCGATGGGATCCTGGGAGAAAATCTGTTTTGTGGTTTTTGATGCTCTTCCAGATTGTCTACGGTGAGCTGTGGAAATAAGCAACCAGGTGAGAACAGGCAGAGGCTGTTCATCCAGAGCTTCCCCTAGCAGGGGTGTGGCCCTCCTCCCTCGTGATTGGCAGAAACTCATAGGCAGGCGAGGGAACAGGAGAGCTTTATGGTGGAAACCAGGGAAGCTCAGGAATGGCTGATGGAGGCTGCTGACTTGGGGGACTGGGGTGGCCAGTTAGAAGTGGGGCTCCTGGCCTGGCACGGTGGATCACACCTGTAATCCCAGCACTTTGGCAGGCCAAGGTGAGTGGATCACCCGAAGTCAGGAGTTTGAGACCAGCCTGGCCAACATGGTAAAACCCCGTCTCTACTGAAAATACAAAAATTAGCCCGGCCTGGTGGTACACACTTGTAATCCCAGCTACTCAGGAGGCTGAGGCAGGAGAGTCCCTTCAACTTGGGAGGCGGAGGTTGCAGTGAGCTGAGATCACGCCACTGCACTCCAGCCTGGGTGACACAACAACAACAAAAAAGAAGTGGGGCTCTTGTGAGATGGCTTACAACACGTTTGGCTTTCTCCAGTTGGTCCTAAATTGGAAGCAGGAACAAAAACTGGAGAGGTTGTCAGTTACTAATCATGTCCTGGCCATTTTGGGCTGCTTGCTATGGAAATGATTGTTTAGCTTCCTGGATTGTTCCTAGAGAAAGCAGCCAGGCTTCCTGCAGGTCTGACTAGGGCAACCTGGCTTCCTGGCCGGTTACTGTAGGCAAAGGGCTAGTTTCGGACTGATTGCCGCAGATTATGGCTGAGAGTTCTGTTTTTATGTGTAGTTCCTGGCCGGTTACTGTAGGTAGAGGGCTGGTTTCGGACTGATTGCCGCGGATAATGGCTGAGAGTTCTGTTTCTGTACGTGGTTCCGCAATTGTTTGTTGGTATATTCCCTCGCTCAGAGCAGATGTTATTAGGCTGATTTCCGACGGTCACATATTGCTAGTGCTGCCCTTAGGACTGCTGACAGCACCAGGCCAAGCACTGAATTCATCCTCTTAAGATCCCCAGTGGGAGGCTTCTAGTATCCATATCTGACTTTCAGAAAAGGGTGGGAGGGTCTGTCGTTGGGTTTGGACTCATGACCTGGCATTTCTAAGGACTCTCAGAGGAAAGGAAAGTGGGACCCGGAGGGTCCTAGGAGCTTGGGACAGCTTCTTGAGCTGGTTCCCAGTGTGGTTGTGGGTCTTCTTGGCCTGTCCCATTGGTATTCTCGTTCCTTCTGTGAGTTGCCCTGATTGCCCTGGTCAGTCATGCTGACATCCTGTAGGCCCCACATTATGGGGGTTGTGCTGCTGGGTTTCCAGAGTCAGGGGAGGCAGCCAGGGGTTCTTCTGTCTGTAAACTTGGGCTTAATGCATGCTGTTGAAGAGGGTTTGGTTTGGGTCCTAAATTAATCCATTGTTATGCAGGCTTGGGATTGAGATAGGGTTGAAAGAGAAACTAAAAACCTAAAAGGTATAGTGACTTCCCACAGAGGAGCCCGTGGGACTTAATCTTTTCCCCAGTGCAGGGTGTCCTTTGTAGTTTGACATAGCCTTATGTTAATTCTCTATATACTTAGCAATTTTAAGCCAGTGATTTAAACAATGGATTGGGATGAAAACCTCTGAAAAGGTAAATTTGTGGCTGACACAGAGAACTTGAATATTTACCAGAATTAATAGAAATGTTTAAATGTGTTTTGGTGGTAAAGTGTCCTTCATTTAGAATTAGTTGAGAAGCTGCTGTGTGCCCGTGAGTGGCGGTGCACAGCCTGAGGGTTGTGCCTGTGGTGACACTTGCATGCTGCTCTGGGGAAATGGTTGCTGTAGAGGAGATAAGCTAGGGTTATGTAAGTTTTCTTTTAATTTTAATTTTGAAATAATTGTAGAACCAGGGGAGGTTGCAGAGCAGTGTTCAGGAGGTCCCATGTGCCCTTCCTCTGCTCCCAGGGTTGGCATCCTTGTAGGAGGCACAGCCAGGCCCCAGGTCCATGTGATCACACGGCTGCTGCAGGCGCATGTGTGCGTGTCCGGTGCTGTGCAGTCAGAGTAGAAGCACCCCCACAGCCCAGGAGCAGAAGGGCCTCTCACCCCCAACATCTCCCTGCGCAGGTTCCTTTCTAGCCGTGCCACCCCTCAGCTCTGGGTCAGCCCAACAATGTGGCATAAATGGGATCCCGCACCAAGCACCCTTCTGAGGTTGGCTTTTCTCCCTCAGCCTAATTCCCCTGTAGAAGGATCCGTCCTGTGTATCAACAGTTCATTCCTTTCTATTGCAGAGTAGGATTTGGTGGCATGAATGGAGCAGAGTGTGTGTCACCATGCCCAGGGAAGGGGTACGTTTTCCTTGTTTTCGATTTGGAGTTATTACAAATAAAGCTGCTGTGGACATTCTGGAACACGTTTTTTGCGTGGACATTGGTTTTTTCTCTGGGATAAATGCCCAGGAGGTCACTTAGTTCTATAAAATTTACGTGTGTTAAATGCACAGGGCATGAGATCTATGACACTGAAAGGAAGTTCAGAGAACAGGGGGATCCTTTCTTCTGTTAATTCAAGGGTAGGACCAGCAGGTGGGAGCCTCCAGAGGGGCTCCTGGGAAGGGCTGTGGTTGGCAGCCGGTTCTCCCGCCTGCAAAACTTCTCATCCTTGGTCTCCAGACCCGGAGCAGAGACAGCATGTGCCTCTTATACCCCAGCTTTCCAAAAGCACCTGGTATACCCTGGTCACAGGGAGCCATCAGATTGACTAAGAGAAAAAGAAGTTCCAAAGTTTGCATATTCAAAAGATTGTAACCCTATTTATGCATAACTTGAATTATTTGAAATAATATTTCACTACATTACAAGCATGAGAAGAGAGAAACTTAATCATGTGTGAGATGCTTGTCCTGTCAGACTCTGCCAGCCAGTGTGGCCCTGAGCCAGCTCTCATCCTCCCAGCTCCCCACAGGTGGCACTGGCTCAGAATGGCACCTGTCAAAAGCCAGAGCCCACCCTCTTCTCCGCTCTGCCTTTAATGCCCCAGAGATGTCCAATTTAGAATCAGTTAAAAAAAAAACAAAAAAAAAAACCAGTTTGCACAGACTTGTACTTCTAAGAGCAGACATGGCCAGTGTCCGTCTAGTGCATCTGTGCTGTGCGTCTTAGTGGAACCTGCCCAGCGAGGCTGAGCCTCAGGTGCCAGCCCGGAGTTGCCCGGGTCTGGGGTAAGATCCAGGAATCTGCATCTTCAACCAGCAGCGCCACTGCTGAGGCACACGCTGAGAAACGCTGCCTTGCCCAGCTCTGGGCTGCCACAACACACTGGTGGGGAACCCACCCCCCCTGCCCCGGACACACACACACCCTGCCATGTTTTGGTTCCTTTGAAGAGAAAGGAATTGAGATGAGAGGGGAGGTGGCCCCTGAGGCCATGGTTGTGCGAGCTCCTCAGAGCTCTCAGTGGAGGGCATTGACCTGAGAGATGTCAAGTAGAAAGCAGCCAGGCAGAGCCTCTGCACCTTGGGAGAAATGAACTGGCGGGGGCGGGGAGCCAAGGAATGGGTGTGATCCCTAAGGCAGGCAGCATGGGCAGGTGTGGGAGCAAGGGGCTGCCCAGGGCCACATGGGCTCGGCCAGGGGACCCTATGTGCCTTGGAGAATTGTGCACGAAACACAGCCCACTCGCTGCATGGGACGAGCATACAGCCCCGCGGTCCTTCCCCTGTGCGTTCCTGGTGGCACAGCTTTCCAGCACGGCTGTCTGCGACATACAGAGGCTTTTAGTGAAAGTATCCAGGGAGGAAGGCACTAACTCTTAACGCAGAAGTGACTTTGTCCAAGGCAGGGTCCTGAGGGAAGTCAGAATGGTAGGTGTGTGTGCCCAGCCCTGCGCCCTCTGCAGGCTGGCACGGTTCACATTGATCTCATGTTACCCCAGGGTCTCTTCTTTTGTACACACCACAATTAGATTTTTTGAAACAGATTTTCAGCCAAGCTCCCGAACACTTACATTTCTCTTATATATTTCTCCTATTTTTAGTTCATTTATCTTTTTTGCTGGGGAACACTGTTGTGGTACAGTTTAGAGCTTTGTCGCTTCTAACAACGTGACGGTGCCTGGATTAGGCAGGATGGCAGCTGATCTGGGGGTGGGGGTCTCCCACAGGGCTCCACGTCTCAGCTCTGACTTCCCTGCCAGTTGCGGAGTCGCTGCTCCTTGTGTACAGTCAGGGCGGTCAGACGGAATCCAAGGGGCGTTGTCCGCTGGAGAGTCTGCCGTGTGCTAAGTGGTGTCTTCCTTGGTTTCTGCAGGACACGATGTTTGCACGAGGACTGAAGAGGAAATGTGTTGGCCACGAGGAAGACGTGGAGGGAGCCCTGGCCGGCCTGAAGACCGTGTCCTCGTACAGCCTGCAGCGGCAGTCTCTCCTGGACATGTCTCTGGTGAAGCTGCAGCTTTGCCACATGCTTGTGGAGCCCAACCTGTGCCGCTCAGTCCTCATCGCCAACACGGTCCGGCAGATCCAAGAGGAGATGACGCAGGATGGGACGTGGCGCGCACTGGCACCCCAGGCTGCAGCGCGGGCGCCGCTCGACCGCTTGGTCTCCACGGAGATCCTGTGCCGTGCGGCGTGGGAGCAGGAGGGGGCACATCCTGCCCCTGGCTTGGGAGACGGCCACACACAGGGCCCGGTTTCTGACCTTTGCCCAGTCACAGCACAGGCACCAAGGCACCCGCAAAGCAGTGCCTGGGAGATGGATGGCCCTCGAGAAAACAGAGAAAGCTTTCACAAGTCACTTGATCAGATATTTGAAACGCTGGAGACTAAAAACCCCAGCTGCATGGAGGAGCTGTTCTCAGACGTGGACAGCCCCTACTACGACCTGGACACAGTACTGACAGGCATGATGGGTGGTGCCAGGCCAGGCCCCTGTGAAGGGCTCGAGGGCTTGGCTCCGGCCACCCCGGGCCCCAGCTCCAGCTGCAAGTCTGACCTGGGTGAGCTGGACCACGTGGTGGAGATCCTGGTGGAGACCTGAGCCGGAGCCCTGAGTGCTCGCAGCCGCCTCTGACGCATTGACACGTGAGCGCTGGTTCCCACGGAGGGTGCGCCTGCCGCCAGCGGCCCAGCCTTGCTGCCCTGTCTGCTGATTTTGAGAAATCCCTGAACAGCCCATTACCAGTGGGGTCTGCAGCCGCAGGCCCGTCCCACTCACTTCCCCCCTGTGGAGGGCCAGGCAGAGGCTGTTCTCCTGGAAGGCTTCTCGTCTCTGGGCCAGTTCTGACGTCCCCACAGCCCTGGGCCCCTCGTGTCTCTTTGTGTCCCCCACTGTAGAGGACGGCGAGCCACAGCTGCATCAACCTCCTTTACATTTAGATAGGTGAATTTTTACAATTCAGTTTTATATGTTTTGGGCAGTATTTTGTCTTAAGATATATTTTTTAAACTTTTTATATCTTATCTCTTTAGATTTTTTCAGCTATTTTCTTAAAAGTATATTTTTTCTATAAACATCCTTTGCTGCTACATTAGAACTTTTATAGCCTAAACAATTGTAGTTGGTGTGTTTCATTTTTTTTAAGGTTTAAATAAGGGGTTTTTTTTGTTGTTTTTTTTTTTGCAGTGAGCATCACTACAGTCTGAGTCAACAGTGTGAATGTATCATGTTTTACTTTAAATGTGTGTTTGATACTTCTTATGTTCTGTGTTAGTGAGACCTGGGTGAAAATCAAGGACCACACACAGCTACACTTTTTTTGTCATTAGAAAATCTGTGGGAGCCACATCTTCCTAGACTTAAGCGTAAATTATGGAGGATTTTATTTATGTCTATTTATATGTAAATGTCATTGAAGACAAAGGTCAAGTATTTGTCTGTTTGGAGATCACGGGCACCAGTTGGTCTTCAGGGACCTCAGAGCCCCTCGGTGGTGCCTTGTCAAGGCAGTGTTCTTGGAGGCTGCCGTCAGGGTCAGCCCAGGCACCTGCCCTGGGTGAGAAAATAGCATTGCTGCTGGATGAGAAACGCCTGCGCTGCTGTTAGACTGGTGCCGAAACAAAAGGTTACGGCTAGGTGGAAGTCTAGAATGAAAGAAATCTGAATCCATGTCATTTATAGCCCCTTGATCTGTAGGGTCATGGGTGCTGCCGCAGGCAGGAAGTGAGCTGGGGGTGCCTGCAGCCTTCCACTCCTGCCCCGCCTCACCCCACCTGCTCCCTGTTTCTCATGCTTTCTCTAACTTCCTCACCCCTTAACCAAAAAGGTGTGTTTTTCTTTTGTGCATATAGCCATTCTTAAATATCAGTGATGTAAACCTCACTTTATTAAAAAATTATCCAGCAAACAAAATGGGAATGTGGCGTTAGTTATGACCACGGCCTGACCCTCCAGCAGGTTTCTGCAGGATCAGTTCTGCTGTATTATCTAATGGTGCTTTGTAAGGTGGGGAAAGGAATTTCACTGCATTAAATGGACGCTGGGTTACTTCTATTTTTCCCCACACAGGGTTGTAGAGCAAATTCTTTTTACCTCGTTCAGCACCCGGCTGGGGCTGGGGGTGTCCATGACCTCTGACAGCCCCCGATGTCGAAAGTTAATCCTCATGGACCCTAGTTTAAAGGGTATGTGTTTTACAGCAATCAATCTAAAGCACTATTTTGTTTCTGTATAGCATTTTTGTCTTTTAAAAACATCATTTGTTCAGCATTAGTAGTAGTTGTAGTGCCTGTTTTGGTAGCCTTCAAAATTATAAACTGCTCAGAGAATGTAACTTTTGAGAGCTTTAGGGTGCTTGGTCAGAAAACAGACTGGGTCTGTGGAAGGACCACAGAGACAGGAGAGAACAGCTGCTATGACTTAGAAGTGTAGCCAGAGCCTCATTCCCTGGACTGTCACCGTGTCCACCTGTGACACTATATACCAAAGCCTGTTTCCGCCGTGGTGCCCAGTGGCTGAGTAATCAGCTGTTTTCCAAGCATTTCTCTGCAAGTTTAGTCCCTGTGTGAGGCTTTTTTTTTTTTTTTTTTGATGGAGTCTCACTGTCTCCCAGGCTGGAGTGCAGTGGCGCAATCTTGGCTCACCGCAACCTCTGCCTCCCAGGTTCAAGCGATTCTCCTGCTTCAGCCTCCCGAGTAGCCAGGATTACAGGCGCCCACCACTACACCCAGCTAATTTGTTGTATTTTTAGTAGAGACGGGGTTTCACCATGTTGGCCAGGATGGTCTCGAACTCCTGACCTCGTGATTCACCTGCCTCAGCCTCCCAAAGTGCTAGGATTACAAGCGTGAGCCACTGTGCCTGGCATTTTTGGTCTTTTGACAGAGTTTCACTCTTGTTGCCGAGGCTGGAGTACGATGGCGTGATATTGGCTCACTGCAACCTCCGCCTCCCAGGTTCAAGCGATTCTCCTGCCTCAGCCTCCCGAGTAGCTGGGATTACAGGCATGTGCCACCACGGCTGGCTAATTTTTGTATTTTTAGTAGAGATGGCGTTTCAACATGTTGGTGAGGCTGGTCTCGAACTCCCGACCTCAGGTGATCCACCTGCTTTGGCCTCCCAAAGTGCTGGGAATATAGGCGTGAGCCACCGCACCTGGCTGTGTATGTGGTATTTTTAAGTATGTAGGTACAAAGTAACTTTAATTGGGAACAAATTTTCCAAGTGTTTAATAATTTTGTTTACAAAATGTTTATTCAGAAACAAATACAAATTCCAGTCATGTAAAATTTTAGCACTGTTCTCTGCGGTTTGCTTCTGGCCAAACTGAGGGGAGCGGGCATTTTAGTTGACAGTTTCACAGGGGCGTTTCCTGACGTGTGGTGGGTGCCCCTCACGTGCAGCGTGCCTTGCACACAGCTTCGGAGCCCCTTCTGCCTCAGAAGTTCGGTTTCTAAGGTTATAAAGTAACGCACATTTATTTGAAGACAGTGTGAAGATAGCAGACGCCTCCCAGGGAACTGATCTTCCTTTCGGGGGTGACAGCGCAGCTTGGAGAACGCTGCCTGCTCTGCCCACAGATGCCTGTGCAGGATTTCCTCGGGCACGGGGGGGTGGGGGGCGGGGGGCGGTCTCCACAGGGCTGAGCCTAGCCGTTTGGGCCTGGATCCCTGCTGGGCCACGTCCCGGCCAGGCGCCTTCTCCCAGGTTCACTCCTTAGTGAAGTGGGCATGGTAGTGATGGAAGCAGGACGCAGCAGCAAACTGCAGAACATGTGTCGACGTTGTGCTCACCCTGTGGAGTCCGCGTAGCCGGATGAGCAGGCTGGCGGGGCTGCCAGAAAGGGCCTGGCTGGGGTGGATGGGTGGGTGTCTACCTAAAGACAGAGTGGTGGGATCACATCCCTCATCATCAACTCTCACAGTTGGTTTCTGGGTTGCTAGAAGTTTCTATCTGCAACCAGCGAGCCACGTGCTTAACTGGGATTTTACTGTGACCTGAGCCAAGCTTTCCACGCGGAGTGCTGTGTGTGCTGTGAGTGCTGTGTGTGCTGTGTGTGCTGTGAGTGCTGTGTGTGCTGTGTGTGCTGGGTCGCTGCATTTGCTCACAGGAAGGCTGCTGTCCCTTCTCATGCCCTGTGTGGAGGTGGCTGTGCCCTCAGTGCCTGCTCAGGGTTTGTAGTGGAGCCAAGCAGGGAGGGGAGTTGTGATGTGTGGATGCCTGAGGGTTCGAGGGTGACCTCCCTTTCTCAGTGATGAGCCTTTGCGGTATTCTCAGGAGCGGCGATCGCCCGTCTGGGAAGATGTGACTGCCAAGTGCAGCCCTCAGTTGAGGTCACGTGTTGCTTGGTCGCTCCAGCAGACTTGCTGCAGCTGGACACAGTTGAAGCCCTTGGGGCTGCTTGCTGCCCCTTGCAGGCGTACACTTCATTGGCCCATCCCTCACTCTGCCCTGCCCCTGGGAGATGAGCCCCTGCTGCTCAGATCCGCCCCCCTTGCCTCCCACACTGGGCCTGAATGAGCCTCTGCACTGTGCAGAGGAGGCCGGCGGGCCTTGCAAGAGGAGGCTGGGAGCAGCTCCATGGACTGTTCCTGAAGCTGTCGGAACCAGCTGAATGAACTGGAGGTGCACTGAGGGCCTGCTTCTTGGGTGACAATTTGGTCAATGCCAGAACAAGAGGCTTGGAAAACCTACAGAGAGCTGGAGTGAAGGTCCAGGAAAGCCCTAAAAATGATATGCTCTGAGCAGCCTGTTGGCCACGGCCACTGTGCGGTGGTTCCCATCGGCCTGTAGACGCCAGGCTCGGGTTCACTGCCTGGCCCGGCCCTGCCACCTCTGGGGCCTTCAGGGACCCTTCAGCACCCTCATCTTTTTGTGAAAAGGCCCCAAATGTATAAAGTACCCCCATCCCTGGGTTGGCCCGAGGCCCTGTGACCTTGCTGCCCCCACGTTCCTGCAGACCATCCGACTGGGGGGTGGTTACACTCATCTGCTTGAAAGTTAGCAAGTTGTGTGGGTGGGGGGAGTGGGTGGGTGTCCACAGGCACCTGTTGGGTGGACGCCCAGAGTGGAGTCAAAAACCACCTCAGATTCAAGACAAAGCAACCTGGACGGGACTGTTACGGACACGCAGCCTCTGCCTGATGAAAGCTCCTCTGTCCTGCACTCACACATGTGCCTCCCTGCAAGTGCCTCCATCGCAAGCTGCGGAGAAATCTGGCATGCCAGGCGAACCTGCCCACCAGGCTGCCCGCTGATCCTCTTACTGGAGCTGATGCAGAGCACAGCCAGGCCCGTGGGCTGCATTTGGTTGACAGACAGGACTTTGATTACAGGTAGGTTCATTTCCTACTGGGGTCAGAGAAGGGGCGTTCCGGGACCCTACAAAGAGCTGGGCAGGCCTGGGGACAGAGGGCACTGTGGTGCTGGGCCCCAGGAAGGGCTGCCCCACCATTTACCCCCACCAGTGATGAAGCTGGGCAGCCTGCGGGGCAAGAACCAGGTGGGCTGCTTGCTGCCCACAAGCTGAAGATCTGGTCCCAGGAAGCTCTCCCAGGGGCTCTGCCGTCTTCACCCTGTTCTTCCCACCTAGGCTGGTGGCCTGGCCTGTGACAGCTCCGCTGGACCCAGGCACCCAGCAGGACCAGCCACCACTGAGGGGCAGGAGAACAAGAAGGGACACTACCCAGCTCCGAGAGCTCAGTCGGGGCGGTGCCTCTGCCTCCTGACCCTGGCCAGAGGCTGAGCCCGTCGTGGGGACTAGCTGTACCGAGTCGGCCTAAGCCCAGTCCCACAGTGAGACACAGGCAGAAAGGTGCTGCCTCCATCCTGGCTGCCTGCTGTGGGGACTGGCTGGGTGGCGTAGGAGGATGTGCACGTGTGTGCAACTACATGTATGTGCATGTGCAGCTGGAGGGGTGCTGGGGGTGAGGGCTGGCAAAGTGGTCAGACCCCAGCCCGTTCGAGGATCCTGGTTTGTGACCCTGTCCCTGTGACCATGGGACCACCACTCCTGCAGAGCTGCTCAGCCGTGGTCACACTGGGTGCGGCTGCCAGGAGCACAGGCCGTGCATTTTCCTCCTCGCCCGTGGGCCTGGCCGGCCTGGTGCTGAGGGTCACTGGGGGCTGGGAGGGTCCCCAGGAGGCCACAACCTCTACCACCACCCCAAACACTTGGCCCTCGACTGTGGCCTCATGGTTCCCCATGCTTCGCCTTCTGGATGCAAGTTGAGGCCAGGCAGAGCTCCCAGCCAGAGGTAGAGGTGCTGTCCCGAAGCAGGCAGGCCTGCCTGGAACAGTTCAAACACCTGGAGCCCAGAGCCGGGAAGCAGGACACAGAGCCCCAGGCCTGCTGCCTGGGCTGACCAGGTATTAGCATTGTTCATCCTGTTTTTTTGGTTTTGTTTTTTTAATTTGAGACAGAGTCTCTTACTCTGTCGCCTAGGCTGGAGTGTAGTGGCGCAATCTTGGCTCACTGTGACCTCTACCTCCTAGGTTCAAGCGATTCTCCTGCCTCAGCCTCCCAGTAGCTTGGGTTACAGGCGCCCACCACCACGCCCGGCTAATTATTTTTAGTAGAGACGGGATTTTGCCATGTTGGCCAGGCTGGTCTCAAACTCCTGACCTCAAGCGATCCACCCGCCTTGGCCTCCCAAAGTGCTGGAATTAGAGGCATGAACCACCGCACCCGCACCCGGCCTTTTTGAGTTTCTGAAAGAATTTTAAAACAAATCCCAGATGTTGAGACCTTTTGACCCTAAAAACACGTTAAACTTTTTTCCTTTTTTTTTTTTTTTTTTTTTTGAGATGGAGTCTCCCTCCGTCACCCAGGCTGGAGTGCAGTGGCGCGATCTTGACTCCCTGCAACCTCTGCCTCCCCAGTACGAGCAATTCTCCTGCCTCAGCCTCCCGAGTAGCTGGGACTACAGGCATGTGCCACCACGCCCAGCTAATTTTTGTATTATTAGTACAGACGGGGTTTCACCATGTTGGCCAGGCTGGTCTCGAACTCCTGACCTCGTGATCTGCCCGCCTCGGTCTCCCAAAGTGCTGGGATTACAGGTGTGAGCCACCACGCCCGGCCAGGTTAAACTTTTTTAAAAAGACTTTTATTTATTTATTTTTTGAGGCAGAGTTTCGCTCTTGTCGCCCAGGCTGGAGTGCAATGGTGCGATCTCAGCTCGCTGCAACCTGTCTCCCGGGTTCAAGCAATTCTCCTGCCTCAGCCTCCCAAGTACCTGGGATTACAGGTGCCCGCTACCATGCCTGGCTAATTTTTTGTATTTTTACTAGAGGCGGGGTTTCAACATGTTGGCTAGGCTGATCTCAAACTCCTGACCTCAGGTGATCCGCTGGCTTTGACCTCCCAAAGTGCTGGTATTACAGGTGTGAGCCAATGTGCCCAGCCAAAAAAGACATTTTCTTACACAACCACAATACCGTTGTGAAAGATACACAGTTTCAGGGCCCCCAAATTCACTATGCCAAAGGGAAAAATTAAGCTAGCGACTGACTCATTCAAGAAACCACCTTTCTTTTTGTTTCTGAGCAAACAGCTGCAGGTAGAAGGCCACAGGCCTCCACAGGCAGCTGCGCTTGTCTGCTCATCTTACGAAAGCACAATTTGCTGAGCGAGAGACGGCTGCGTGACGAACCTGGGAGGCAGAGGTTGCTGTGAGCCGAGATCGTGCCACTGCACTCCAGCCTGGGCAACAGGGCAAGACTCCGTCTCAAAAATACATGTATATATTGAAGTCCCCAAATATTGCTCTTTGGAAAAAGCACAGATCACAGGCTGTTCCTGTGGTTTTGTGTTTCTTTTTCCTGGGCGCTGGCAAAATAAACCTCTGACTTGATTGAGAGCTGCCTCAGATGCTTTTTGGTTTACACCATATTGTAACTGGAAAATTAGGGAGAATTCTTTAGTATCTAACACCTGCTTCATAGTCATTTTGAATGACTATGAAGCATTCAAAAATCATAGTGATTTTCTCCTTAAAAGGTCCTTTTTTTTTTGGAGACGGAGCCTTGCTCTGTCGCCCAGGCTGGAGTGCAGTGGCGCGATCTCCGCTCACTGCAAGCTCCGCCTCCTGGGTTCACACCATTCTCCTGCCTCAGCCTCCCACATAGCTGGGACTACAGGCGCCCGCCACCACGCCCAGCTAATTCTTTGTATTTTTAGTAGAGACGGGGTTTCACTGCGTTATCCAGGATGGTCTCGATCTCCTGATCTCGTGATCCACCTGCCTCGGCCACCCAAAGTGTTGGGATTACAGGCATAAGCCACTGCGCCCGGCCCCTTTATTTCCTTTTCAACTTTTAAAAATTGAGGTACATAGTAGAGTCCAGAACATGCCAGAATTGTCAGTGTCCGCTTGGCAACAGTTTACACGGGAAGACACCCTGTAGCTGCTATGGGTTAACGTAGGGGAGGTGTGTCCCCACCGTGCCAACAGGATTTGTGGGCCTGATCTGCTTGTGAATGGGCACCTGCAGGGCCTGGCCTTTACCTGTCGTGAGGTTTGCCCAGGTTGTGTGTGTTGCTGTTCTTTTTTAAAAAATTAATTTTTTTGGTTGGGCGCGGTGGCTCACACCTGTAATCCCAGCACTTTGGGAGGCTGAGGTGGGTGGATCATGAGGTCAGGAGTTCAAGACCAGCCTGGCCAAGATGGTGAAACCCCGTCTTTACTAAAAATACAAAAATTAGCCGGGCATGGTGGTGGGTGCCTGTAATCCCAGCTACTTGGGAAGCTGAAGCAGAGAATTACCTGAACCCGGGAGGCGGAGGCTGCAGTGAGCCGAGATTGTACCACTGCACTCCAGCCTGGGTGACAAAGCGAAACTCCATCTCAAAAAAAAATAACAATTAATTTTTAGGCCGGGCGTGGTGGCTCATGCCTGTAATCCCAGCACTTTGGGAGGCCAAGGTGGGCGGATCACGAGGCCAGGAGTTCGAGACCAGCCTGGCCAATATGGGGAAACTATGTCTTTACTAAAAATACAAAAATTAGCCAGGCATGGTGGCCTGTAGTCACAGCTACTCAGGAGGCTAAGGCAGGAGAATCGCTTGAACCTGGGAGGCGGAGGTTGCAGTGAACCAAGATGGCACCACTGCACTCCAGCCTGGGTGACAGAGTGAGACTCTGTCTCAAAAAAAAAATTAATTTTTAAGTTGACAAAAATTGTATATGTTTATCATGTACAACATGTTTTGAAATATGTGTACACTGTGAAACAGCTAAGTCGAGCTAATTAATATGCACTGCCACACATACTCGTCACTTTTTGGGGTGAGAACACTTAAATCTACTCTCCTAGTGGTTTTATTATTTTTTTTGAGACAGAGTCTTGTTCTGCCACCCAGGCTGGAGTGCAGTGGTACAATCTCTGCTCACTGCAACCTCCGCCTCCCAGGTTCAAGCGATTCTCCTGCCTCGGCCTCCTGAGTAGCTGGGACTACAGGCATGTGCCACCACGCCAGGCTAATTTTTGTATTATTAGTAGAGATGGGGTTTCATCATGTTGGCCAGGCTGGTCTTGAACTCCTGACATCGTGATCCACCCGCCTCAGCCTCCCAAAGTACTGGGATTACAGGCGTGAGCCACTGTACCCAGTCTCTCCTAGTGGTTTTCAAGAATATAATCCATTGTTACTGATTACGATCCCTGTGTACAAGAGATCCCCCGAGCTCATTCCTTCCCACTGAAGTTTTGCATCTTTTGACCACCATCTCCCCGGCCACCCCCCTCAGCCCCTGGCAACCACCACTCTATTCTGCGTCTATGAATTTCCCTTTCTGTTTTGAGACAGGGTCTTGCTCTTACCCATGCTGGAGTGCAGTGGCGCAAACATGGCTCACTGCAGCCTCAACCTCTTGGGTTTTTTTTGTTTTGTTTTGTTTTGAGACGGAGTCTTGCTCTGTCACCCAGCCTGGAGTGCAGTGATTACGATCTTGGCTCAATGCAACCTCCGCCTCCCGGGTCCAAGTGATTCTCCTGCCTCAGCCTCCCGAGTAGTTGGGATTACAGGCACACACCATCACGCCCGGCTAATTTTTGTATTTTAGTAGAGACGGGGTTTCACCATGTTGGTCAGGCTGGTCTCAAACTCCTGACCTCAAGTGATCTGCCCGGCTTGGCCTCCCAAAGTCCTGGGATTACAGCCGTGAGCTACCATGCCCAGCCTTTATTTTTATTTATTTAGAGACAGAGTCTTGCTCTGCTGCCAGGCTGGACTGCAGTGGCCCGATCTTGGCTCACTGCAACCTGTGCCTCCTGGGTTCAGGCAATTCTCCTGCCTCAGCCTCCCGAGTAGCTGGGACTACAGGCACACACCACCATGCCCAGCCAAATTTTGTTCTAATAGAGACAGTTTCACCATGTTGGCCAGGATGGTCTTGATCTATTGACTTGATCCGCCTGCCTCGGCCTCCCAAAGTGCTTGGATTACAGACGTGAGCCACCATGTCAGGCCCCGGCCTTTATTTTATATTTGTGTAGAGATGAGGTATCACTCTGTTGCCCAGGCTGGTTTCGAACTCCTGGACTCACGTGATCCTCTTGCCTTGGCCTCCGAAAGTGCTGGGATTACAGGCATGAGCCACCACGCCTGGCAAGTTTGACTTTTTGGGTTCCATGTATGAGTGAGATCGTGTGGGGTTCGTCTTTCTGTACCAGCTTATTTCGCTTAGCATAAATGCTTCGGGTTCATCTAGATAGTTGCAAATGAGAGGATTTCATTCTTTTTTTTACAGCTGAATAGTATCCCATTGTGCGTATGTACCACATTTTCTTTATCCATTCATCTGTTGTTGGACACCTAGGTTGGTTCCATAGCTTGGCTATGGTGACTAGTGCTGCAATAAACATGGGGGTGCGGGTATCTCTTCAACATACTGATTTCCTTTTATTTGGATAAATACCCAGTAGTGGGACTGCTGGATGATATGGTAGTTCTATTTTTAACTTTTTCAGGCACCTCCATACTGTTTCCCATAATGGCGGTACTACTTTACACTCCCACCAACAGTGCACACGCATCCGCATTTCTCTACACCGTCAGCGACATTTCATCTGTTTAGAATAACCATCCTAACAAACAGAATAACCATCCTAACAGAATAACCATCCTAACAGAATAACCATCCTAACAGAATAACCATCCTAAAACAGAATAACCATCCTAACAGAATAACCATCCTAAAACAGAATAACCATCCTAACAGAATAACCATCCTAACAGAATAACCATCCTAACAGGATAACCATCCTAACAGAATAACCATCCTAACAGGTGGAGGGGGCATCTATTGCAGTCTTGATTTGCATTTCCCTGATGATTACTGATATGGAGCATTGGTTTTGTATAGCTGTTGGCCATTTGTGTGTGTGTGTGTGTATAAATATATAATATATATATTATATATATATAAAATATATGTATTTTGGAAAATGTCTGCTCGGCTGGGCACAGTGGCTCACGCCTGTAATCCCAGCACTTTGGGAGGCCAAGGCGGGTGGATCACCTGAGGTCAGGAGTTCGAGACCACCCTGGCCAACATGGTGAAACCCTGTCTCTACTAAAAATATAAAAATTAGCTGGGCATGGTGGCGGGCGCCTGTAGTCCCAGCTACTCGGGAGGCTGAGGCAGGAGAATCGCTTGAACTCAGGAGGCAGAGTTTGCAGTGAGCTAACACTGCACCACTGCACCCCAGCCTGGGCGACAGAGCAAAAAAAAAGAAAAGAAAAGAAAAGAAAAATGTCTGTTCAGGTCCTTTTCCTATTTTTTCAATCAGGTTATCTGGGTTTTCTTCCTGTTAAGTTGTTTGAGTTCCTTATGTATTTTGGATATTAACCCCTTATCAGATATATGGTTTCCAAATATTTTCTCCGATTTCTGAGGCTGTCTCCTGGCTGTGTTGGGCAGAGGCTGCCTGCTTTTCCTCGCTGTGTGTTATTGCAAGTTGTCTCTACATTTGGTTTGTTTGAATTAGGAGTCAGCGAGAGCCGCACATCACGTGCTCTTACGTCTTCACTTAGGACCATCCCTTTCTCCTAGTGTTCTGCCATTTTCCATTTTGTTGATTTTGGCTCTCAGTTTTATTTCCTTCTTTCTGCTTACTTTTGGTTTAATTTGCTCTTCTTCTTGCACCTTAACATGAAATCTTAGATGGTTTTGTACTTTTCTTACTTTCTAATATAAACATTTAAAGCTATAAATTTCCTTCTAAGCACGGCTTTCACTCAGATTTTGATCAGTGCCACTTTCATTATTCAGTTTCAATTACTAAGTTTCTAGTGACCTCTGTGGACCCACTGGTTATCTGGACATGTGTTGTTCTTGTGATCTCCTGCTGTGTAGCCGCCATCACTAGCTTCACAGCATGCAGCACCTACCATCTGTTACTGCCACGATCTCATGCCAGGGCTTGGCTGGGCTCAGCTGGGTGGTTCTTGCTGGGATCTGACTCAGGCCACTGCTGTCAGGCAGTGGCTGCAGCTGGATGCACCCCACCCTGAAGCCTTCCTTCCTCCCAGGGCTGGCATGCTGGCTGGAAGGCTCCAGCAGCTGGGTCCTTGGGCATCTGTCAGCATCTCTGTGGGATTGCTCCAGACATTTCTCCAGCATGGAGGCTTCAGGGTGGCCAGGTGTTTTGCATGATGGCCAAAGCCTCTGAAGGCCATGTCCCTGGCCTCTGATGTGGCTGATGGCTCAGCATCTCATCTGCTTGGAGAGAGCTCCACGTCCACTAGAAAGAACAAGGGCTTTGCAGTGTCACTCAGGTCAGGTGACGGTCACGTTCCTTCAGGGCCTCTAGGAATCAAAGGCCAGGATAGATTTACACATTCAAGAAGTTTATTTGGAGAAATACTTATGAAAGACAAAAGGGTTAGAAAGCAGGGGCAGGCAGAGGAAAGCTGTCAGCCTCGATGCAAGCCTGGCATGTGTGGAAGAAAGGGCCTTTGCCACACCCATGGGCCCAGGACAGAGTGTCCATCTGAGGCCGAGGTGGGCAGAAACGGCTGGCTCTGCACCGGTCTATACTCAGCACTGACTGGGGACAGGTGGGAAGGGGCAGCCGCTGGCTGGGAGAGGGGGCTTCCCTCTTGGGTCTGGTCCTCTATCAGTATTATTTGGCACAGGAGCCCAGCATGGCACGATGGGCCCCAGCATGCCCCATGTTTGCACTGGCTCTGCTCCTGAGCCACTCCAGTAGGGTGCTCCTGGGGGCACCTGTCCTCCTGCCAGCTGTCCCTGCAGACCAGCTCCAGCTCAGCTCCTTTGCCTAGGCCTGTTCCCATGCAGCCACACTCACTGTGAAAGGCCTGCATCTCAGCCTGGGAGGGCAGGGGGCCTTGGCCAGGTCTTAATTCTTCACTGTACCTCACCGCCAACCCAGAGAAGCTGCTTTCCCGCACCTGCTACTTCAGGGCCTATTAAGTAAGTCTTTATTGAAAAACAAAAAACAAAAAGAGAGGCCAAGGCAGGAGGATTGCTTGAGCTCAGGAGTTCAAAACCAGCATGGGCAACGTCGCAAGACCCTGTCTCTAACCCAAGCCAAACCAAACCAAGACCCTTTTAGTAGTTAACCAACTTTTACTACTTAATTCTTTTTTTTTTTTAAGAGATAGGGTCTTACTCTGTTGCCAGGCTGGAGTACAATGGTGTGATCACAGCTCACTGCAGCCTCCAACTCCTAGGCTCAAGCAATCCTCCCACCTCAGCCTCCTGAGTAGCTGGGACTACAGGTGAGTGCCACCACATCAGGCCAATTCTTTTTTTTTTTTACTTTTTTGTAGAGATAGGGGTCTCACTATGTTGCCCAGCCTGGTCTCAAACTCCCGGCCTCAAGCAATCCTTCCACCTTGGCCTCTCAAAGTGCTGGGATTACAGGGTGAGCCCCTGTGACCAGCCTAAAGAATATTTCAATGTATGTGAACTTCTAAGTTGACCTTCCTTTTCCCTTCAGCACTGCAGATGTGGGTGCGTGCATGGCCTTCTGGTGGGAAGTGAGCCATTGTTCCTATCATTGCTTCTCCATATGAATCTCCTATTTCCACCCTAGCTGCCTTTAAGAACAGCAAATATTCTTGCTGTTCACAGAGATTCTTGGATCTGTGGATTATTTTCTTTCATGAATTTCAGAAAGTTCTTAGCGATTCGGTCTTGGAATATTTCTTCTTTATTCTCTCCTGTTCCTGCTGTGGGACTCCAGTTACACTCAGTTAGGCCATCTGACTTTGGCCCACAGATCTTGGACCCTCTGTTGTTTTCCCTCCCCTCTTTCTGTGTTTGGATCTTCTCTATTGACCAATTTTCAAGTTAACTGATCCATTCCTCTGTGGTGTCCAGTCTGCTGTTAAACCCATCTAAAGATTATTCATTTATATACTATATTTTTCATTACTAGCGTCTTCATTTTGTTCTTTACTGAAGTGTCCCTGTTTCTGCTGAACGTCTCTATCTCTTGGTGAATGTCACCTGTCACTTCCACAGGCCCTCCCCACCTCGCCAGAGTTCCTTCAAAGCCCTTGACTTTAGTTTTGCCACTGGGGCTGCCTCTGCTTCTGCTGCTCACTGTGGTTCACGTTTTCTTGCCTTTTCATGTGTCTTGTAATGTCTTATTGTAGGCTAGACAGTTCATATAAAAGAACAATAGAGGCTGAAGCAAACAATGTTTATTTCCAGAGAGGGGCACGTGCCTTCCGCTGTGAGGCTGCTAGAGTGGGAACACAGTTGTCCTTCCCTGTAGTTGAGCTAGCTCTGGACTTCTCTGCAGCTGTAGTTAGGCCTTCAGACGCCCTGAGGGTGGGGCATCAGGGCACGGCTTCGGTGGGGTCTGAGCTCTGAGCACAGTGATTCTGGACATCAGCCTGTGTGTCGCAGCCAAGCCACCGGCTTTGGGGGCTGCACGATTTCTCCGTTCTTCAGCCGGACTGCCGTCCTTTTCGGCCACTGGAGGCTTCCTTTGCTCTCCATTCCAGCCCCTCGCCTTGTGCCCAGGGCGTCTTGCAGCCCTGCTGCCTCTTCCTCAGCCTTTGGGGGCTTGCCTCCCGCCCACCGTTCCAGCTCCCCTGCTGGGCCTCCAGACTTTGGGAACAAAAATCCCAGCATGTCTGTGAGAGGGGCGTTCTCGGGGGAGTGTCCGTCAGCTCCCTGCCCCCACTCCCAGCTTTTGGCACTTTCTCCTGAGCACTCAGTGTGGACCTGAGGGAGGCCAGGGAGCTTTGGACTTGCCTGTTGCAGGGTCCTCCAGACCCTGGGGCTTGGCAGCCGCACTAGTGGGCAAGTGGTTTGCATGTACGTCGCCTGGTCCCTCCTTACCTGACTCTGTGAGGGGCCTCTTCCTCTCACTCCCCTCTGGGGACGAGAACAGCAGGGCCTCTCTTCTCTACTGGGTGCCACAGAAGTCAGGTTTGGAACCTGTTGCTTCTGAGGTTCCTGTGAGGCCACAGGGAAGTCAGAAGAAAGGTTTGGCCTTCTGAGGTCTGCGGGTCACCAACGTCCAGCCAGGTGAGGAGCAAGGGCCACCACGGGTGACACCGTGATGCCACGGCACAGTCTGAACCCGAATCTTGGAGTGGGAGGAGCAGGATGGAGTATTTTGGCTTGTTAAAGTCTAACTTTTCAAGGTGAGGAAACCAGGGCATCTCCTGGAGGGGCTCTGCTGGCAGGGCCCACAAGACAGTGCCTTTGAAGGAAGCTGCGTGTTAGAAAAACAGTCTCTAAATTCCCACTTTCGCCTGGCTGAAAATGAAAAATAAAGGCAGCTTTCCAAAACAAGTGATACCCAAAATCAAACAAACAAAAAGGAATTATCCTCATCACAGACCTAGAGCCACGTGCAACATGGTGCTGGCTGTGCAGCTGGGTGGCCGAGGCCAGGGTGTGTGCAGGGACATCGCTTCCTCCTCCTTCATGATGGAAACTCCTGCCCATCACTGCGCACATCCCACTGATACCACGGTGACATGGAGGCTACGGTCCCATGTGTGGCCTTGGCTGGAAAAGAGACAGCCAGGGTAGCTGCTTGCTTAGACTTCAGGCCTCCCCTGGGGACAGGATTTCAGGTGTCAGTCCCCCTAGCTGATGAACCAGTGAGAACAGGCTTATCTAGGCAGTTTTATTTAATAAAATTTTACAAAAGTCAGGGCTGACTTCTTGGCTCTGCCCTTCGAAGAGCACAGTTTTCCTTAGCAGATAATTAGGGGAAACCACGGGCCCACCAGAAGCTCTCGCAGGCCAGTGGTGCGACCTCCTGGGTACAACCATGAGGGAGAAAGGCCTGTCCTTGAGGCTGCTGGGCAGGGGCCCAGGCAGTGAGGCACCTGCGAGGCTTTGAGGAAACAGCACATCTGCACACCCTCATGGTGCCCTGACCACACAGCAGCCAGGGCAGAGTGTGACAGACAGAGGGTTTCTGAGCAGTCTCAACAGCTGTCTCTCTGGTGACGTTTCAGTGCCTTCCCCTTTTCCTCTGAACTCATGGATTTGACCATAAGTTATTCCCCCTGGACTAAGCAGCCCAGAAGCCATGCCCAGGGTCCATCCCTGGGCACCCCCACCAGGTGCCAGCAGCATTCACATGAGGCAGGGGGCCCATGGGTGCCACCTGGACCCCGACAGCCTGCCATGGCACCCAGAAACCTCTGTCTCCCCTTGGCTCTGCCAAGGACACATCCTCCATCTCCTGGTCAGACCCGAGACGAGCCCAGAGCACAGGACAGGTCCTGTTGGAGAGACCCCAGGAACGGGCCTGGGGTCCGGAAAACAGCTCCACAGACAGTTCTGCTTTCCACATCCACCCAGCCAGGAAGAAAATGAGAAATTCCTCATAAAGGTACAAAGTACTCCTGATCTCAGCAAACGTCGCTGTTAAACAGTGTCAGTTTGAGCTTGTGCGGAGTGAATATCTTTTTCCTTGGAATAGTGATGTGCTGGCCACCTCCGCATAAGGGGGTCTTCAGGAAGCGGCTGCATGTCATCAGCCTCCCCTGTCTGCTGCCAGGCGGCCCCGAGAGCTGAGATGAGAGGACAGCAGTCAGGTGCGCGCACCCCAGGCAATGAGAAGCGCTAGCTTGGGCGTTTGCCCCTGGCCGCCCCCTGCCTCTCGGCCCCCTAGTGTTCTCTCCTTGGTTCTCCTCTTAGAAACCTTCTCTTCATGGGATGTCACCAGAGAGGTGCACAGGGAAGACATGCTGGGGCTTCCTCATGGTTCAGTCTATGGCTCTGGCCTGCAGCCAGCCCCGAAGACAGCAGTGGGCCCACATCTTAGGCGGGGTCTCTGGCCCTTGTGGTACGTGTCTGGCACTCCTTGGTGGAGGCTGCCACTACCCTCCACACACAGCCCTGCAGTGGCCACTCTTGGACTACACCACAGGCTTCCCCCAAACAGCTGCGGCTGGACGTCTCCCCCATCGGCTGTTGTGAGTAACACAGCCACGAACATTTCTTTATGGCCTGCTGCTCTAGGACAACCCTCCTGTGCTACGGTGTTTTTCAAAAAGATGGACAGCCTGTGAAGATGGCCGATGAGGGCCCTCTCCTGTTGCCCCATGGCACCTGTCGCCTGTCACCTGTGTGCTGACCATCCAGGGCACCCACCCCACGTCAGCTGGGGGCAGTGCCACATTCATGCCAAATTCTTGCCCAGAAGCTGACCCTGGCCGCCTCCTGTGCTATGCAGCCTTCCTGCTGTCCCAGCTCAGTCTCAGGTCCTTGTCACCTCCTACCAGGCCACAGGGCAGTACTTTACCCCTGTGCCTCCCTGCATGTCACTCTTCATGCTGACGGCCGCCCTTGCGCCCCTCCCACCATCTCCTGGGTGTACACAATGAGCCCCGACTGTTCCAGGGTCCCGGGTCTCCAGGGTGAGCAGGAAACCAGGTGAGCTAGGCCTGGCCGTCTCACCCCTCCTGCAATACCTGGTCTGAGGGCGGGCTCCGGACTCCAGCCCAGAAAAGCTTTTCTTCCCCGATAAAAGAGAGAGCTGCAGGAAGAAGTCCCCTTCTCTGTCCATCCCCTCTTCCGCCTTGAGCCTGGCTGTGATGAAGTGACTCTGCGGAAAGAACCGCAGCTCATGGCCGGGCGCGGTGGCTCACGCTTGTAATCCCAGCACTTTGGGAGGCCGAGGCGGGCGGATCACGAGGTCAGGAGATCGAGACCACGGTGAAACCCCGTCTCTACTAAAAATACAAAAAAATTAGCCGGGCGTGGTGGCGGGCGCCTGTAGTCCCAGCTACTCGGAGAGGCTGAGGCAGGAGAATGGCGTGAACCCGGGAGGCGGAGCTTGCAGTGAGCCGAGATTGCGCCACTGCACTCCAGCCTGGGTGACACAGCAAGACTCCGTCTCAAAAAAAAAAAAAAAAAAAAAAAAAAAAAGAACCGCAGCTCATGAGAGAAAAGCTGTGGGCAGACCCTGTGTAAGGTAAGCGCCGTGACTGAAGCCGCCAGTCAGATCTGTTCATGACAGCTGCCCAGGCGGGGGCAACATCCCCTGGCCCAACAGTCACAGCGTGGTCCTGCCTCATCCTTCCAGCCTCGTCATCCACACCTGGCGTCTCAGCTGCCCTGCAGCTCTCTTCCCTGCCTGGCTTCTCCTGCCAGTTCTCCTGTGTGACCCACCCATATCCTGGGTCCTCTGGCCTAAGAGTCTTTCCGGATGATATTTAAATTGTTTGGCACCCTGCAGTGGTGTTAACAATTTGCCTGTCTGCCCTAAATAGCAGAAATGTTTGTTTTCTGGAAGTCCACAAGACTCAAAGGAAGAAAACAAGCAACTGACTCACATCAGAGAACGTGGAGGGCTCCCCATGTGTGGACACCGCCAGCGCGGTTCCCTGAGGCCTCTCCTTGGTGACCACTCACCTTGGTCTGGATCAGGGCTTTGCAATGCTGGAGACAGAAGCTGCTGACAGTGAGGAGTCCTTCAGGCTCTTTGAGGTCACAGTCTTCCATGATGTGGCCCTGGCCTCCAGAAAGGTCCTAAGGAAACAGACCCCATCAGACAGCCAGTGCACTCATCATTTTCTCCTGTTTCCTTTTCCCCTGAGCCCCTCTACTAACTTCATGCTACAACTGCAAAGTTCTCTCAGGCCCCTCTGAAGGTCAGCTCACCAGTTTCCTCTGTGTAGCCCTGCCACTCGCTGCCTCATCCCCGGCTCACAGGCCTCGCTCCCCTTCAGGACCTCAGCACCCCTCAACTGCTCAAAGGGAATAATGTCTTCACGGCCACTTTCAGACACACCCTTCAGGCTGCTGCCACTCGGAGCTGGCCCGCCTCTGAGGCTTCTATTCAGGCCTCCCCCCATTTCCTAGCCTCCTGGTTCTCTGTTTTCCCCTCACAATGACACAGTCAGGGCTGATCTCACTGGGAGCCTCTCTGTTCTTTTCTGCCCTTCACTTCCTTCCTGGCCAGCCCAATGTGGCCCATGGGCCAACAGGGCAACCATTTTCACACCCCTGTCTTCACCAGGGCCAATCTGCCTGCCTGGCTGGCCCTTTTTGAGTTTTCCATGTTTGAAAATTTCCATAATATTTAAGAATGAAGAAAGATCCTTGAAATCTAGATCGCTGAAAGGCGGCCCTCCCTGTGACTGGCGTTTTCTGTGACAGCCCAGGAGCTTGAGCACATGCACGGCAGTCTGTGTGTGGCAGTGGTGCACGTGGCAGTGTATGTGGTGTGTGTCGCGGCAGCAGTATGTGCACGTGGCGGTTGTGCGTGTGGCAGCAGTGGTGTGCGCGTGGCAGCAGTGGTGTGCGCGTGGCTGTGTGTGCGTGGCAGCAGTGGTGTGCGCGTGGCATGTGTGTGCGTGGCAGCAGTGGTGTGTGCGTGGCGTGTGTGCGTGGCAGCAGTGTGTGTGTGGCGGTGTGTGCGTGGCAGCAGTGGTGTGTGCGTGGCGGTGTGTGCATGGCAGCAGTGGTGTGCACGTGGCAGCAGTGGTGTGCGCGTGGCGTGTGTGTGCGTGGCAGCAGTGGTGTGCGCGTGGTGGTGTGCGTGGCAGCAGTGGTGTGTGCGTGGCGGTGTGTGTGCGTGGCAGCAGTGGTGTGTGCGTGGAGGTGTGTGTGCGTGGCAGCAGTGTGCACGCGGCAGCAGTATGTGCACGTGGTGGTGTGTGCGTGCGGCAGTGTGCGCGCGGCAGTGTGTGGCGGGGTGTGTGCATCAGTGTGTGTGCACTGCTGCACATCTCTGTGTGCGTTGTCTGCTGCAGGCTCACGCCCGTTCCTTCCAGAGCCTTTCTCTACCTCCTGCTCTAGGCTTTGCTGGCTCCTGCCTCAAGCATTCGGGATTCATCCAATGACCTTGACATGTTTATGGGGCCACCTAGTGGCTTTAACCCACCTGAACCCACACTTCCGCCTGCACCCACGCCTTGGGCACGGCCAAGGGCCACTGGCTACAGTGAAGTTCAACCATACTCCCAGGAGCCCTGTGTCAACCCAAACCACCTACCTTCTGCGCAGCATCTATTCCAAGAACAAGAAAGAAGTTCTCCTGGCAACAGGACTGGCTCCAGAGGCGCTGAGAAGCAGACGTAGTGTGTATGCTCTGAAGGGCTCTCCAGAGTTTTCTGGATTCATTACTGGAAAACAGATGCAGTTGTTAAAAGGTGACCTTGAAAGCCTTGTGAGGAGATCACCGAGGCACGGCCTGAGGCACACAACGGGGCACCTTTACCCGCAAGCCAAGATGCACACAAGCCAAGAGGCGTATAGCTGTTAAGAGCTCTAAAAACAAGGCCGGGCGCGGTGGCTCACGCTTGTAATCCCAGCACTTTGGGAGGCCGAGGCGGGCGGATCACGAGGTCAGGAGATCGAGACCACGGTGAAACCCCGTCTCTACTAAAAATACAAAAAAAAATTAGCCGGGCGTGGTGGGGGGCGCCTGTAGTCCCAGCTACTCGGAGAGGCTGAGGCAGGAGAATGGCATGAACCCGGGAGGCGGAGCTTGCAGTGAGCGGAGATCGCGCCACTGCACTCCAACCTGGGTGACAGAGCGAGACTCCGTCTCAAAAAAAAAAAAAAAAAAGCTCTAAAAACAGCGTTCCCAGGCTGGGCACGGTGGCTCACGCCTGTAATCCCAGCACTTTGGGAGGCTGAGGTGGACAGATCAGGAGGTCAGGAGTTCAAGATCTGCCTGGCCAACATAGTGAAACCCCATCTCTACTAAAAATACAAAAAATTAGCCGGGTGTGGTGATGGGCGCCTGTAATCCCAGCTACTGGGGAGGTTGAGGCAGGAGAATCGCTTGAACCTGGGAGGTGGAGGTTGCAGGGAACGGAGATTGTGCCACTACACTCCAGCCTGGGCAACAGAGTGAGACTCTGTCTCAAACAAACAAACAAACAAATAAAAACAGCGTTCCCTGCAGGAGCACTGGGCTGTCTCGTTTATTTGTTCATTTATATTTTTATTCAAACAACATGTGCCATCCTGCAACACCCCAACCCACCTCCCGTGCCCCCTCTATGCCTCACAGCACCTGCCCTGGAGTAGCTTACTCACTGCCGTTACTGACTGTCTCCTCCAACGAGTGGAAGCTCCATGAGGCCAGATATTTTGCTGGTTTTGTTCACTCAAGTGCCTAGAACTGTACTGCGTACAAAATAGATGCTCACAAACTAAGAGTACCAGTGCATGCTTAGGAGAACAAATGAACAATCCAACGGTGAATGTCTACTGTGTGCCACACGTCACTGCTACGTACTGTGAGGGACTGAGAAGGTCTGCCTGTAGGAAGTTCACGCTCTAGTAGGGAAGGGAAAATGAGTGCAAGGGCAAGTGCAGCAGCTCACACCTGTAAACCTCGCGCTTTGGGAGACTGAGGAGGGCAAATCACTTGAGCTCAGGAGTTTGAGACCAGCCTGAGCAACATAGCAAAACCCTGTCTCTACAAAAAATACAAAAATTAGCTGGGTGTAGTGGTGGGTGCCTGTAGTCCCAGTACTCAGGAGGCTGAGGCGGGATGATCGCTTAAGCCTAGGAGGCAGAGGTTGTAGTGAGCTGAGATCGTGCCACTGCACTCCAGATAAGTACAGAAGAAGAGCAGATGTGCTAAACACCAAACCATTTCCAAAAATACCCCAGTGTTTCAGAACACACAAACCATGCTCTACTCCACCCCCAAAGTACCATCCAGCCTTCTGTCCCCTGAGTGTCCAGCCCTGCCAAGTCCTGACACCCAGGACTCCCCGTGCCTCTGGGTCCGCGAGTCGTGCTGCTGGTGACAGAGATGTCAATACTGCCAGCACAGTGCACACCCCCACCGTCAGCTTGCTGGGACCACATTCTTGGCAGTTTTTCCCCAGGGATCATGCTTTGCAGAAGCACCACATACAGAGGGCACACTGGCCATCTGGGCAACGCTGGTTGCGGCCTTCTGGGCTCCAGGCCTCTGTCCTCAAGCCCCTGTAGAGGGTACCTGGGGCAGGTGCTGGGTTGGACCCCAGTAGAGGCCACAGTGGGCCAGGGCTGGAGCCCAGAATGGCCTATCTGCAGAGCTCTCTGAAAGTCCAGGCCTGCTCAGAGACACACACATCAGCAGGCTGACCTGGCTCTCCCCTGGCTGCTGGGAGACCCACTCCACAGACCACACCAGGGGACAGGGAAGCTATCTCACCCCAATCTTCACTTCCCTCCTCCCTGTGGGGCCTTGGGCCAACTTACCTCGAGCTTCTCAACCACTGCTGCCTAATCCACTAGAGCACTGTTTGTCTTTGAATGCTCAGTTGAAAGTGTGTCCCTGGAAAGTGGCCATCTGCGAGTGACTGCGGGTGCACTTTCCCCTAGGAGCCCGCGGCCCTGAAGGCAGCTCCGGGAGCACCCCTGGGGCTGGGCCTGGGGCTGACAATGGGGCTCCAGAGTGTAGAATGTTTTCTAGAACTCTGTGGCTGAGGACCATGAGGCAGTCAGTGCCCACTCAGCCAAGTCCCCCAGAAGGCCCCCGTGCCCACTGCCCAGGCTCACCAGCCACTCACACTGAATGCGAGGCCCCCACCCACTCCACCAGCACTGGCACTGAGACCCAAGAGGAGCTGGGCTCGGGTCCAGCTGCTCCAGGTGAGCTGGTTGGGGAGGGGGATGAACAGGGCTCAGAGTGGAAGGCCACAGCTGGAGCATCAATCGTGCTGCCTGCTTCTCATAGGACCCCTATGACCCACAGACGGCAGGGACCTCAGGAGAGATGCTACTCTCTATAAAGGCAAAAACAAAGCCTCACACACCTACTTTTATCAAACAGAAGTATAAATGCAGTTGCTGTAGGAAATATTTCTTAAGTTCATTACCACAATTTATGTATACATTCAAGGCCAGGTTTTTCTTCACTGCTTATTTCTAGGAAATGGCCTATGGCGGAAACGTCTTCAGCTGCCTGCTGGACTGTTATTTCTTGAAAAGCACACTTTAAAATCTTCTCATAGCTGAGAATGGGCTGAAAAGAAAAGCATACCAAAGTTAGGAGAAAGACATACATTACGTTACCTTATTCCAAAGAAATAATTGTGATAGAAATGAAATTTGTAATTGATCATACCATTAGTGTTACTATCACTTGACATATTCATTCCTAAAAATCACCAAGTTAGCAAAATCACACAAAACCAGAGGACTCATGGAAAAGGTGGGGTTAGGGCAAAACATTCAAACTTCATCAGTGACACATGAAAAAAGATGGCCACCCAATAATGTTAGTGCTGTTTTCCATATTTGGTTAAGAAATTGGCCGGGCGCGGTGGCTCACGCTTGTAATCCCAGCACTTTGGGAGGCCGAGGCGGGCGGATCACGAGGTCAGGAGATCAAGACCATGGTGAAACCCTGTCTCTACTAAAAATACAAAAAATTAGCCGGGCGTGGTGGCAGGCGCCTGTAGTCCCGGCTACTCCGAGAGGCTGAGGCAGGAGAATGGCGTGAACCTGGGAGGTGGAGCTTGCAGTGAGCCGAGATCACGCCACTGCACTCCAGCCCCTCAAAAAAAAAAAAAAAAAAAAAAAAATTATACATGGGCCGGCACGGTGGTCACACCTGTAACCACACTTTGGGAGGCCGAGGCGGGTGGATCACCTGAGGTCAGGATTCAAATCACCTGGCCAAATGGTAAAACATCTTTACTATATATATTTATATATATATATAAAACTACGGGGCATCCAGCTACTCGGGAGGCTGAGGCAGAAGAACCGCTTGAACCCAGGAGACAGAGGTTGCAGTGAGCCGACACAGTGCCACTGCACTCCAGCCTCAGCGACAGAGTGAGACTGTCTCAAAAAAAAAAAAAAAAAAAAAAAAGAGAAAAAAAGAAAACAGGCCAGCCCTGAGAACTGCAATATTCTTTATTTCCTTCCTCACTGGTTTTATTTCTTATCTCTCATGATGGTGCTTGGGATGAACCATTTGGGAAGAAGTGGCAGAGAAAGAGGAACAATGGAAGGAAGAAAACAGGAAAAGAGAAGGAGCGGAAGTGTCACCAAACGGCAAACACCTGGCAGTCTGCTCTGAAAGAGGGCAGGAGGCAGGGGGCTGAGGGCTGGGACCCTGGCTCCTAGACAGGTCGGACTGGGCATCACCCAATTCATTACAAGCTCCCGGACACGTTGGATCCGGCGTCACCCAATTCATTACAAGCAAGTTGAACTGTGATCACGTGATTTTACAATCTCTGAGACTTTTGAACTCAGCAGATTCAGAATTCAGACAAAAAGCTCCTCCTCAAATGCCCTGAGCTGGGGCCAGTGCAGCCCCCGCCAATGGGAAGTGGACAGGCTTGGGGAGGAATGGTCAGAGAGAGCGACCCAGTTCAGGTGGCCCCCACCTGGCCTTGGTGTGACCCATATCTGCAGCCTCCTCTGCCAACTCATTCCTTCCCTGGCCTCAGGATGGGACTGCCAACCACACGGCCAGGGACGAAGGCCAGGAGAGAAGCAGACGCTCTGAGGCTGTCAGCCCCCTCCCTGGCCAGCACGCCACAGCATTCGAGGGCCGCAGGCCTCTTGGTGTGTACACGTCCCACTCAACATGGTGACCACAGCACAGTAGAAATACCTCAGAAGGTGGGACGGCAGAAGTTCCTGTCACCCAAGGTCCACCCTGGCATGGTTGGTGAGAACTGCACTCTTTTGGGGCAGAAGTGGTTCTCGGTGGCTGGGATTCTGTGGGTCCCTCCAGGAGTTCAAGGGACCGTGACAATTGTCCAGACTTGGTTGAAGATTCCCGAAAGCCTTCAAACTCCCCCCAAGTGCTGCTGTGTTCCCCAGGGTCAGGACATCGGGTAGTGCAGGTGGAACCGCCCTCACGGGGCATGGAGATGCTGGCTTTCCCGTCGGACAGGAGAAGGTCGGGGCAGGTCCGTCTCCATTCCAAACTGTCATCACTCAGCCTCTCAGGTGCCACTCGGAGGGAAGCGCTGGCTGCTTCCTCCTGGAGGTCACTCAAAGGCTCTCCCCACAGCTCCCGCCGGCCTTGCATCTTGGAGCCGCCAGGCCAGCAGAGGCCCGATGGGCAGCTGCTCAGGAGACATGCACGCCGGGGTGCTGGCTGCCCAGGACTGCCCAACCTTCACCCGCCCTGGAGAGGGCCTGGGGACGCTGCAGGAGTGCCCCGGGCTGCCCAGTGGCTGACGGTGCAAAGTGCTCACGTGCTGCTGTGGAACTGACACAAACCACAGGCACGGCCCGGTCGCCCGGGAGTCCTGGCTTCCTCCCACGCGCGCGAGCGCGGAGTCCCAACACAGGTGCGCGTACCGGACCCACGGCAGGTGTGAGACGGGCGGCCCAAGGTGGGGCTCCTGCTTTGGAGAGAGCCGCGAGGGGGCCTGGGAGGCCCACGCTGGCCAGAGGAACGAGAGCCGGGCGCCCGCGGGAGGCCCAAGTGGGAAGGAGTGGGTGCGGCGCCCCGGGGCCTCCCGAGAGTCCCTCTCGCACGCGGCCCGCAGGGCAGCCCTGGACCGCCTGAGCCTGGACAGGGCCCGAGGTGGCCGGCTAAGCGCCTGGCCCACGGCTCCCGAGAGTCCCCGCGTGTCCTGGGCCCGGGCCTGGGCCCCGCACCCACCTTGGTCGCCGCCTCGGCGGGGCCGCGCGGGGCCAGGACGAGAGAAACCCGCATCCAGCCGTTGCCTCCTGCCTGCGCCGCCCCGTTGCCTGGCAACGGCGTGCGCCAGCCCCGCTTCCGGCGTCCGCCGCCGTGACGTCAGCTCGCATCCGGGGCGAGGCCAGCGCCGGCCCCCGTCCTCCAGGACCCGCCCCGGACCCGCCCTGCCGGCCCCGGGCCGCCTCCGCTGCGGGTGGGATCGGGCTTCCCCACTGGCCGAGCCCTGGGCGCGGGGCCGCTCGAGCTTTCTGTCCGCGCTCAGTTCGCCGCCCGAGTGGTTCTTTCTTTTTTTTTTCTTCTTTTTTTTTGAGACAGAGTCTCGCTCCGTCGCCCAGACTGGAGTGCAGTGGCGCGATCTCGACTCACTGCAAGCTCCGCCTCCCGGGTTCACGCCATTCTCCTGCCTCAGCCTCTCCGAGTAGCTGGGACTACAGGCGCCCGCCACCACGCCCAGCTGATTTTTTGTATTTTAATAGAGACGGGGTTTCACCGTGTTAGCCAGGATGGTCTCGATCTCCTGACCTCGTGATCCGCCCGCCTCGACCTCCCAAATGCTGGGATTACAGGCTTGAGCCACTGTGCCTGGCCCTAGAGTGGTTCTTTCTTCCTCACGACGAGCTCCCCAGGTCCGTCCCAGCGCACCCGTCACCCGCAGCCCCTTCTCCCGGCGCCCCGCAGCCTAACTTGCCGCGCCGCCGACTCCTCTGTGGGTGCAGCTGAGCGACGGCCCCTCAGGACCCCACCTCTCCCTGGCGAGAGCCAAGTCCGTCTTGCTGACTCCTGAATCCCAAAACCTCGCCCGCCCTTAACTCATCCCCATTCCTGGGGGAAGGAGCGGCGGGGAGGCTCCACCCCTCCCTCGCAGGCCCCACGGAGTGCTCCCCTCCTTTGTCACCAGCCAGAGCAGGGCTGGCGGACAGCCCCTCTCCACCCACTGGACGACCAAGGAGCTAGGCTGGCCTCTGCCAGCTCCCCTCCAGGCTTCCAGGCCTTCTGCCATCTGCCCTCACCCCCAGACTCAAGGAGTCAACCTTGACTCCATCTCCTCCGTAGCCTTCCCAGACTGGCCCCCATCACTGCCTCCTCTGGGTAAGGGGAGGGCCTGGCCCTGGTGAAGCCCTGAGCCATGCCATCTGCTGTCCACCCCCTATCTACCTCAGGCTCACATTTCTCCCACCCTGGGGCCTGAGGCCCTGCCTGGAGTCTGTCCTTGCTTGAATCACCCCTTCCCTCCCTGGTCCTTCTCAGCCAAGCTACAGAACAATTTAATTTTACAAATGACAAGATGAGATCATTCTCTGCACCTTAGACCCAGCCTCCTGTCCCCGCTCCTTCCTGAGGGGCAGAGCAGCCGGGCCATGCAGTATGGAAGCTCTTCGGTCAGACTGTCCAGGACTGGACCTTGGCTCGGCCACCCCAGCAGCGCAGTGACCCTAAGGATGGTGATCAGGAGCTGGCTGGGTTTGTAGACCAGGCCTGGGACTGTCTTGCCAGCTTAAGGGCAGTGTCCGTTCCCACTGCTGCCCCTCATCCACTGCACTGTCCTTGCCGTCCTTGAGGCCCAGGGAGCTGGGAGTGGGGCAGGAGGAGTGTTGTCCTTGTGTACAGGTGGGGAAACTGAGGCCCCGCCCCAAAGGCCTGCGTGAGAAGCAGAGCTGGGACAGGAGCTGCTCTCCTGGTTCTCTGCAATTCCCCACCCCGTCTGGGCCTCAGCTTCCACGTGAGGAGCGTGGAGAGCACAGTACCCCCAGGGTGGTTGGAGGATAAAAATGACCCGTATGGGTTGAAGAGCTGGTGTGGCAGCTGAACAGAGCCCCACAGAGATGTCCACATCCTAATCCCTGGAACCTGTGGATATGTGACCTTACAGGGTCAAAGACACTTTATAGATGGGCTTAAATTAAGGCTCTTGAGAGGAGGAGTGGAGCCTGGATGATGCGTGTAATCACAAAGGTCCTGAGAAGGAAGCAGGAAGGTCAGAGTCAGAGAGGAGACGCAAAGATGGAAGCAGAGCCGGAGCGATGAGACTGCAGATGCCTCTGGAGGCTGAAAGGACCAGGAAGCAGATCACCCCTGAAGCCTCCAGAAGGCACACCGTCCTGCCCACACCTAGAACTGGAGCTGATAAATGCGCACGTGCTGTTTTCAACCACTGTGTTGGTGGCATTTTGTTATGGCAGCAGCAGGGAACTAATACGCCTGAGTGACCCCTTATAACCCACTAAGAAGTGCTGCCTCGGGGAAGCCAAGGTGCAGAGGAAATGGCAGCGGCAACCTTGACATCAGGTGCCCGACCCTGGTTGCAGGAGGAGGTGGGGGCAGCTCAGGTGGCTGCTAGGCCGCCGCTGGCTTCTTGGGCCAGCTTCTGGGCAGACCATCCTGCTTCATGGCATAGCCTGAAGGGCATGAGCTGAGGATAAGGCTTCCAGGTTGGCGATCGGAGCAGGCGCTGCTCAAATTGAATTGGCCCAGCTGCTAGGGGAGACTGGGCCAGAGAGGGTGGGTTCCCATTAAAGCCTGGGTGTGGGGGACATTAGCATGACTCCCGAGGGGCATGGAGGGGGCAGGTGGAGTGTGGTGGGGACGAGGAGCCCATGCAGCCGTCCCAGGACCTCTCCAGCCACCTCGGTCCACCCTGAGCCCCAGCCCTGCTCAATGGGTGTGTGGGGAGCACCTTCCCTTCTGCAGAGGAGCCAAGCTCGCCTACCCTAGTCTCAGGAGGAAGGGGCCAGCCTGGGTCCTGGGGCAAGTGCCACCTGCGCACAGAGCCCCACGGTCATCTTGGGATCTCCCAGCATCACCTGATGAGCAAGGACTGGCTGGGGAGGGGTCCCCAGAAGCACCCAGGCATCCTGGTCCTCTGGGATCCTCAGCCCCAAGTCCCTAGGGCAAGTTGGGGAGTGCACCTGTCCTCACCTCTGGCAGCAGGAATGGCAGGGCTTGCAGGCGGCAGCATGGGAACCTGCTGCTGCTCAGATTCCAGGCTAACCCACATGGACTGCTGAGCCAGAGAGCCCGATGAAGACACAGGGTTTGAAAGAAACCCATCCAAGTGGAACGATGGCAGCACCCTGACATGCCCCGCCACTGCCACATTTCCTGATCCCAGCTGTGTGGGTGCAGAGGAAGTGGACCTGGGGACAAGACCCAGGCCTGAAACGGGCACCCAGCTTTGGGGGAGAGTGAGGCAGTTAGAGGTCAGGAGTCAGTGTGGTCAGGCAAGAGTGGGAGGCGGGGTGGACAAGTGTCCCCCACCTGGTCTCGGGGGTCCTCCCCTATCATCACCGTATAAAAGACTGAGCAGGGGCAGGCGGTGGCTGAGACAGTCCTAGATGCTCCCGCCTCACCTCACACCCCTCCATCTGGGCACGAGGCCGGGCTGGATGCAAGGCTGTGGCTGGGGCGGGGCAGGGACCACAGCAGAGCTATTTTTGCTTATGTTGCTGCAGCTGCCGCAGCAAGCATCAATCATTGATGCTGTGGGCATCCCCTCCTGCGGAGGGTGGAGGCAAGCAGCGCCATCAGGCCATGGGGGCAGGGCAGCGGCTCTGCTGATGGTCAGGGCCCGGGGAGCCTCGGCTCCTCACACCAGGGCTTGCACCCCAGGCCCTGGCACCCAGCCTCAGGAAGGCCATGGGCAACCAGTGGGCTGGGCAAGTGTCCCCATCTCAGTGGTCCAGGGAAGAGGTGGAGGCTGCGTGCACAGGAGAGAGCATGTGACGCCCTCTCCCCGGGGTGACACCTACAGCAGATGTGGGGCCTTGTATGTGCCAGGGGTGGCTGTGAGTTGGGCTTGTGTCCAGTGATGCTGTGGGTGGGGGCATGAATTCCTGAGCCCAGGCCCGCTTCTGTGGTCCTCCCTAGCCGGGCATCTGTCCCCAGAGGGGCACATGGGGAGGAGACTGGAGCTGGTCGTGATGACAGGAGCGCAGGCTTCAGCTGGCAGGAAGGGACTGGGATGGGGGCTGGCAGCCACTCTCATCTTCTCCCCTGCTCCCACAGCGGTGACCCTGGAGCCCTCTTTCGGCTGCTGAGGCCCTGGTGGGTGGGAGGAGGGATTCTGGCTGGCCCCTGGGGAGCCAGTCCTCAGCTGCACATAGCCGCAGCCTGCCTGTTTGTGGGGGTACACTGCCCAAGTTGCAGGCCCTCCCAGAGGCATCTGGAGTGAGATAGAGCTCTCAGGACCCCAGGTTCCCTGAGGTGGGGAAGCTCTCTGGACAGACACCCCAAGGTGTCTTAGGACACTGTCAGCTTAACCCTCAAGCTAGGAGAAGACCCCCAGAAGGAGGGTGGGAGGGGCAGTCCTCAGCTCCCCGACAGTCACAACCAGACTGCGGCCCCAGCACTCAGGGCAGTGCAGAGTCAGAGGCCACTGCAGAGAGACAGCGGCCCTCTGTCTCAGAGTGGGCAGGAGAGGGGAGGGACGGCCTCCGGGTGGAGCAGGCCCTGCCCAGACCCCATCCTGAATTCTGGGGCCACAGGGGAGCACGGTGCAGCTGCGTGTGTGTGTCTGTGCCCACCTTGGAATTGGGCAGCCCCGTGCAGGGCAGAGGCGAAGTTCCTGGACCTGGGCAGCCGTGGTTGGTTCTGGGACCATTTCTTAGCCAGGGGTGGACAGGCCCAGTGGACACAGCTAGGGGAAGATCTCAGCCACCCCAGGCTGAGGGGCAGGACCAGGGCAAAGTCCTCCCAAGTGTGGGGTCCCCACACTCCCGTGACGCCACGCTGAACTTGTGCTCTCACTCGGTGCCCACCAAGATGGCCTGGAGGGTTCTCTCATCTTGCTGAAGGAAAACAGAGGCAGGGGCAGCAGGTAGTAGCCCAGGGACAGGGACATGTCGGAGGCAACCCCAGCTTCCCCACCAGGGCTCCATCCTCACCCATCCCGCAAAGCCGAGGGGAGTCCCTATAACCCTGTGCAGATCGTGCCAGACAATCAGGAGAGGGACCAGCTCATTTGGATGGGGACCCAGGAGGCCAAATGACTTTGTCAAGGCACACACCTAACGGGGCTGAGGACACAAAGGTGGGCGAGTGCCCTGAGCTGCCCCTTGTTCCCAGGCCCTGCAGCCAGACTCAGACACAGAGGACTGGCAGGCCAAGCCCCTGGCAGACCAGGCAGAGGCATAGACGCAGCCAGGGACACACAGAGGTGTAGGCACCCGGGCACCCTAGTGGCTCTCTCCCAGTGCCCAGGGAGTGACTGACTCCAGGCGAGCAGAGCAGGATGGGCTCCTGGGGTGGGAGGTAAGTGCAGGGCCTCTGGACCCCAGGCAACACTGCTCAGCCCTGAAAGAAGGACACTGCGAGGGGGTGGGGTAAGACCCGCGCCAGGTCACCGCATGAGAGAGAAGGTTGTGCCCATCATGCCTGGGCTCATGGGCAGGAGGCTGCCAGGGCCTCTTCCCGGCAGTGGCTCTGGCGTCTGTCTGATCTGCTGCTGGATGGCTGCCCGGTGGCTGCAGCGCAGCTAACGGGAACTGTCGAGTGAGTCATCGTGCCCCGGTGGCTCACCTGGGCCCGCTAGCTGTGCGTGGTCTCCAAATGAGCCCAGGAATGTGTGTGCCCCTGTGTGTATGTGCACACGTGCATGGGTCTGTATCCTGGTATGGGTGTTCATGCATGCAGGCCTGAGTGTGTGTGTGCCTGTCTCTGAGTGTATCAAATATCCCAGGTGGCCTGTGTCTGTGTCTTGGTGAGTTTGTGATCTTGTCTATGAGTGTGTGTGTCTGCCTGGCCCTTCCGGTACAGCCTGGCCTCTTCCCACCCCAGGAAAAGGTGTCTGTGTGTGTGTGTGTGTGTGTGTGTGTGTATGACAGAGCATGTGTGTTTGTATGTGTCTCTATGTGTATGTGTCTGTGTGTCTCTGTGTGTGTGTCTGTGTGTGTGTGTGCCTCTGTGTGTACCTGTGTATGTATCAGTGTGTCTGTCTCTGTCCGTGTCTGTGTGTTTCTGTGCCTTTATCTCTGTATGTATGTATGTGTGTGTGTATCTGTATGTGTGTCCGTGTGTGTGTGTGTCCGTGTATGTGTGTGTGTGTGTGTGTCCCCGCATCTGACCCACACCCCTGGACATTGCCAGGCAGCTCCTCATGGAGGTGGCAGTCCTCTTCTGGCTCTCTTCCAGCCCTGCCTCTCCCCACAATCCCTGCAGAACTCCACTCCTTCTGGGGTGTGCCCGGCTCGGGTCTACACCAGGCTAGGCGTCACCAAACTCTTGGAACTCCCTTGGGCCCCTGCCCTCCCTGTCCACACCCCCAGGTGTGCTGCCTTTGTGTGGTGCCCAAGCTAGATCCCAGGGAGGCTCCCACCCTCTGCACTCTGACCCTCACCAAGTCCCCTCTGCCTGAATATCCTTTCACTCCCTCCCATACCATGGCCCTGGTTCCACTGCTCCTGTTTCCAACTGTGCCCCATGCCAACACCCCTAGCCACCTGCACAGTCTTTCCTCAGCTCTCACCATGCTCAGAGACCCTGCTTGGAGCCTTAGGTGGCACCTCCTACCGACAGGAGCCCCCTCAGCCGCCTTGCTGCCCTGCCCCCGCACACTGGACCTGACTTTCAACCCCAGCCCTTTTGCCCCCATTCTCTGCACACACGCTACTCTGTCCCCTCTCTCTAGAACACCCTACACTGCTTGGCACATGCCTCACCCCTAAGGTCCCAGCTTACACTGCCAGGAGCCTTCCAGGACCCCCGTTCCCCCGCCCCCAGGGCAGTGCCGCCCTGCAGAACGCCTCGTCCTTACAGGCTTGCTTGTGTCTACACCAGACCTGGAGCCCCTGGGGCAGGGCCAGTGGGGTGCTGGTTGCCGCTGTGTCCTAGGCCCCAGGCTCTTGACAAGAATCAGCAGAAAGGATGACTCTGGGCGGGGTTCTGGCTCCAGGACGGCCCCCAGCGCTGGGCGCTCCCGCACGCAGCACCCACCCCGCAGCCCTGCCCGGGGCGCCCTGTTCCCGCTGCACTCTCTCAGCCGCGTCCTCGTATCTGCCACCCACCAGCCCCTGCAGAATTCTATCTTGTCCTTATGTTGCCAGATCACCTCCTGCGGTGCCCGCGACCGCTGTTGTCCCCGCAGGCTGCCCCCAACCCCAGCTTGTGACTAAAGTGTCTGTCTCGCCCGGAATGGGAGGTGAAGACAGCGGCAAGCCCAGGAGCCTCGGTGCGGGGATCCAGAGGTCGCTCCCTGGCGGGAGTCCAAAGTTAATTCTGCGGACGCGACAGGCGGGCAGGGGGCGCGGGGTGGGGCGGGGCCCGGCCGGGAGGGGCGAGGCTGCGGCGGCGGCAGCCAATGGGCTGAATGAGGCCGGCGGCACCGCCCGCGAGCGCGCTCCGCAGTGGCCCGGCAGGGCTGGGCGGAGCAGGGCGGGGTCCTCGCTGAGCGGCTGGGTAGCCTGGCGCGCGGTGTCCGCAGTCCGAGGTCGGCCGCCCGCGGCAGCCCAGGGCAGCGGGGCAGAGCGCGGCTCCCGCCCGCCCGCCCGGTGCGCCGGAGCCGGGACCAGAGACTGGACGCGACGGGCCGCCAGGCCCGCACCGCCTGGCCGCCGCGATGTGCGACTGCTTCCACATGGTGCTGCCCACCTGGCCCGGAACCCCCGGCAGCGGTGCGCCCCTCCCCGCCTGCAGCCCGCTCCCCTGGGGCGGGTGGGCTACGCGCGAGAGCGCGCGCCGAGGCGTGTCCAGGGGCGCGCAGTGCGGGCCTTGGGGGCGGGGGACTCGGGGACGCCTGCGGGACTCGCGCGTGGTTCTGGGCCTTCCGGGCCGCTGGAGTCTCTTCTCCCGTGCCTCGCGTTCTACCTGTCCGCGGCTGTCGGTCCCTGCTCCTCTCCTGGCCTCTGAGGCTGTCTCTGCCCTCACTCCCTCCGTCACTCGCGGTCCCTGTCTGTCTCTCCTTCTCGCTCCTGCCCCGCTCCTGGGACGCTGTCTGGTCGCGAGGCGGCCTCCTGGGAGGTGCTACCGCGCTCTGGAGCAGGGCTGGTGTCTGCAGGGGCGTGAAAGCCCGGGCCGCCGGGACCCGGGGCACCTGCACCAGGCTTGCCCTCTCACCTGCTTTGGGGGAGAGCAGCCAGGCTAGTCCAGGAGTCTGGGCTCTCCACTTTGGTCCAGGGCTTCCAGGCAGGGCTGGGCTGCGTCTACTGTGTGGCTGTGTGGTGGGGTCGCTGGCTAGGTGGAGGCTGTGGCAGGGCTAGGCCTGAGGTCTGGGGCCTGGTGAGGGGCCTGAATGGGGTCAAAGTCAGGCCACAGGGTCCCGCAGTGCTGGGCAAGGGAAAGTGGGTGCTACCTACTGGCATGCCCCCAGGGATGTTCAGTAGTAGCCTCTCTCTGAGCCGCAGCCTACGGAATGTGTGCCTGCTGCTCTTTGTGTGTCTGTCCCTGCACTGGGCCTGGTTCCAGGGCCTGGGTGTCTCAGCATCTTGGAGGGCAGGCCTGGGGGGGCCAGTCCCTTGGGCACTGGGTCTATGCTGCTGCAGCTGACCACACCCAGGGCTTTGGCGCCACCGGCCGGGGGGTTGGGCTGGCCGGCACTGGTGCAGGCTGGACCCCACTCCTTGGGGAAAACAGGTCAATGCTAATGGTGCCCACAACGCCGCAGGTGCAGAGGGGTGCCCTTGGCCTGGGCATGCCCCCCAGCTGCAGCAGGCACTACCAAGGCCCCTCCTGTGGCCTGTCTGTCTGGTGCGCACTTAGGGTGGGAGGCTTGTCTGAGGGGCTCCAGAGCAGGGAGGCCCCTACAGCACCTGCCTCACGGTGTTGCAGATGGGAGCCCAAGGTGTTTGGGTACAGCAGCGGGAGGATGATGGCTCCGGTGGGCTGGAGGCCCCCGGCCCCCTCCTCTTTCACTCTGACTGGCCCTGCCCACATGGCTGCAGGTCGACCTCCTCAGAGGGAGAAGGGCAGGGCCCCCAGGCATGGGACCACTACCCTGCCCCCGGCTTCCCTGCACAGCCCTTCTGCTCTGCTTCCTCCTCACTCACGGGCACCCAGAGACTCCCAAGCTGCAGGGTCCAGGACCATCTCACCCACCCCCTGCCTCCACAGAGGCTTGTGCTGGCTTCGTGGTTCCCAGCATGTGTCCAGCCTGAACCATCTGTTTAATAATGGGTCAGTGGTCTCGTGAGTTTGGAGGGATTGAAGTCAGACCTTGGATTGTCACCCAGGCTGGAGTGCAGTGGCCCGATCTCGGCTCACTGCAAGCTCCGCCTCCCGGGTTCACGCCATTCTCCTGCCTCAGCCTCTCCGAGTAGCTGGGACTACAGGCGCCCGCCACCACGCCCGGCTAATTTTTTTGTATTTCTAGTAGAGACGGGGTTTCACCATGGTCTCGATCTCCTGACCTCGTGATCCGCCCGCCTCGGCCTCCCAAAGTGCTGGGATTACAAGCGTGAGCCACCGCGCCCGGCCGGAATGTGCATTCCTGACAAGCACCCTGCCACCTACTGCCTTTCCCAGCCTGGATTTGGTCCAGGCCTTTTCCACCTGCAGTCGCCTCTCAGCAGGCTGGAGATGGGTGGACTCTCCCCTGCTCTCGTCTTCCTGTCCAGTCCAAACCTGCCCTCTGCCAGCCGCACCAGGCACCAGCCCAGCAGGGAGCCATCTCCTGGGCGGCTTTTGTGCCGAGGCTGCCCCCTGGTGGCCGTGCTGGGACCACCCCACGCAGCGCTGCCGACTGTTAACACCAGCCAGTTCACTCCCAGTGGGCTCTGGGTGTCACACCCTTGCCTACTCCAGGGGCAGGTTGCCTCTTTCCCGTGGCAGAGCTGGGCCCCTGATAAATGGGGAGACAGGGAACCCCTCCCCGGCCCTGGCCCCGGCCCTGCACCTGCTGCCCTGGCGTGGCCTGAGCACCTCCCACCACCCCCCAAGAAAGCACCACCGTGTTGGGAAGGCCCCAGGTGGTGACACCATGTGAAGATGTGTGGGTGGTCTCTTCTCTGGGGTGGGGGTCATGAGATGGCTGGGCCCTTTCCCAAGAAGGGTGCAAAGCAGAGCAGCTGTGGAGGTGGCCTCGCTGTTCTGTGCCTCGCTGTCGCTGGTGCCCTCTACAGGGCCTCGGGCTGCAAATGTGGGTCAGGACCTCAAATTCGGGGACAGGAGTGATTGCAGCTGCCTGTGCTGCTAGCTCCATGCAGCCAGGGATGCCGAGTGACAGTGCGGGCGGGCCTGTCGCCACCCTGGTGCCTCCCTGACTGGGTCGTCCACACTGGGGGAGGGCTGTATTCCCATTCCGCAGACAAGGACACTGAGGCTGGGGACAGTGAGGCAGTGACTCCCTGGGCTCTTAGGGGCCAGAGCAGAATGTCGCACGCTTTGGTCAGTGACATGCTGTTCTGACAGGTGATGGCTCTGCCCTGCCCCACCAGGCAGGGTGACTGCAGGCAAAGGAGCCCCTCTGTAGCCGCTAGTGGCAGGAATGGGCCTTGAGGAGGAGGCAGCAGAGGGCATCCTGGAGTGCCCTCCAGTGAGGTGGCCTTTCAGAAGCCACCGACAGCGATGCTGTGTGTTCCTAACAACAACTCCAGCTCTTTCCCTAGTGGGGAAACGGAAGCTGGGCCACCAGGGAGGGAGGCTGGGCTGCCTGCCGGCCTCTCGCTCCTGCCCCAAGCCTCAGGCAGTGCCCACCTCATGCAGCTCAGGGAAGGGAGTGGGGCTCAGAAGTGGACAGGAGGGTCAAGCCGGCAGAGCCTCCAGTTCCAATGCCCCAGGAGCCCGCTCCCTCCCGGCCTTCTCCATGCCCAGGAAGCGGAGTGCCCACTCCCATCTGGGCTCATCGTGGCTGGGCCTGCAGCAGGAATGCCCTCATTGCCTTCTCTCCATTTGGCCAAGCTCTTCTGTCCTGGGCTGGGCTAAGAGCTGCCTCTTCTGGGAAGCCCCCTGGGTTGCTGGGCTCATTCCCAGCTCTCCCCTGGACTCTGGCCCGCTCTGTGTCCTTCCTCTTGTGACACCTATGCAGAAGGCCTCTGTTTCAGGCCCAGCTAGGGGCTGGCTTGGCCAGGTGTGGAGAAGTGTAGGTGCTGGGGAGGAAAGGCCGCCAAGCCCCAGCAAGTGGGAGGCGCTGGCCATCCGGGGGTCCCTGCCACCCACTGCAGGAGTAAAATGCCACACTCTCCCAGCTTGGTCTTCCGGCTGGCAGAGGCAGACCCTGCGCTCAGGGATGGTGTGAGCTGCGGGGGTGCTTCCCTGTCTGTCTGGCTGCCTGTTCACCCATCCTTCTGGGTCTCAAAGCCACCCCGGGAATCCTGGGACCTGGGAGGTCATAGCTCAGCAGAGCAAGGGTCCACCCATTATTCCGTCAACAAATGTGAATCCCATTTTTGTGGCCAGTGCAGCCTTAGGGGGCACAGAAGGGCCAGAGAGGGCTCCCTGGAGGGAAACTGGCCCAGTGGAGACCGGGACTGGTCATGAAAAAGAAGCGGAGGCAGAGCAGGAGGAGCTTGCAGAGGCTGAGGGCGAAGTCAGGGACCTGCAAGGTGTTCAACCCAGTGCGTCTGGGACAGGGTGGGGTGAGGATGGAGAGGTGGCGGCGCCAGCTGCTGGAGGGAGGGCTTTGTCCTGAGGGCACTGGGGAGCCCCATAGGTCTTAGGGAAGTTTTGGCGGGAAGGAAGCTGCTCTGTGGGGGATGTAGGGGCCAGGTTAGCCAAGGGAGCTTAGCGGAGTCCTAACTGGACACACAAGGAGGACGGGGCATGCTCTCTGCTCCCCTCCACCCCCTCTAAGGGTGACGGGATCCCCAGCCACACTGTGAGCTTGAGGGTGTCTCCACCAGGCCCCACCTGCACTTAGCCTGGGCCTCCAGATTTCCCTTTATTTTTCTTTTTTTGGAAGTCATAGGCTGGCCGGGAGTCAAGGCCTTCCTTGCTCGGATAAATATTTAATAGTCAGAAGCACTTTCTAAAATGGAAACATGGAGCTGGGCCCAGGAGGCAGGGGGTGGGGAGGGGCTGGGGCGGGAGGCGGTGCTCCCCCATCCCCGCACCCCACAGAGGCCCGCAGAGGTTTTTGCAGCCACCGCCCTCCCCTCCGGCTGCCGGTCCCTGCTCTGCCAGCTCTGCTGTGCAGACTCGGACTTGCTGACCCAGTGTGTGCTTGCGAGGGTGGGAGTGGCGTTGGGGCCTCCTCTCTGCAGAGCTCTTGGGAGAGCCTCGTTCCTGTGGTAGGAGGCTAGGCAATTGCACAGGCTGTTCCGGGCAGGAGTCCGGAAAGGGATCTCAAGCCACACCCCTGCCTGGACACTGCTGAGGGTATAGCCAAGCAGGGGCAGCTGGGTGGTGCCCGGGACGCGGCAGGGGCGGGACACTTGGGGGAGCCTCACTGGGCTATGTCCGTGTGAGCCCTGCCAGCTGGAGGGGCTGTCGGGTGATGGCGCCTGGGTGGGCAGGAGGCCCCATGACTCAGCCCCACCGGGTGGAGTTAGGGCCCCTTTGTTTAGGGCTCCAGCCTTCGGTCCTCGGCCTGCTCCTGCTGCCTGGCAGGCCTGGCTCCTGGGTGAGCCGGCACCAAGGGCTCCTTGGTGACACATGCCCTGAGAATGCCGAGCTTCACGCCTTGGCCTCCTCCCGGCTGATTCACCATCCGCTGCCCTCAGCGCTGCCTGGCCTCCGCCAGCAGCCGAGTTTCCATGGCGACTCCTAGCTGGTCCTGGGTCCTAGCAGCTCTAAGCCAGGACTAGCTGTGCAGTGCGCATCACAGGGCATGCCGGATGGCCTAGGTCTCAAGGCCTGTGATGTGGTGGCTTAGCAGATGCCCTGCTTGCCGTCCCTCCAGCTGATCAGACACCTGCCTGACCACTGAGGCCCACCACATGGTGCCAGGGGTCCGGTAGGTGGGGCCCCCAGGAACTGAGGCAGGTGAGCAAGGCCCTGCCCAGCACCCGCCTGCTGGTGGTCAAGTGTGCCTCTCTTGGGACTGGGTAGCAACAGGGGCAGGGTATGAAGCGTGGCTCTCCAGCTCTTACCCTTCCCAGTAAGTGGCCCTGAGCCAGAGTCCAGGGCCTCCAGCCTGACCCCATCCCTTGCTGTGTGTCTGCACCATGCTGTGGGCACCCACCGCCAGAGGCTCTGGAGCTGAGGGCTCGGTGCTGACTGCCTGGCGGGGGAGCAAGTCCAGGATCTGAGCTGGGAGGGTGCCCCAGGCAGAACCAGTGGCACGTGCTTAGAGTCTGGAGAGGGCCTGGGGCAGGGTGTGGTGAGTTCCCATGGCAGTCCGTGTTGGGGAGGGTGCACCAGGAGGAGATCTCAGTCATGTGTTGCAGGGCTTGGCGGACCACACTCGCCACACTGCAGTGAGGGTCTGGGAAGGGCTTGCGTGGCCGGCGCTGTGGCCAGCTCTGCAGGGCACCTCCCTCTGGCTGCTGTGAGGTGGGCCTAGCTGGGGTGGGGGCCCCAGCAAAGGCTCTTGCGGGGTCAGTGCTGTGTCTGGCGTGATGGCCCCCCTCTGTGCCAGCGTCTCCTTCCTGTCCCACTCCAGCCGGGCTGGGCCTGTGGGTACGGTGCTGACTCAGCCAGCCCTGCCCTGCCTGGCTGATTGTGGGTGTCAGGTGGTAAACAGGTAAACAGCGTTCCCAGGTGAGAGCTGTCTGGGAGTGTCCCTGGAGCAGACGTGGCCAGCTTTCCTGCCTCTGTGTAAATAGAGTCGTTTTCTATCTTTGTGGCCATTAGGTTTTTGTGTCAGCCTTTTTAGGGCATTGCAATGGGGGGAGGCCAGGAAGGGGCCTGGGATCAGGTCCCTGAGGAGCCCCTGGGGCCTCTCCCACCCCATTTGCCGGCCAGTGTCCCTGCTCTGGGGCTGGGACAGAGCCTTCCCTGCCTTCGAAGTCCTCTGGCCTACTCGGGGACCCCTTCTCTCTGTGCCCACCTCAGGCCACCCTGGCATCCTGTGGCGGGGGCAGCCCTCTCAGCCACACCTTCCCACCTCTTCCCATGCAGCTGGGGCCTGGTGCAGGTACAAGCCGTTCCATCGCTGACCTCCCAGGCCGGGTCTGACCCCTCGCTGCCTGAGGCCTGGGCTAGGCCTCGGCTGTGTGGGCCTGCTCCAGACTGCCTGTTGGAGGCAGGTCCACACCCAGGCTATGGGCACAGGGCTGGCACCCTGGGATCCCAGGGGGGCTACACGTAGCACAGCTGGTTGAGTCCTGCTGGAGCCTCCTGGCTGCCCAGAGCAAAGAGGAGTGGGGGCTGAGGGCCCGGGGTGCAGCAGGGTGAGGTGACCAGGAGGTGGGCCAAGCAGCTGGAGCTCTGGGTAGTGGGGGACTTGGGGTCATGGGACTCGGGTGTTTCTCAGCCACCACTTGTATTGAAATGACTGGGAAGGATGGGAGGCTTGTTAAAAAAAAAGCTAGTCCAGTGCAGAGGCTCACACCTGTGATCCCAGCAGTTTGAGAGGCTGAGGCAGAAGGATCACTTGAGCCCAGGAGTTTGAGACTAGCCTGGGCAATACAGGGAGACCTTGTCTCTACAAAAAATTTAAAGATTAGCCAGGCGTGCTGGTGTGTGCCTGCAGCCCCAGCCACTTGGGAGGCCAAGGCGGGAGGATCACCGGAGCCTATGCGTATGAGATTAGCCTGGACAGTATAGTAGGGTCCCGTCTCTACAAAACATTTTTAAAATTAGCCAGGTATGCTGGCGTCACCTGGAGCCCCAGCCACTTGAGAGGCTGACACGGGAGGATGGTTTGAGTCCAGGAGTTTGAGGCTGCAGTGAGCCACAATCGCACCCCTGCACTCCAGCCTGGGTGAGACAGAGAGACCCTGTTTCAAAAAATGCCAGTTCCTGAGCCCCACCACACCCCGCTTCCCAGATACCCTGGTGCTTCGAGGTGTGGCGGCCGCTGTGAGTTTGGGCTGAGCTGGCTGAAGGGAGGCCAGGGTCGGCTGCCCTGGGGGCTCAGGCAGGTGGCAGATGACCAGGCCCCAAGGTCTCAGCCCTGCCCTTAGGCTATGCCTCTCCTCCCTTCTGGGCCAGCCTCTGTCCTGGCCCCCATAGGGAAACTGAGACACAGGGCTTGTGCAGAGCCTGCCTGGAGGGACCTGCCTCAGGCCTGTGTCTGTCCCCACAGCAGGACCTGGCGCACACTAAGGCACTCACCAGACTGGGCTGGCTGTGTGACTCAGAGCGGTCTGTTCCTCTGCGGTCAGCTGCTCAGGCTGGGGGGGCCCTCAGGGTGGGGTCCCCAGCTCCAAGAAGCTGAGTGAGTGTTGGGGTCTGGCCAGGATCCTGGCCCATCAGGGGACCCGCCTACTCCCTCTGGTGGGACATGGGGGTCCTGGCAGGGTCCAGAGCCAGCCCTAGGAGCAGGCGGAGTCGGGACAATGGGGGGAGGAGCTGTGGAGGGAGGAACCGGGCATGGCAGGGGGAGGTGGCCAGTTGAGATCTTCACTTCTGGGCCAGTTGGGAGAGCGTCTGTAGCTTCCTTGGTAAGTGGCTCCTGTGCCCATGCCCGGACACCTGCTTGCTTCACTCTTCCGCGGGTCTGTGGGGGCCAGCAGGCCACCAGCAAGGGGGGCTGGAGGAACAGAGCTGGGCTGGGCATCCCCCTGACCTGCAGATGATGGACGGGCAGGGGTGTTAGTTCACCGTGGCTCCAGCCAGGGCCAGCGGGCTGGGCAGGGATGTCAGGGAGAAAGCCCCGGAGCCCCTTCTCCTGGCTCCCGGTCCCTGGGGTGCCGGCGGAGCCCAGGCCATACAAGGTGTGTGGCAGGACGCCGAGCTGTGGGTCCTGGGCAGGTAGGGGACAGTGGCTCTTGTTTCCAAGGAGCCTGGGTGTGGGGGGAAGTGAATGCCAAGGGCACCTGCACTCAGGGCAGCCGCAGGTCTGCAAGTCCCCAAGGTGGGCGTGGGGCCTGGGAAAGGGTCCTCAGATGACCCTGTGCTTGCTTGGTGCACAGCGGCCCTGGGTGGCTGTGGAGTGTGGTTGCTTCCAAAGGCCAGGTTTACTCTCCTGGGGGTACCCGAGGTGGGCTGTGGGGGCCTGGGGTGAGGGGTAGCCCCATCACAGGGTCACACTGCCCTGGACGTCTGTGGGGCCGGCCTTTCAGCCCAGGGAAACTGGCTCAGGCTAGCCTGCCTGGGATGGATGGGAGCGTGGGGCTGTTCCTTTTGGCTGCCAGATCCCTCAGAGAGGTGGCTCGTGTGCTACCCTGTGCCTCAGTTTCTCCAGGAGCAGAAGGCGATGAACTGGGCCCACCTGCTGCCCTCCCATCCCCATCAACTGGCTCCCACCCTCAGGCTTAACCAGCCTTTTCCAGGAGATCTGACAAGCTCCCTCCTTTTTGCCATGCACTGCCTGCACTAGCATTTATTGTGCACCTACTGTGTGCCAGGCTCTGAGGGCTTGGTGAGCAAAGTGTTCTGGGGACCAGGGAGCAGGCAGTGTCCAGAAGCCATGGCAGGGTGGCCAAGCTCAGTCTGTGAATTTGCCCAGCAGACAAGACAGCCTGGGAAAGCCCAGAGAGAGAGCCCGTGGCCCAGGCAGGCACAGTGAGGGCTGGAGAGGCTGCAGATGTCAGCTAGGGCTCGAGCAGGCACGGAGAGGCTTCCAGGCCAGTCTGACTGATGGACGGCACCAGGGAGCTACGGAAGGTTGTTTCGGGAGAGGGCGATGTGAATAGCCTCACGGGTGCAGCTGGGCTGCAGTGGGGAATGGCTGCTGATGGGCGAGGAGCCCAGCTCCCAGGTCTAGGGGACTGAGTCTGGCTCCCCGGCCCTCCTGCAGCCTTGGAGGCAGACACAGAGGCAGGAGCAAGAGCCTGAGCTCATCCCGAGAGAGTTATCTCGAGAAGCATCGGGGAGGGGCGGGGGATGTTGCTCGGGAAGTCTGAAGGTCTCATGACAGTCAGCCCGCTTGGCACTTTCTTCATGAAGTTCCACAACTGGGTGAGGCCCAAGTGCGGCCGGCTGTGTGCGCCTGTGTCTGGGTGGGCACCGGGCTTCCAGCCCGAGGGCAGTGACTCCCACAGGGCTCCCGCCTCCATGGCCTCACTCTGGGCTGCCCATGGGTGTTCAGAGGGAGGAGCCCAGGCCAGACACACAAGTGCACACACTCCCTAGCACCTGAGCACGTACATCCCGTGAGCACACATGTGTGCACACACATCTGCAAACCTGGAGTGGGCCATTCATTCCTCCCACCCAGGATGGACTTTTCTGGCCACTGGAGAGCCAGTCTCCTCCCTGCTAGCCCCCAGGGCCCTGGTGACTTGCAAATGCACCCAACCATGCCCTCCCACCTGGAGGCCAGAGATGGGGCCCTGGGGCTGCCAGTTTAGATGCAAACTTGGATTTTGTTTAAGCAAAATCCACCTCCTCCCCCCACGGACCTGTCCTGGACCCTCCAGGAACTCTCACTGAGCTGCTGGCTGGTGAGTCCTCAATTTGGACCCAGCTGAGGAGCAGGGGTGTTGGTGAGCCTCTGCCGCACTCCCCAGCCTGTGTTCCTTCTCCCCTCCCGCTCCGCGCCTCCCCACCCCCGCACCCCGCCTCCAGGCCGGGATCTGCTCCTCCCCCAAACACACTTCCTGAGGCCCCGCCTGCTCAGGCCCTGCCCCAGAATAGTCCAGTTCTCGGGGAGGCAGCTTTTCTGGGCCAGGGTGGGTGTCCTCTGTGGCTTTCACTGTGGTACCACCCCCACCTGCCCTGGCATGCAAGGGACTGACCTGGGTCCTGGGGTCCCTCCCCAAGGTTCAAGTTTTCACCCGCAGGAATGTTAATGGTAGCGTTGAGGCCAGGGCGCTGGGGGGCCCGGGCAGTGGGGGAAGGGCATTGGGGAAGGAGCCAGGTGCCAACAGCCTGACCAGCTGGGCCTGGCTCAGGCAAGCCACCTCCACATTCTCCTCTGTGAAGTGGGGCTTTGGTGACCGTCAACAAGCAGTGTCATGATTCAGGTGATGGGGCCACTTGCAGAGCCTGTCTGGGAGAATCGGAGGCGGGGCGGAGGCGGGGCTTGCTCCGGACCTCGGGTCTGGGAGGCGGTGCTCTTGGTGGGGGACTGGGATACTGGGGTCTTCTCTCTCTCCCCACTGGCGCGGGTCCGAGGCCGGTAGCCTGGCTGGGCAGCCTTATCCCGAGGCGGGCAGGATTTCCCCCTTCCTGTTTGTGTTCCTGGGCCAGGCTCCTGCCAGCCCAGTGACTCGAGGGGTCCCCACTCCGCAGCTCTGTGGCCAGAGGCGGGTCTGCTGCTCGCTGAGCCTCTGCGCTCCATCCCCACCCCAGGCAGTGTAGGAACGGCCGCTCCCAGTGCGGTGGCTGAGGGTGGGGCTGGGGACTGTCCCGCGTGGGCCAGTGGCAGGACCAGGCATGAGGGCCAGCAGGAGCAGGGCTGGTCACGTCTCCTCCTCCTTCCCCCACGCAGGTTCCCAGCACAGGGTGTGCCCAGGGCTTGCTGTCAACACCCTCCCTCACCGGCCCCAACACCCACAAGACTACCCTGGAGAGATTTGGGAGTGCAGCCGGCTGTGCCTAGCTCAGGGGCCCTTGACCGTGGTGCCCACCCCCAGCCCAACAGACCTGTGTTTCCCTGCCTGGCGAGTCCCTTCTCCGAGGAATTGCCCTCCTGACCCTTTCTTGGGCCTCACGGCAGCTGCCCCCCACCCCCAACCCATCCAGGCTCCTGCCTGCTGGGTGGGGCTTTTTGGCTGGGGAGGCTGCGGAGGGAGGGGGAGGCGGCTGGGTTTCTGGGCAGCCTCAGAACACCTGCCCCACCCTGAGTGCTGGGCAGGGCCTGGGACACCTGGTCTTGGAGGCAGTGGAGCCTCTCCCCACTCATGACCCCAGCTCCACCTGCCGGCAGGGGAGCAGCTGTGGGCCAAGTGACCCAGGGACCCTCCTCTGCCCCCAGCCCTGCTAGGTAGTTGCCCCAGCTCCACACCTACTGGCTGGGTCCCCTTGGGTAAGTGGCTCCCCTCCCCCAGCCTCAGTTTTCATGTGTTACCCACCTTGGGGATTGAGGGGCAGGGTCTGGGCAGAGCAGGAAGGGAAACTGAGGCCAGAGAGTGGCTTACCTGCCATTGCCCTTGGCTTAGCGGTGGGCAGGCTCTGGCCAGATTCCTGTCCCTTTCCTTGGCACCGCCCCGTCCCATGAATTTGCTGTGGGTCTGCTGTGGCTGGAGCTCCAGGCAGCTCCAGAGGGACCGGGGTGGCCCCAGCTGGCGGTCCCTCAGGGTTGCGGGGTGCACTGGGGAGCCCTGGCAGGGCCACGTGGAGGGAGTGGGGCCCTGTCAGGTGGTGGGGCAGTGTCTGAATGCCAAGGTGAGTGAGATGGGCCCAGGTGGCCAGGACAGAGTTGTGCAGAAGGGACACAGGGCCTTGCCCCTTCACTGCCTGGCTAGGGAGAAGGGGTCTGTGGAAGAGATCGCGTCGTGAGGTTGCCAGGGGTACAATTCTTGGGCTGACGCTTTGCGCAAGGCTGGTTTGGCAGGTGGGGGAAACGGAGGTTGTGGCTCTGCTGGGGGGTCATGGAGGCCAGGGGTCTGGGCCTGGCCACCTGAGCAGTAGGAAGGTGGCGGGGGCGGGATGATGTGGGGGTGAGTGTTGATGCCTCCTGGCACTGACCCAGGCCTGCCTGCCCTCACCTCCTGCCCTTCTCTTCCTTCGCTTGAGAGAACCTCCTCCAGGAGACACCATCCCCCAGCTCTGCCAGGCCTGAGACCAGAGCCAGAGGGGACCTGGGCTGTGAGCCATCTTGCAGAAGGGCAAGGAAAGGCCCATGAAGCAGCGAGGGAGCGGCAGGGGCCTGTGCAGGCAGAGGTGCTGTTGGGATGCGCAGGCATGGCCCTGGGGGTGCCTCTGCGGGAGCAGTGTCTGTAGCCCAGCAACCTACAGTCAGGGCCAGCAGAGTGGTCCACGTATCCATGAGGGAATGAAAGCTCAGAGAGGGGATGAGCTTGCTCAGGGCCACACAGCACATTGGCCAGAGCAGCAGCCAGACCTAGACTACTGCCGGGACTGGGCCTCCCCATCTCTCTTCATGGGACAGTCCCCGAGGCCAGCACACCACCCCAGAGGATAGGGACATGCTCCTTCCCAATCAGTGTCCTACCAGCAATTGGGTCTGGGGCAGGGATGGGGGCCTTAGGTCTGAGACCCTCCTCGTCACTGCAGGAGGGAGGCCCTGGAGCCCAGGCCAGGGCGCCAGAGTGGGTGTAAGTTTGGTACTGTTTCTTCTTGGAATATTTAGAGTATAATTTGGAGGGGGGTTGAGCCTGGAGTTCTTTTTGTGGGACGGTTTTAAATAAGGGATTTGATTTTTTCTTTTTCTTTTTTTTTTTTTTTTTTTTTGAGACAGAGTTTTGCTTTTGTTGCCCAGGCTGGAGTGCAATGGCGTGATCTCGGCTCACTGCAACCTCTGCCTCCTGGGTTCAAGCGATTCTCCTGCCTAAGCCTTCCGAGTAGGTGGGACTACAGGCACCCGCCACCATGCCCAGCTAATTTTTGTATTTTTAGTAGAGACGGGGTTTCACCATGTTGATTTTTAAATCGTTACAAAACTACTTGGATTATCCATCGGGGCGTCCTATCTTTTGGCCTCCCTGGGCCACATTGGAAGAAGAAGAATTGTCTTGGGTCACACATAAAATACACTAATGATAGCTGATGAGCTAAAAGAAATAATTGCAAAAGAATATAATAAAGTTTTAGGAAGTTTATGAATTTGTGTTAAGCCGTATTCAAAGCTGTCCTGGGCCACATGTGGCCTGTGGGCCGTGGGTTGGACAAGTTTCGTTCTTCTTGTGGGTTTTCTAGGAATATATCCAATTAATCTAAATTTTCAGATTTATTAGTGTAAAGTTTATAATTGTGTTTGATTTTATATAGAATTCTAAAATTTTTTATGGAGAAAGGGTACAAACCATGGCACACCCAAGTAATCAGTCCTCTCCAGTAGACCCTGTCTGCCCGCTCCCCCTGGCGACTTCAGCCCTAGGTGGCCTGAGCCTGACTGTGAGCTGGATGTGATGGGCTCCCCCGGTACGAGTGCTTTTTATATCTAGTTTCTTTATCTCAACCTTGCGTTTGTGAACTTCATCCATGTTGCACGTAGGCATAGTTTATACCATATACTGTTCCATTGGACAAATACCTCACATTTTTTTTTATTCTACTGTTGATGGACATTTGAATCTCTGGTTTCTGGGTGCTGCAAATTATACTGAGATGGACGTTCCCGCACCCATCTTCTGAGGGGCATATGTGCGCATATTTCTTGGCTCTGCCCCTGGCTATGAGTTGCTGGGCCACAGGGTAAGGCGTGTCAGGCTTTGATAGACTCTACCAGGCTGTTTCCACGTGGTCGTGCCAGCTCACCCCCAACCCACACCAGGATGGAGTTCCGGCTGCCCCAGACCTTGTCTCCAGGTGGTCCACCTCGACTTTTCCATTTCAGCCATTCTCCTGGGAGCATATGGCACCTCGTGGTTTTGTTGGCATTGCCCAGATGACTAGAAATGCTGGCCATCTTTCCATATACTAATCGGCTGGTTGAACATCCTCTTCTATGAGCTGCCTTTCCAGTGTTTTCTTGCCATGTTTCTATCGGGTTGTTTGTCTTTTGGTTTGCAAGAGTTCTTTGTGCATTCCGGGTTGGAGGCCTTTGCTTGGTAACTGTATTGCAAGTATCTTCGCCCAATCTGTGTTTTGGGCAAAGATAGCTGCAATTTATCGATTTCATTTCCTTTGGATATATACCCAGTAGTGGGATTGCTGGACCAAATGGTAGTTCTATTTTTAATTTTTTGAGGAACCATCCATATTGTTTCCTATCATGGCTATACTAATTTACATTTCATGCCCCTAGTGGTGTTTTTTGATGAACGGAAGCTCTTAATTCTTTTTTTTTTGAGATGGAGTCTCGCTGTGTTGCCCAGGCTGGAGTTCAGTGGCGCAATCTTGGCTCACTGCAAGTTCCGCTTCCCGGGTTCACACCATTCTCCTGCCTCAGCTTCCTGAGTAGCTGGGACTACAGGCGCCCGCCACCAATCCCGGCTAATTTTTTGTATTTTTAGTAGAGACGGGGTTTCACTGTGTTAGCCAGGATGGTCTTGATCTCCTGACCTCGTGATCCGCCCGCCTCGGCCTCCCAAAGTGTTGAGATTACAGGTGTGAGCCACTGCGCCTGGCCAGAGGCTCTTAATTTTAATATAGACCAATATCTGTCATTTTTTGTGTGTTCTGTTTAATAATTTTTCCCCTACTCCAAAAGAAATTTCTATTTATTTTCTAGAAATTTTATTGTTAAGCCTTTAATTTTGGATCTATAATCCACATGAAATTAATTTTCTGTGGCTGAGGTGGGGCGAAGATTAATGTTTTTCCATATGGATATCCAATGGATCCCAGGCCATTTATTGAACAGATCATCACAGCTTTGTGTATGTGTGTCTGTTCCTGGGATCTCTGTTCTGTTCCATTGGTCTTGACTTGCATTTTCCTGATGACTGAAGATGTTGACAACAACAAGAAGTGTATGAACACTCGTACATCTTCTTTTGTGAAATGTCTGTTCAAATCTTCTGCCCATTTTTAGTTGAGCTTTTTGTCTTCTGTTGAGTTGTACAAGGGCTCCATGCAAGTCCTTTGCCAGATACATTCACTGCTTTTTCATTTTCTGAGGAAAATGAAACCTCTTAAGGCCAGTGTTTTAAATTATGAGAACTTAAATTTATCAGTTTTCGTGCTATGATCCTTACCTTCTGTATCCTAAGAAAACTTTGCTGCCCTCAAGGTAGTAAAGAAGTTCTCCCGTATTTTCTTCTAGAAGTTTTATAGTTTTTGGTTTTACATTTCCCTCTATGATTCATTTCAAATTCATTTTCATGAGTGATGGGATGGAAGGGTCCAGGTTTATTGGTTTCCCAGTAAATACCCAGCTGTTCCAGGACCATTCAGTGAAAAGACTTTGCTTTCTATTGGAATAGCTGGGCTGCTTTGACAAGAATTTGGCCGGGCATGGTGGCTCACGCCTGTACTTTGGGAGGCCAAGGCAGGTGGATCACTTGAGGCCAGGAGTTCAAGACCAGCCTGGGCAACATGGTGAAACCCCATCTCTACTAAAAGTACCAAAAAAAAAAAAAAAATTAGTGAGGCCTGATGGCGCATGCCTGTAATCCCAGCTACTTGGGAGGGTGAGGCACGAGAAACGCTTGAACCCAGGAGGCAGAAGTTGCTATGAGCTGAGATTTGCCACTGCATTCCAGCCTGAGCGACAGAGTGAGACCCTGTCTCAAAACAAAACAAACGAACAAACAAGAATTAATTGGCCATGTAAGTGTGGGGCTATTTTGCCTTTATTTTTGAAGGATAGGTTGCTTGATATCAAATTCTTCATTGACAACAGTTTCTTTCAGCCCTTTGAATATACTGTTCCATGTTCTTGTAGCTTCTATGGTTTTGATGTGATTCAGGTGTTAGTTGTATTTTTGTGCCCTTATTATGTGATGGGGCCCTTTCTCTTAAGCATTTTGACTATGGCGTGTCTAGGTGTGGATCTCTGTGCTTCTCCTGCTTAGGTTTGGTCACGCTTCTTGGATTCTGCAGATTGTTTTCAGCTATCACTTCTTCAACTCCCTCTTCTGCCTCTTTATCTTATGGTTAATGCTCTGAGACTCTGTTTTTCTTCAATCTTCCCCCTGACCCCCGTTCTTCAAATTGGTTAATTTATATTAATCTACAAGTTGATAATTCTTCTGGTATCTCAAATCTGTTGGTGAACCCCAGTAGTAAACTTTCAACTCCAGAATTTTTGCTTGCCTTTTAAAAAATAAGTTTTATTTCTTTATGAGATTCTCTCTTCACTGAGCCATTGTTAACATATTTTCCATTAATTTTTTAAACATGATTTGTTTTTGTGTTTTGAACAAACTTTTTTTTTTCTTTTTGAGATGGAGTTTCACTCTTGTTGCCCAGGCTGGAGTACAATGGCGCAATCTCGGCTCACCACAACCTCCGCCTCCCGGGTTCAAGCGATTCTCCTCCCTCAGCCTCCTGAGTAGCTGGGATTACAGGCATGTGCCACCAAGCCTGGCTAATTTTGTATTTTTAGTAGAGATGGGGTTTCTCCATGTTGGTCAGGCTGGTCTCGAACTCCCGACCTCACGTGATCCACCGCCTTAGCCTCCCACAGTCCTGGGATTACAGGCGTGAGCCACTGTGCCCGGCCTGAACAAACTTGTAATAGTTTCTTTGAAGTCTGTATTAAACCCAGCATTAGTGGACATTTAGAGACACTTTCCATTCACTGCTGTTTCTCAGTATAGACCATACATTCTTGTTTCTTTGTGTAACTTGTAATTTTTTGGTGGCTGCTGGACATTTTAGACAATATATTCTAGCAACTCTGGATTCTGATCCTCCCAGGGTGTGGTTATACAATAACAAACACCTTGTGTTTGTTGAGTAACTTTCTTGGACTAAATCTGTTCCAACTTGGAATAAGTCCAGTCTCAATTCACTGCTACCTGACCTGATGCCACAGCCTCTCAGCTCAGTGGCTATAGATCTTCCCCCAGCCCCTGAATTTGCTCTCAGATCCAGTGTCCAGGAAAGGACTATGACACCTCCACAGTGTACATACACTCCTGGCTCCCTCCCCCGGGCCCCGATCTGCTCCCCCAGCCTGCTTGTCTCCACTGACAGCCACTCTCTCTGCAGTGTCCGGCCGACAGCTGCAGCCCGGGGAGCCAGATGCGGAAACTGAAGATGACCACTCTGTAAGTGAGAGCAGGAGGAAGTGTGTCCTCCTCATATCCTGCCCCCATTCTTCCTGGGCCCCGGGAGAACCGAGTGGCAAAAGTAACTGGATTCTCTCCCGTCAGGTGACTGAAGGGCCTGCGGATGAGGTCATTCGACCACGGCCACAGGGGTCTTCACCTGTCTACGAATACACGACTGAGGCTGCTGACTTTGGACTCCAGGTGAGCCTGCTGGGCAGAGCCCCACAGGCACCCAGGTCTCCTCCTGCATCGCCCTGTGTGGGCAACTCACACATGACTGTGCAGCCTTGCTGCCCTGCCCTGCTGTCCACTGGGCAGTGCCCACTCAGATGTCCTCTCAGACTCCTCTGTGCCCTTGGGTCCCTCCCTGCGGCTGGCCAGGGCACAGTGGGATGGAGGCGCCCTGCAGCTCTTGTGAGCATGCGCATGGGCTGATGGGGACAGGCCTCGTGTTGCTGTGTTTGTGTTTCAGGGGCACAGGGTGTGTGCATCCCTGCACCTGTGTAACACACTCATGCTGTCTTTGGGGACAGGGCCCCATGGCTACCTCTGGAGACAAGGACTCGGGGAAGGGATCAGAAGAGCCATGTCTATGAAAGGATTCATTTTTGTACAATTTGAATTTCTTATCTCCCTCCATACAAAACTCCAGTTGCTGTGGGGCTTCCCTGTGGGCGCTGCGGGCTGTAGGCTGGGCCCTGTCGGGAAGCAGGAAGGCCGAAAGTTGCCTTTTCTCTGTGGATGTGCCTGGAGGAACTCGGCTCCCTCTGCACACAGCTGCATGTTGGAAGTTCTGGGCCCCTCTGAAGGGAGGGCTTCTGGTCTGGCACCAGCCTACCTGTGCCCCTCCCTGTCCCTGAGCTGGGGCATGTGCCTAACTCCCAACACTTGTGGCTGCAGGAAGACGCCCCCGGCAGGCAAGGTTCTGCTGGGAGACGGAGATCCTGGTGGAAGCGAGATTCAGGGGACTCACGGACATTTTTCAAGATGAGTCGTCCAGAGGTGGGTACAGCAGGAGCTGAGGGTCATGGAGGTGTGTCCGTCCTCAAGGGATCCAGCCAGAGAGTGCAAGGTCAGAGCAGGCAGGGGAGGAGCAAAGAGGCTGGCAGTGTGCCCCGTGCCCTGGGGAGGAGGGGTGTTCTTGTCCCCCTTGTCAGGCCTGGGGAAGGGCAGGGGCTCCAGAAGGCTAAATCTGGTCCTGACCATCTCCACCCCTCCCTGGTGTGGAGTTTGATGCATAGCCAAGCTCCTGGCCAGGTAGACCTGGCTGTACAGACCTCAATTTTCTCCTCTGTGCAATGGGGCAGTGCTGGTGTCTGTTGCATGTTCAAGCCGTGGGGCTGAAAGGGCCAGTCAGCACCCAGGCCATGTAACTGTGGAAGGTGCTAGACTCTGCTAGCACCCAATGATGAGGGCACTCTGCCTCTTAAGCAACTGGTTTTTTCCCTTGGAGGCCCCAGCAGTCCAAGAGCTCTGCAGGACACAGGCCTCATCCTGTCCCAGGTCTGGCAGGCTGCACCCAATGTCCCGTATTTTCCTTGGCATTGCTGTTCTTCCTTGTCTTGAGCATCAGGTGCCTTGCACACAACTGGCGCTTCACGTTTTTGCGAAGAATGCATGAAGGAGCTGAAAAAGGGAAACTTTGGCCACAGGGAAAGCAGAATCCATTCTGCACTGCTCCTGGTGCCCTGCTGGGCCTGGTGGCATGGACAGGCTGTGCCTAAGTCCTGGCAGGTTGGGGTGGGGACAAGAGTTCTGGCAGGTTCCAGCTGGCTTCCTCCAGAGCTCAGACACAGCTACCTGAGCCCACCTGGTGGGTACCCTACCCTGCTGTGTGTTGTCTGGGCTGATGGGAAGGATGGTGGGGTGCCCATCCTCTGGAGACACAGGCCCAGCAGGGATGCTTATGGTGGGACTGGCACATGCTCACCACGGCCCTGATGTGCTTCTGCTCCAGGCCGTCCAGGAGGCAACAGAGGTGACGCTGAAGACAGAGGTGGAGGCAGGAGCCAGTGGCTACAGTGTCACAGGTGGTGGGGACCAGGGGATCTTCGTCAAGCAAGTGCTGAAGGACTCCTCAGCCGCCAGGCTTTTCAACTTGAGAGAAGGTGCCATGCGGTTCCATCCCTGGGGTCACCATTCTCCCCACCAGGATGGGAGGGACCTGGAGGGGTTACTGAGGGGGTAGAAGCCACACCTGGCGCTTAGGATGACATCCTCACGTCTCTGCTCAGCTGCTTGAGGCTGGGATCACCCACTGCATCTAGTAAAATGGGGGACCCCATCCACCTTCCCTGTGCCTGAGGCACTCAGTGGGGGACTGGTGGGGCAGACTCAGTGGGATTCCCCCTATTCATGCCCCTGGGGCCCTCCTCGCCAGCCAAGGCAAGACGGCAGACCCCATCTCATTCACACACCCGGCCCTGGGGCTGCTCTTTCTTGGTCTAGGGGATCAGCTGCTCAGTGCAACCGTGTTCTTTGACAACATACAATATGAAGATGCTCTCAAAATCCTTCAATACTCAGAGCCGTACAAGGTTCAGTTCAAAATCAGACGGCAGCTCCCTGCCCCACAGGATGAAGAGTGGGCTTCCAGCGATGCCCAGCATGGCCCACAGGGCAAGGAGAAGGAGGTGAGACCACTAGGCTCGTGAGGCAGGGCCCCAGCCGGCTTCCCTACCCTGCTGGCTGAGCCCGGGAGGGGATAGCACGCCCACTCCATCTGTCCCTGGGCCAGGACCTCAGGCTTCTTGGACTGGCACCAACAGATTCCCTCTCCCTATGTTTCAGGACACGGATGTTGCTGATGGGTGCAGAGAGACCCCCACGAAAACTCTGGAAGGAGATGGGGACCAAGAGAGACTCATCTCCAAACCCAGGGTGGGGAGAGGCAGGCAGACCCAGAGGGAGAGGCTCTCTTGGCCAAAATTTCAATCCATAAAGAGCAAGCGGGGGCCGGGACCCCAGAGGTCACACAGCTCGTCAGAGGCCTACGAGCCCAGGGATGCACATGACGTGTCCCCTACAAGCACAGACACAGAGGCCCAGCTCGCGGTGGAGCGCCAAGAGCAGAAGGCAGGGCCGGGCAGCCAGAGGAGGCGGAAGTTCCTCAACCTGAGATTCAGGACAGGCTCGGGACAGGGCCCTTCATCGACAGGACAGCCAGGCAGGGGGTCCCAGAGTGGGGTGGGCCGTGCTGGGGTCCTGGAAGAGTTGGGGCCCTGGGGTGATAGCCTCAAGGACACTGGGGCTGCCACAGGCAGCAGGAGAGAGGAGAGGGCAGAACAGGATCGAGAAGTGATGCCTGCTCAGAGCATGCAGTTGCCCACAGAGCTCGGTGACCCTAGATTTTGCGAGGGAATCCCTCAGGAAGGGGAACTCAGGGCAGCCAGGCTCCATGGAAAGACCCTGGAGGGGCAGGCAGAGGAGACAGCAGTGGCCCAGAGGAAGCCCAGGGCCCAGCCAACTCCTGGAATGAGCCGGGAGGGTGAAGGCGAGGGACTGCAGAGCCTGGAAATCGGGATCGCCAGGCTGTCCTTGAGAGACACAACCGAAGGAGGCACACAGATCGGCCCACCAGAAATTAGGGTGCGAATACACGATTTAAAGACACCAAAATTTGCATTTTCCACAGAAAAAGAGCCAGAAAGAGAAAGGCGCCTTAGTACCCCACAGCGAGGGAAGAGACAGGATGCGTCCTCAAAAGTGGGTACTGGCCTGAAGGGTGAGGAGGTGGAAGGAGCAGGGTGGGTGCCAGGCAGGGAACCAGCCACACATGCAGAGGCACAGGAGGGTGAAGGAGATGGACAGGAAGGACTACAGAGGACAAGGATCACTGAGGAACAGGACAAGGACGGGGAAGACACAGAAGGACAGATGAGAATACCCAAGTTCAAGATACCCTCCTTAGGATGGTCGCCAAGCAAGCACACAAAGACAGGGAGAGAAAAAGCCACACAAGACACACAGCAGGGAAGGGAAGGAGAGGCCATAGCAACAGCCGATAGAAGAGAACAGAGAGGCACAGAGGAAGGATTAAAAGACAAAGAAGACAGTGACTCAATGACAAACGCAACAAAAATACAACTAACACACGACGAAAAACGCTTAAAAAAGCAACAAATTCTGAAAGAAAAGGACATGGCCGCCAAAGACAGCAAGTTCAAAATGCCCAAGTTCAAGATGCCGTCATTCGGGGTGTCTGTCCCAGGCAAGTCCATCGAGGCCTCAGTGGATGTGTCTGAGCTGAAGGTGGAGGCGGACGTGAGCCTCCCCTCCATGCAGGAGGACCTCAAGACCACTGACCTCAGCATTCAGCCCCCTTCCGCTGACCTGGAGGTCCAGGCTGGCCAAGTGGACGTGAAACTCCCAGAGGGCCCCCTACCCGAGGGAGCCGGCCTCAAAGGGCACCTGCCCAAGGTGCAGATGCCAAGTTTGAAGATGCCCAAAGTAGACCTCAAGGGCCCCCAGGTGGACGTCAAGGGCCCCAAGCTGGACCTGAAAGGCCCCAAGTTGGAAATGACGGCCCCCGATGTCGACGTGTCTCTGCCCAGTGTGGAGGTGGATGTCCAGGCCCCAAAGGCCAAGCTGGATGGTGTGCAGCTGGAGGGAGACCTGTCCCTGGCCGACAAGGACGTGACTGCCAAAGACAGCAAGTTCAAAATGCCCAAGTTCAAGATGCCGTCGTTCGGGGTGTCGGCCCCAGGCAAGTCCATCGAGGCCTCGGTGGATGTGTCTGCACCCAAGGTGGAGGCAGACGTGAGCCTCCCCTCCATGCAGGGGGACCTGAAGACCACTGACCTCAGCATTCAGCCCCCTTCCGCTGACCTGAAGGTCCAGGCTGGCCAGGTGGATGTGAAGCTCCCAGAGGGCCACGTGCCCGAGGAGGCCGACCTCAAAGGGCACCTGCCCAAAGTGGAGACGCCCAGTTTAAAGATGCTCAAAGTGGACCTCAAGGGCCCCCAGGTGGACATCAAGGGCCCCAAGCTGGACCTGAAAGGCCCCAAGGTGGAAGTGACAGCCCCCGATGTCGACGTGTCTCTGCCCAGCGTGGAGGTGGATGTCCAGGCCCCAAAGGTCAAGCTGGATAGTGCGCAGCTGGAGGGAGACCTGTCCCTGGCTGACAAGGACGTGACTGCCAAAGACAGCAAGTTCAAAATGCCCAAGTTCAAGATGCCATCCTTCGGCGTGACCGCCCCAGGCAAGTCCATCAAGGCCTCGGGGGACGTGTCTGCGCTGAAGTTGGAGGCCGACGTGAGCCTCCCCTCCATGCAGGGGGACCTCAAGACCACTGACCTCAGCATTCAGCCCCCTTCCGCTGACCTGGAGGTCCAGGCTGGCCAAGTGGACATGAAGCTCCCGGAGGGCCCCCTGCCCGAGGGAGCCGGCGTCAAAGGGCACCTGCCCAAGGTGCAGATGCCAAGTTTGAAGATGCCCAAAGTAGACCTCAAGGGCCCCCAGGTGGACATCAAGGGCCCCAAGCTGGACCTGAAAGGCCCCAAGACAGAGATGACGGCTCCCCATGTGGAAGTGTCTCTGCCCAGCGTGGAGGTGGACGTCCAGGCCCCGGGAGCCAAGCTGGACGACGTGCGGCTGGAGGGGGAGCTGTCCCTGGCCCATCAGGATGTAGCTGTGAAAGACAGTAAGTTTCAAGGGCCAGAACTGAGCACGTCTGGTTTTGAATGGTCGTCAAAGAAAGTTTCCATGTCTTCCTCTGAAATGGAAGGAAATGTTACATTCCATGAGAAGACTTCCGCATTTCCCATTGTGGAATCTGTTGTTTGTGAAGGTGATCATGATCCATCTCGCGATCGTAACTTGGAGCTTGCTGTTGGAGAAGTTGGAGTGGATTCGAAGTTTAAGAAACTGCATTTTAAAGTGCCCAAAGTTTCATTTTCTTCTGCCAAAACTCCTAAAGATAGTTTAGTCCCAGGTGCAAAGTCTAGCATAGGTCTTTCCGCGATTCCCTTATCATCTTCAGAATCCTCAAGTTTTGAATTACAACAGGTTTCGGCTGGTTCAGAGCCATCCATGCAGATGCCTAAGGTTGGTTTGGCTGGGTTTCCATCATCTCGGCTTGATCTCACTGGTCCTCACTTTGAATCTTCTATTCTCTCTCCCTGTGAGGATGTTACACTTACAAAATACCAGGTGACTGTTCCCAGAGCTGCCTTGGCCCCTGAGCTTGCTCTGGAAATTCCTTCTGAGTCTCAGGCTGATATTCCTCTTCCCCAGACAGAGTGCTCCGCTGACCTGCAGCCTCCAGAGGGAGTTCCAACATCTCAAACTGAGAGTCACTCTGGCCCACTGAATTCCATGATTCCTGTTTCTCTTGGTCAGGTGTCTTTTCCTAAATTCTATAAACCAAAGTTTGTGTTTTCAGTCCCCCAAATGGCAGTTCCTGAGGGAGACCTACATGCAGCAGCGGGTGCCCCAGTCATGTCTCCTCTTAGCCCTGGAGAAGGAGTGCAGTGCCCCTTGCCAAGCACCCAGCTGCCATCCCCAGGCACCTCTGTGTCCCAGGGCCCGGAAGAGCTTGTGGCCTCCTTGCAGACATCAGTAGTGGCCCCTGGAGAAGCCCCTTCTGAAGATGCTGACCACGAAGGGAAAGGGAGTCCCTTGAAAATGCCTAAGATTAAGCTTCCATCATTTAGGTGGTCCCCGAAGAAGGAAGCAGGGCCAAAGGTGGACCCAGAATGTAGCGTGGAGGACTCAAAACTCAGCCTGGTTTTAGACAAGGATGAAGTGGCCCTGCAGTCTGCCATCCACATGGATCTGCCTCCTGAGAGGGATGGAGAGAAGGGGAGGAGCACAAAGCCTGGCTTGGCCATGCCAAAACTTGCACTTCCCAAAATGAAGGCTTCTAAGAGTGGGGTCAGCCTGCCACAGAGAGACATGGATCCTTCTCTTTCTAGTGCCACAGCAGGGGGTAGCTTTGAAGACACAGAAAAGGCCAGCAGTGACGGTGGTAGGGGAGGACTTGGTGCAACAGCAAGTGCCACAGGAGGTGAGGGTGTGAACCTCCACCGGCCACAGGTCCGCATTCCCAGTTTGGGCTTTGCCAAACCTGATCTCAGATCCTCCAAGGCCACGGTGGAGGTGAGCCAGCCTGAAGCTGACCTGCCTCTTCCCAAACATGATCTATCTACTGAAGGTGACAGCAGAGGATGTGGGCTCGGGGATGTCCCAGCAAGCCAGCCTTGTGGGGAGGGGATAGCCCCCACACCTGAAGACCCCCTCCAGCCATCCTGTAGAAAACCAGATGCTGAAGTCCCCACAGTGGAAAACCCAGAGGAGGAAGCCACGACCAGGTACTCGCAGGAAAGCTGGTTTAAAATGCCCAAGTTCCGCATGCCCAGCCTTAGGCGCTCTTCCAGGGACAGAGGTGGGGCTGGAAAGCTGGAAGTGGCTCAGACACAGGCACTGGCAGCAACAGGGGGTGAAGCAGCAGCTAAAGTCAAAGAGTTCCTTGTTTCTGGGTCAAACGTGGAGGCAAGTATGTCCCTACAGCTCCCAGAGGCAGATGCAGAAGTGACAGCTTCTGAGAGCAAATCATCCACAGATATTCTAAGGTGTGATCTTGACAGCACAGGCTTGAAGCTGCACCTCTCCACTGCTGGGATGACTGGGGATGAGCTTTCCACTTCTGAGGTCAGGATCCATCCATCCAAAGGACCTCTCCCTTTTCAGATGCCTGGCATGAGGCTTCCAGAAACCCAGGTTCTTCCAGGAGAAACAGATGAGACTCCTCTTTCCAAGCCAGGACATGACCTTACCAGCATGGAGGATAAAACAGAGAAATGGTCTTCCCAGCCTGAAGGTCCACTTAAATTGAAAGCTTCAAGTACTGATATGCCATCCCAGATTTCTGTGGTTAATGTGGATCAACTGTGGGAAGATTCTGTCCTAACTGTCAAATTCCCCAAATTAATGGTACCAAGGTTCTCCTTCCCTGCCCCCAGCTCAGAGGATGATGTGTTCATCCCCACTGTGAGGGAAGTGCAGTGTCCAGAGGCCAATATTGATATAGCCCTTTGTAAGGGAAGTCCGGGGCTCTGGGGAGCCAGCATCCTGAAGGCAGGTGCTGGGGTCCCCGGGGAGCAGCCTGTGGACCTTAACCTGCCTTTGGAAGCTCCCCCAATTTCAAAGGTCAGAGTGCATATTCAGGGTGCTCAGGTTGAAAGTCAAGAGGTCACTATACACAGCATAGTGACACCAGAATTTGTAGATCTCTCAGCACCCAGGACGACTTCTACTCAGATTGTGCGAGAATCAGAGATCCCCACATCAGAGATTCAAACACCTTCGTATGGATTTTCCTTATTAAAAGTGAAAATCCCAGAGCCCCACACGCAGGCTAAAGTGTACACAACAATGACTCAACACGCTAGGACTCAGGAGGGCGCAGAAGAGGCTCCCATACAAGCCGCCCCAGGAGTAGACTCCATTTCTGGAGATCTCCAGCCTGACACTGGAGAACCATTTGAGATGATCTCTTCCAGCGTCAACGCACTGGGACAGCAAACACTCACATTTGAAGTTCCTTCTGGCCACCAGCTTGCAGACAGCTGTTCAGATGAGGAGCCAGTAGAAATTCTTGAGTTTCCCCCTGATGATAGCCAAGAGGCAACCACACCACTAGCAGATGAAGGCAGGGCTCCAAAGGACAAACCAGAAAGTAAAAAATCTGGTCTGCTCTGGTTTTGGCTTCCAAACATTGGGTTTTCCTCTTCTGTTGATGAGACAGGTGTTGATTCCAAAAATGACGTCCAGAGATCTGCTCCCATTCAAACACAGCCTGAGGCACGACCAGAGGCAGAACTGCCTAAAAAACAGGAGAAGGCAGGCTGGTTCCGATTTCCCAAATTAGGGTTCTCCTCATCTCCTACCAAGAAAAGCAAAAGCACCGAAGATGAGGCAGAGCTGGAAGAACAAAAGCTTCGAGAAGAAACAGTCACCTTTTTTGATGCCCAAGAAAGTTTCTCCCCTGAAGAGAAGGAAGAGGGTGAACTGGTCGGGCCTGTGGGCACTGGGCTGGACTCCAGAGTGATGATGACATCCACGGCAAGAACAGAGTTAATCCTGCTAGAGCAGGACGGAAAAGCTGATGATGAAGGCAAAGGCTCAGACCTGGGACCAAATGAAGGCTGAGAGGTATGGCTCGTCAGTACAAGAGAGATGCAAAATCTAAGTTGGAAAGTCAAGGCTACACACACATGTGGAGCACCCCATCCCACAGCACATTACATCCACCTCACTTCACAGAACTGAGAACAGAGCAAAAATGACCAGAACACCTTTGTCACCATCACACAGCCCTCCTAAAATGGAACCAAAACTTCCCAGCTCCCTCAAAGCTTTGGATGCAAAGAAGGCACCCTGACTTCCACAAGACACCAGAATTCACACGGTACTCTGAGGCACTGCTGGGGAAGTTTGTTGGTCTTTATTAGATAAATTTCCAGAGACCTGTCCATAATACCCTACAGAACATGACTGTTTCTTTGAGGAAAGGGTTATAATGTCTGTGGTGTACAAGTAGTTTTTGGTATAACTTCTTTCCTGCTGCTGCTGCTGCTTCCCGGCAAACATAGTTTTCCTATTTCAGGCAGAGTGCGGTATATTCCAGGAAACACTGTTTCCTACTCACTTAGCTTACTTATTTGTTGAATGCCTCACTAACGGCAAGCTTCAAGATGTTTTGGGTGACAGTGCACACATGCTGGGCAAAAGGGTGATAGCCAGTGGCTGGCAGCCGGGCCAGCAGAAGCTAGGACATCTGTGAGTTGTCATTCTCATCTATCCATGTCCACTGGCCTGCCAGCATCCGCCAGTGCCTTGCCAGCGTGCACGGTCCCACACTGTGGCCCCTGAGTCCCCTAATGTACACGCTGCAGCCAGAATGCAGATAGAGCTGGCTTGGCTGTTCCCTGGATGGGCAATAAAGTGCTGCATCCCATGGTGAAGGCTGCTGAGGTCTCTGTCTCAGGGTCGAAGTTTACCAGTGCTTTCCTCCCACACACTCCCGGTCTCTACTAAGTAGCTCTAGAGAACAGCCAATGAGGAACATTAGAGTGGTTGCCTATGTATCAGCCATTTGTCCAGGTCCTCCTCTGAGCCAGAGGCTTTGAGGAAGACAAGGAAGATAGGGCTGAGTTCACAGTGTGGCAGGGACACAGACTCACAACGCTCCCTCCCTCCATCCCGCTGGAGGCAGTGTGGGATGGGAGATGGAGTTCAGAGTGGGGAAAGCACAGAAAGGTGTCCTTGGCCATCTTTAGTGGCCCATCCTCAGAAGCCTCCTTCACCACAGAGGCTCTCTTGGGCAGCCCACAGGAAGCAAATCCATGTGGGGTAGCAGAGTGAGGTTCAAGGGGTTCCCTACAGTCTTTCAGTGGTCAAATCTCTTCCCAGCTGCCCTCAGATGCCCCTGCCAGGTTCACGGGTATGCAGTGTTCAAGGGGGCAGTTGGAACTTGCCCCCAGCTCCCTCCTGGCCTAGGTGGACTCCTGGTGAGAAGCGCTGATGGCCCCCTGGGGAGGTGGCTGCTCTCATGGCTGTGGGTATGGGAGCAAGAGCTGGGCTGTGAGCCAATCTGGAGGACCGCAGTGCCTGGAGGGTGAAGGCCACGCTGAGGCTACCATTCGTGCTGCCCTGAGAGGTTCCAGAGGGGTGACAGCTATGGGGTGCAGGAGCCTGGGCAGGGGAGAGGCTGGGTTCTTTCCCCATGCCACCATGGGCATATGTTCCCTGTGCTGAGTTGGGGAGGCCCGTGGGTGTCATCCAAGTTAGGGGACATAGAAGCCTCTAGAAAGTGAACTGACACAGGTCCCCTGGGGGCTCATGAGCAGGGGAAGGGGGAAGGGAAATTTGGTGGACACTCATCCCAGTTAAGCAAGGCTGTCACCCTCTCCCTTCTCAGGGCTTCCTGCCTCCTCTACTCCAACTTGTGTGCGCCAGACAAGCTAGATGGGTGCAGTCCAGGGGGAGAAGTCTGCTTGGCTCCATGGGGCTTTTGTCCCTCTCTGATCCAAGAATCAAGGCCTGGGATAGTGGGGACCTTGGTGCTAGAGGGCAGAGAGACAGCTGTCCCAGCATGTGAGGAGTGGCTGAGCAGCAGGGGCCCCCCTCGCGTGGCCCTGGTTCTCTGTGTATGAGTTATCTATGCTGCATAAGAACATCACTACAAATTAGCAACATAAAACAACACACATTTATGATCTCCCAGTTTCTGTGGATCAGGAACCCAAGTGTGGCTTTGTTGGGTTCTCTGCTCAAGGTCCCATTAGGTGACAAGATGTCAGCTGGGGCTGTGGTCTCCCCTTCAGGTATGACCAGGAAAGGAGCCACTTCTGAAGCTCAAGTTGTTGCTAGCCACACTCAACTCCTTGTGAATGGGATGATTGAGGGCCCCAGTTTCTTGCTAGTTGGGGGCTGGAGGCAACCCCAGTACCCTGCTACATGGGCCTCTTCATAGGACAGCTCATAGCCTAGCAGCTCACTTTTTAAAGCTAGCAAGGGATACACTGCTATTCCTTGATAATGTTATAATCTTATGTCACATGATCACAGGGTGTCACAGGAGTGACATCCCATTACCTCTGTATTATGTTGGTTACAACAAGGCACAGGTCCTGCACACACTCAAGGTGAGATCACACAAGGGCATGCATACCAGGAGGTGGGGGTCAAGGGAGCCATTCTAGAGTCTGTCTGCTATAACCCAGAAGGGGCCACATTGTGGTACCCTCCTGGGGGCTCCCAAGCCTTGTCAAGCTGGATTTCCTTTGGAATAGGCGTCTGCCTTGAAGCAGGCCTCTGACAGTCCCACTGAGGTGTGACTGCCAGTCCCCAGGTGTGCGGAAAGAGGCCTTTCACTGGCTGAGGGCCACCAGCCAGTTGTCCAAATCACAGCCTGGAGCACAGAGCCCTCCTAGAACATAGCTGGCAGGCCAAAAGAGCAGGCCAAGTGCTCTGAGACACATTCAGGTATAAGGCCAAGAACCAGGGAGCAAACCCACACGTGCAACCCTGGAGGGCAGAGCTTAGTCTGGGATGATATCAGCCTCCGAGCCAGGTATTGCCACGCAGCTTTTTGGCAGATGGTTGCTGAGGAGATATGGAGCACGAATGAGGGATAGGAAGCCACAGGGAGCAGCCACTGCAACTGCCAGAGCTTGGCTTGGCCAAGTGCAGCTTACATACAAAGCAGCCCCCAGAGGCTCCTGAAGGCCTTGCAGGGCTTTGTGGATCCCCATCCCCCTGCAGCATCTGCAGCAAGCTTTTCACAAGCTTGGGCAGGGAGGCAGGATGGGTGTAGGAGACTTTCTGCACTGACAGAATGCTGAAGTCTAAGGTGTCCTTTAGATGGGGGAAATATGAGGTCACCAATCGAACAGAAAAGTAACTTGTACTGTACCTGAGATGAACTTTGCTAGCTGTCCCCAAAGCAAAGAGGGAAGAGGAAGATACGGCTGAGTTCACAGTGTGGCAGGGACACAAATGTAGGAAAGAAAAAAGTAGAGAAGGGTTGGAAAAGAAGAGAAGTAGAGAAGGGTAGGAAAGTGGTGCCTGAAGACCGGGAGAGCATTCGGGGCACCCTGTGTCTATTCAGCATCCAGGGCTCCTTCATATGGCTGAGGCATCCCTGAACTCCAGCCTAGCGTGGCCCCATGGACCTCCACCAGGGGAGGGTACCCTGTGATCTTGGTCAGGAACCATCAGGTGAGATAAGCCAGGGTGCTTTGAGAAGCCTCCTGACCCAGCATTCATAGCAGAAGAGTGGGAACTGAGTTGCCAAACCTGGGTTCAAATCCTGCATCTGCAGGACAGGTGCCCAGGTGGCTCCCAGGATAGGGTGAGTTCCAGTGGAGCTGCATCCAAGTCCTGGTCTCAGACTGGAGCCACCTTCCTGCCCTCCAGCTCAAATGCTGGTCCTCTCAGCCCCATCCACCAATCCTGGGCACTGCATCCCCAGGACAACCCTGCCCCCAGATTCTTGGACCCGCCCTGCACAACAGCCCACAAACCACACAGCCTTGTGCACCCCTACCCTCGGTCCACCTGTGTCCCCAGCCCACAGGCAGGACCTGTCCCCTCGGCCCTGGGTCCCCTCCCTCTCACCCTCCCCATCAGGGGGGACCCTCCCTGCCACTCTCCTGACCCCCTCAGCCGCGGGTCCCCTCCCGCCCTCCCCGTCCCCTCAGCCCCGGGCCCGCTCCCGCCCTCCCCGTCCCCTCAGCCCCGGGTCCCCTCCCGCCCTCCTCTTCCCTCAGCCCCGGGTCCCCTCCCGCCCTCCCCGTCCCCTCAGCCCAGCTCCTCGCCCGCGCCGCACCTGTCCGGCGCCGTAGGAGCCGCCCCCTGGCGGTGGGTGCGCGGCGCTGCGCCTTGGTCTGCGTTCCCTCCGCGGGAGTCCCAGGCGTGGGCTCCGCGCCTCTCGCTTCCCCCGGCAGCCGCGGGGCGGGAATTTGGGTTCCGGAGCGCGGCAGCCCGGCGCCAGGTGGGAGGTGGAGGGTTCGCTCCGCCTGGGGGGCCCGTCTGGTCCCCGCCCCGCCCCGGGTTCTCGCGGACCCCGGACTAGCTGAGGCGCTGCCACGGCGGTCGCGCGGCGCAGTTTCGCAGGGGCGGGCGCGTAGAGGCGGGCCCTTGGCAAGAGGATGAAGCGCCGCCCGCGCTGGACTCACACAGAGGCAGCAGGAAGCCACGAGTGTTTTTTAGGCCTGGCCTGTGGGCCAGGAGTCAGGGAAGGGGCCTCCTGGAGGGCTCCCTGGAGGAGGTGGGGCTTAGGGGGGCTGGACTCGGAAATCAGAGAGCAGGCGGGCGGTTTGTGGCGCCCGGGCGGTCGCAGGCGGCTCCTGGCGCAGTGCGGACCCGAGCTACTTGCGGCGGGAAGCGGCTGAAGCCCAGGCCGGGGTCAGAGGGGAGGGCGGGTGCGGGGCGGGGCGGGGTCGCCGAGAGAAAAAGGGGGCCCCCCTCAGCCCTGCCAAACGCAGTCCTGGCCCGGAGCCTGTCCGTCCAGGCCGACGGCGTAGCGCGAACTCCAGTCCCGCTCAAAGAGCTGCCGCAGCTGCTCCTGCACCGTGGCCCCCGCGGGCTGCGCGCCAGGGCTCTGGGTGACCACCAGGCCCACCCCCGCCGTGCTGCTGAAGTAATCCTCCGACCAGTTGGAGGTGCCTGCGGGGAGGACGGAGGAGACACTGGGGCGCCGGCTCTCACAGGCCCCTCTGCAGCCCGCTCAGCGCCAGGCCCGGCTACGGGTTTGGGGACGGTTGGCAGCTGGCCCCTCCACTGTCATCAGACTCCAGGCGGGGAAGCCCCTCACTTAGGTGCGGGAGGGACAGCTGGTCGCGGTGGAACTCCACCCTCATCACTCGGGGACAGGCGTCCTGACTCAGTGTTCTGGGGCCCTGTGGGGCCAGGTGACAGGCGGGTGGCCTGGTCCCCGGAACTCCATGGAGACCCCGTCCCTCTTCAGCAGCAGCCCCGCTGTCCTGAGGTGTCCACGCCGGTCACAAAGCCAGTGCCTCCCTCGCCCGTGCCTGGCCACCCTGGGGCCCGCCCGCCGTGATCTATTCCCGCTCACCTATGTAGGCTGCCTTCTCCGTGACCATGAACTTGCTGTGGTTCACCCTGCTGAATGGGATGTTGGAATGATTCCCCACCGGCACGATGAAGACTTTCTTAGGGGAGAAGAGGCAGCGCGTCAGGAAGGGCGGGGGGAGGGCCGCCTTCCCCACGCCCGGCCGGGAACGCGCCCTCACCACGTCCACAGAGACGTTGGCCGCGGGGTTGCTGAGCGCCTGCAGGGACCGCAGGTAGGGGAACATGGTGGGGTCCGTGTTGAGTCCGCAGCCGACCAGCAGGCGCACGCGCACGCCCTTGCTGAAGGCTGCAGCCCGCAGCGCGTTGTCCAGCACCGGCCAGTACCTTGGGGTGGGGAGGGACGGGGCTCTGCCTACAAGCCGGGCCGGGCAGAGGTCCCAGCAGGAGGGGACGTGCCCAGGAGCTGCCCGTCAGCAGAGCAGGCCGCCCGCCTCCCACTCAGACATACCTGGGGGGGTGGCTGAAGCGCGTGGTAGGGAAATACTCCATCACGGAGGCATAGATGAACTCCTGGGCGCTCCCCATCACTGCCAGCAGCGCCTCCAGGTCCCGGGTGCGGCCCTGGGGACAGAGTGCTGGTGGCGACGCCTGTGATGGGAGAGGGATTCCTGAAGGCTCTACCAGTCCAGCCCATTCTGGACTTGTGACCCCACCATGCACCACCCAAGAGGCCCCATTTGGTGGTGGAGGGAGGGGGCCCAGGTGCCTGGAAATGTGAGGAAAGAAGGGGTCGGCTCAACAGGGCTCCTGGGGACTGGCTCTGAGGCCTGGCAGAGAGAGTGGGGAAGCAGCTGGACCGCCCTGGGCTCCAGGCTGGATTAATCTCCCAGAAACAGTTCCTGGCCACAGGGAAGCTTCTCCACTCCCTTCAGGGTGCCACCCCCACCCCCATCTAGGGAGGCTCCCCTTGTTCTGATACAGCCTCTACTACAGACCAGTCCCTCGGCTGGCTGGAGGGCTGTCCGCCCCCACCCCCGTGGGCTGATAAAGGAGGATCTGCCCACTCCTCACTCTTCCCTTCCTTCCCCGAAGAGCAAGTGGGGTTCCCCTCCCTCTCCAGTGCACAGCTAAGCCCCTTGGCCTCGCCCAGCAGTCTGGAGACTCCCAGGGCCCCAGGTCCTCCCACCACCTCCCAGGCGGCCTGTTTCCCAGGGATGGTGCTGACCAGCTGTCCTCCTGGAGCTAAGCCTGCCTCCAGGCACAGCCCAGAGCCTGCTGATGCCAGCCTGCTGCCCACCCCAGGGCCACGGCCCCACCCATGGTGCTGGCTGCCTGAGGACCCAGCTGATGCTGCTGGTGTCTGCAGGGCCAGCCCAGAGGGCTCCCTGTGGGTCTGGCCAGCCAGGGTAGAACAGGGGCCTCTGATGGGCTCCTTCTCAACCCGCCTTACTGAGAAGTAGGCAGTGGTGGGCACCCCGTCAAAGAGGCCGTGGAAGGGCTGGAAACGGTTGATGTGAGATGAGAAGTTCTGAGGCCAGGTTTTGGGGAGGACAGCCTTGGGCACCCCCAGCACCCAGTAGGTCTGGAAGGTCTTCTCCAGGTCTTGGGCCAGGTGGCTGCAGTTATAGATGATAGCGCCAAGCTCCTTCACCTGCAGGGACCAAAGTCAGGCGCTGTGGGAGAAAAACCCCTCTGCGGGGCCTCTACCCCACTCCGCCCAGGCCAGGGATGCTGGGGCAGGTGCAGCCTCTGCCCAACTGGTCCCCACTTGTGGGAAGCATTGCCTGTAGGAATCTGTAATAGAGTGTGCTGGTGGGAGGAGTGCCCAGCGGGTGCCTGTGTTTTTGAACGTTGTATTCCAATGATCAAAGCAATACATGTTTATTACAAAAACAACAGAAAATGCATCAAGGCATTAAGAATGGGATCATTCTTAATCCCACTGTCAAGCGATAACCATGGTTGCCTTTGCCATGACCATTCTGACACATTTTTCATGCATTGCTTTTCCTAAAAAGGCTTGTGTTTTGTAATCTGCATGCTTCCCTGGGTAATGGGACTTGAACATCTTTCCATGTCATTCAGTGTGATTCCACAGCATGAGTTCAGTGGCTGTGTAGAATTCCATCATTTATTAGACCAGTCTCCGATTGTTTCTACCATGGTGAATTGTAAACAGGACTACACGACTTTCTCCAGACACACTGAGATGTCAGGCCAAGTCCCCAGGAGTGCAGGAGGGGAAAAGTTTCAGGCAGGCCTCCTGTGTTAGGGCCCTGGCACTCACCTGCGTCAGAGACCGCCAGTCCATGTTGGCACTGCCCATGTATATGTGCCGTCCATCCACAACCCAGAATTTGGAGTGCAAAACGCCCCTGGTGAGCCGCCCCATGGGCACCTGTCGTACATGGGCACCTGGTGGAGAGTTCAGGCAATGGGATGAACTAGGTCTTGCTAAGTGCCAGCTTCATGGTGAGCCTGACCCCAAGCTCTTGACAGTGGGGTTGACTCAGATGTCCTCACAACAGTCCTACTAAGCTGCTGCTATCCTCATCCCCATTTTATAGGTGAGGACACTGAGGGATAGACTGGCCCAGGATCCCTCTGGGCAGCTCAGCTCCAGAGCCTGCTTTTGTGGTGACTGCCCATGGCCTCTCGCTCCCCAGCCAGAGGTCCCAGCCTGAGCCTCCACCCACAGGTCAGCTGCTGGGCTCAGCAGGGCTCCAAGGCCACCCATGCTCTGCCCTGTGGAAAATGGCACTTTTGGTTCCTTGGAACCAGCCCTGTGCCTAGGTGAAGCTGACTCAAAGGACCTCAGAGCCCTGGGTGCTGCCCTCCTGGGGTGTCCTAGGGAAGTCCAGGACACCTTTCCCACCCCCACTTCTTTTCCTTGTCCCATGGTGCCAGCCAGACAGCCCATGCCTGACGCTAGGGCAGTGGGGCCCAGCATGGTGCAGGTACCCACCTCGGGCAGCCAGGACCTGCAGGTCGGTGGAGTTCCTGGCCAGTGTTGGGCTGCTGGTGGCCACAGCCAGGGAAATGTTCCTGCCCAGCAGCTGCTGCAGCTTCTGCAGAAGGGCCTCTCCCTGCAAGGCCAGGCCAGCCATGAGAGCTGACCTCAGGCGTCCCTCTCCTCCGCACCCCCACTGGGACCCATGCCCTCCTCAGGAGGCCCACCTATGACTGACTGCCCACGGCACAAGGTCAGGTCAAGTATCTGGATGACCCTTGGTGACAGCCAAACTGCACCAGGCACAGTCTGAGTGTTTAATCACCCAGAGGCCCAGCTCCTTGACACCTCTGCCCTTAGAGCCCCCAAAGGAGCGGCCTAATCCCTGTTCCATGCTAGACCCTACCACCGAGCTGAGCCCCCGGGCCTGGTGCCCGAGACGCCTGCATAGATGGGCAGCCTGACTTGCTGTGTTTCCAGCACCAGGATGCGGTGGGGCCAGGGCGGGGCGCACCATCTGGGAAGATGAGTCGTTGACCCCGATGTCGGGCCCTGTGAGGGACCAGTAGTATGAAGCCACATGGACGCTCTCCTGGGCAGTGTCCAGCAGCTGCAGCCAGGCCTGGCCCAGAGGCTGGGCGGAGGGGCTGCCGGCTGCAGATGGCAGGTCTTGGGGGATGCTTTCCACAAGGACGAGCCTGTGGAGAGGGCCACACTGGGCTCAGTATGGGTGCGGGAGCCCCCAGCCTGCCTCACATCACCTGCCCCATCCCGCTGCCAAGCCAGAGCAACTGTTGCTCAGGTGGCCCCTGGGATGAGCCCAGGCCAAGTGTGCAGGGTAAGGGTTTAAGGTATAGGCAACAAAACAGACTGGGCAGGGTGGGCCTGAGCCCAGCATGCTGCTGGGGTGGGGACACCCAGGAGCAAGTTGGGAAGGAGCCTGAGAGGGGCTGCCTGGTCCAGAGCAGGCTAGACTGGGGGGTCCTGGCCCCACCCAGCCCTGAGGCATTGCCTACAGGGAGCAGCTGCTCCTGAAGCCAGGCAGAGTAGAGCAGAGCTGTGGAGTCTGGAGTCTGGGGTGGCCTCCTGGTGTGGAAGCCCTTGGTGGTGGCCAGAGCTGGCCTGGAAGGGAAAGGTTGGGCCAGGGGCAGGTGAGCTCCCGTTTCCAGGGGATGTGTGCAGGATGGCCCAACAGGTTCCTCCAGGGCAGTCCTGGGATTCCAGTACCCCAACCACAGGGAAAGAAGGGTGGGAGGGAAGGCTGAGGGGCGGGAGGAGACAGTGACATTACCCCCCAGGGGTGGAAGGACTGAGGGGGTGAGCCTCAGCACAAGCAGTGTTCTCCAGCCTGTCAGAGCCCCCAGGTGGCAGCCTCTGCTTGCTGCAAAAAGCACCACACGCCTGCCCCGTCCCCAGCCCCCACTCCAGCTCATATGGTTGTGGCCCTCCCTGGTGACCTGCACCTTCCTAGAGCAGCTGGTAGAGGGCCGCCCTTATCTCATGGGCAGATCCAAGGGCAGAAACACAGGCAGCAGCCCCAAACTGAGACCTGCCCCCGCAGGCCTCCATGGGCTCACTTACTGGCAGGAGTCCCTCTGCTGTCTGGCCTCCGCTTCCAGGGGCTCCCAAGCTGGGCTGGAACCATGCCCCCAGGACCTGGGCACGTCCTTGGGCTGCACCTGGCCCCAGGTGGGAGGACGGGGCACTTGCCACAGGAGGTAGATAAGAGCCATGGAGCCCAGACACAGCACAGCCAGCGCTCCCAGGACCTGCAACTGGATGGGGCAGCACCCGCAGGGTAACCAGACAAGTAGGGGCTTGACTTCTGGCTGGGCCAAGATGGCCCCTCCAGTGCTGAGACAGACCGTCTTGACCTCCCGGACCTGGGCTGCCGCTGGGGGGGACTAGGGTGGACAAGGGAGAGGGGAGGGTGATACAGAGAAGACCCCCAGCCCAGGGTGGTGGTGGGGGTCAGGGGGCCTGCAGCCCACTCTGCAATGCTGTGGCTCGTGGTAACTGGCTGTCCCCAGCACCTCCAGCAGGGGGATAAAGGGAAGGTCTGGAGCAGCCCAGGGAGGCTTCCCTTGCCCACCAGTCAGGGCACCTCTGCTTGGAGGCCCCCTCAAGGCTGCTTGTGTCCTCTCCACTCTGGCTCAGAGCTCTTGAAAGGCCGTTGATCCCAGCCGCCTCCTCCCTGGGGCCCCCCAGTCCTACCGTGCCAGCCTCTCTGTCCCACGGGCGGCGGGGCGTCATGGAGCATGGCCACGTGGGGGCCACTGCTGCTCTCTGAAGAGGCTTCAGCATCTGCACAGGGCAACCTGGCATCACCAGCAGCTCCAGCTCTGCCCACAACTGCCCCTCAGTGCCTGGGCAGCTGGGCACTGGGGACACCGTGCACAGACACCCACATAAGCCCCCAAAAGCCCCCCACTCATGCCCGAGGTCACACCCTGGATGTTGGGGGTGTGCTTTCCACAAGGACAAGCCGTGTGGGTGTTGGAGCCCGCAGCCGGCCACATGTCACCTGCCCTGTCCCCCTGGCCAAGCCGGAGGGACTGCTGCTAAGGCGGTCCCCAGGGCTGAGCCTGGGCCAAGCATGAGGGGCGGGGTGGGCGTCTGTGCCTGACCACATGCCCCGGCTTTCTGTGTCTCCCCTTTCAGGGTCTCCTACTCAGTGAGTATCTAGGTTTTTGCATCTCAGTTCCCTGTTTCAACCACAACTGAAACTGCGTCTGAAAGTGCCATTTCTGCTTTTGTTGCTTGGTCCTCTTATTGCTGGCCTATAAATAACTGCTTCCCTCCTGGGCTGGGCTCCCGTCTTGGCCCCACGGCAGCCCCTCCTGAGAGCCACAGGTCAGAGGGGGCAGGTGGGCAGCACCCTGGCTGAAGAGGCTAGGCGTGGAGAGGGCAGAGATGGCGGCGGAGTGGGACCCCTGCACTGCTGGGGGAGGGGGTTGTCCTCTGCTGCAGGGAGTCGCCTTGTCTCCTCAGAGTGGTCACCCCACAAGGAGCTGGGAGCCAGGCCATCTGGGCCCCGTGGGATGTGGGCTCTCACCCCCACTCCTACCCCCAAAGCTAGCAGTCAGGCTGCCCCAGGTGCCACCATGGGGGAAGGGTGCCTCACAAGTACAGAGGCACCCTCCCTGGGTGCAGGGAGGGGTCTGTGCCCAGCATGGTCACCTGGCTGGCCAGCCTCTGACTGAGACATCCACCAAGGCAGGAGCTGGCTGGCTCCTGGCTGGGATGGGGAGGTCTCTGAGGTTTGGGGCCTGGGCCTGGGCAGTGCTGAGTGCCAGTGTCTGCAGCCAGGCTGGGCGCTGGGACCCAGGGGCTCTGTGGGTCATCTATCCACCCAGGAGCAGCCAGCTCAGCCTCCAGGCCTCTGGGGTTCGTCTGGGCTATCCTCCCATGGGTCAGGGCTGAGGGCTTTGAGAACCTGGCCTGCCTCAGCATGGGGTGGAAACGCCAGGGCTGTGTCTGTCCTGGAGACCAAGCGTTATGGGGGATTGGGGGTAGGAGCATAAACCAAGTGTGGGGACAGGGGACTCAGGCCAAGTCACTGCGGCCCAACTCCCCCCACACTGGGGGGTCTGCAGAGGTGGGTCGGGTGCCGCCCCCACCCCAGAGCTGAACTCTGGGGGATGCTCCCCCGACCCCACAGAGGAGACCTCAGGGTGCCCACCGTGTCCCCACTGTCCCTGGGGATTCAGGGCCCAGCATTGGGCCTTTGCCCTCCCCCACTAACTCTCAGGAGAGAAAACATGGAATCCTGGGCTGTGGCTGGGCAACAAGGTGCCAGGGCTGTTCTTGGACAGCTGCTCCGCACCCTCCCTGCCCTCACCAGAGAGAGCCCTTGCTCCCTTAAATGCTCCATGCAGACGGGCAGCTCAGAGCACAGAGGCCCTGCCTCTTGCAGGCCACGTCTCAGACTTGGAGCCTGTCCAAGGCCCCTCCCAGGACTATAGACCCCAGAGCGCCTCGCCCCCTCCTCCTGCAATGGAACCTGGGAGGCCCTCTAGCCAGGTTGGCTCAAGCTGAGAGACCCCTGCAGAGTAGGGCTGTAGCCCCCTGGTCTCATGGTAGATAGTGTAAGACCCTGCAGACATCAGAGGTCATGGCTGAAGGTGCCACATTTCCTGCCCTGCAGGGCATTAGGCACGGCTGCCAGTCCCAGGCTGAGGCAGAGGGCCCAGCTGTCACCTGGCTGGAGAGCCAGGGCCCTGGTTATCCCAGCTGCACGGGCTGGGGAAGGAGCGAGTCATCTACAGGACTAGCTGGAGGCTGCGTGACTCTCTGGACCTGGGGTTGCTGGGAGGTTGAGGCCACAGGGAGGCAGACAGCAGCCCCTTCCCCAGGCCTGGCTTTTCTCAGCTGCCCTGGCCTCATTGGCACATACCTCTGGGGGTCCTGCCTTGGTGTCCATCCTGATTCCAGCCGCAGACTGCAGGCCCTCAGCTCACAGGGCAGGCTTGGTGCTGCCTGTGCTCCACGCCAACCTCCTCTTCTCTGCAGCTCACCTCCTCCTCCCTGCAGCTCACCTCCTCCTCCCTGCAGCTCACCTCCTCCTCCCTGCAGCTCACCTCCTCCTCCCTGCAGCTGGCTCCTTCCCCTTCCAGCTACTTCCTCTTTGTCCTGAGAGGCCGCCTCTCATCCGAGACAGAAACAGACGGCTGGAGCTGGGTGGGCGGGCTAGAGGGTAGGGCTGAAAACCTTCACCTCCAGGCAAAATCTACACCCCACTCCCTCGAGGTAGAGACCCTCCAGTTATGGGCCTACAAATCAGAGTCAAGCTCAGCTACAGGCCACAGAGACCTAAGGAACAGTGGCGTCAGCAAGGCCGTTCATTACTCTCGAACACTAAGCAGGTCCAGGGGCTGGCAGGCTAGAGATGGCCTTGCTAGAGATAATGGCATTGCTCCACTGCCATTGGGAGCCAGGCTCTCAGATCCCAGTCCCTAGGATCCCTGCCTTCAAGGCCCCACAGTGGCTGCTGGAGCTCAGCCATTGCCTCTGTGTTCTTAGCAGAGAATAAGGGACATCCCAGAGGAGACTTCCTGGAAGTCCCACAGGGCACTTCCACTTATCTGTGATCTGGAACTTGATCTAAAACTTAGTCACATGGCTACACTTAGCTGCAAGGGAGGCTGAGCAGTGGAGGTAACTAGGGTCTTTATCCTGGAGAACAAACCTGGGGCCGCTCAGTGGCATATCTGAAAAGGTAGCCCTGGCTAGAAGCTCCCAGCAAGGGGCTCTGCCTCCCACTCCCCACCCCTGACTGGGGTCCCTGAGTAAGGTCTGGGACCTTGAGAACACCCCTGCTTTCAATGAGGTCTGGGTGTCCACCCTGGCTCCTCCTTGTAAGGCCTATGTAGGGCAGGGGTCCAAGGTGCTGGCCTCAGGGTGACTGCAGGACACCAGTCAGGAGGGTGCAGTTCCCGAGGGTGGGGCCTGTAAACTGCACCCCTGGGGCCAGTCTGGGTGGGCCAGGAAGTGAATGAGGAAGAGATCCAGCCTCTCCCTAGCCCTTCCCAGGTCTCCCTTCACCTTCTTGCTGCTCCGATTTGGCCTTGGGGTCAGCCCTTACCTCCCGGCCGTGGTTGGGGAGCCCCTGCCCTCTGGCTGGGTTGCTGGATGCCTGAATGCAGCTGTGCCCCAGGCATGCCCCCGAGGGTTGGGTCCTCCAGGGACTCTGGGTGAGGGTTACTCTGGGTATGGGGAGGGGCAGCTAGGTGGATCCTGCTGTGATATTTGCAGGGCTGGGGCATGAGTATGAAGGGAGGGTGCCTTCCCTGCACTCAAGCTAAAGGCAGTTAGACAGAACAGGTTCTCTTCTGTCTTTTTTTTTCTTTTTCCTTTGAGAGAAGTCTCACTCTTGTACCCCAGGTTTGAGTGCAATGGCTTTATCTCAGCTCACTGCAACCTCTGTCTCCTGGGTTCAAATGATTCTTCTGCCTCTGCCTCCCAAGTAGCTGGGATTAAGGCGCCTGCCACCACGCCTGGCTAATTTTTGTATTTTTTATTAGAGCCGGGGTTTCACCACGTTGGCCAGGCTGGTCTCGAACTCCTGACCTCAGATGATCCACCCGCCTCGCCCTCCCAAAGTGCTGGGATTACAGGCGTGAACCACAGCGCCCAGTCTCTTCTGTCTTGACAACAATGGTGTGTGAGGGCCTGGAAGTCCAGGGGCAAGTGGAGGGCCCCAGGGCTCCTTGGAGCACTCTCAGAAGTCCTTGCCAGCCCCAGCCAGCCCCCTCTCCGATTTCCCCACATTGTGAGGGGCCTCAGTGAGCCCACGTGCTACACCCAGCCCGTGGGTCCAAGCTCATCTGCAGCCCCAGAAAACCACCACGTCGCCTCCACTGGCTGCCCCTCAGGCCAGCAGGACTGGGTGCAGCTCCGGCAGCTCTACCTCGGGAGGACAGATCCAGGTTTGGGGACGTTTAAGCAGGGAGTCCTGGGCCTTGGGCTCAGGGCTCGGTGGACTGTCCTCTTGGCCCCTCAGGCTGCTTACCCTGGAAGAAAGATTGAGGCTGGAAGGGGCCTCTAGACTCGGGGCCCAGGGCAAGCCCCTCAGTGGCTCCGAGGCTGGCTGTGTGGCCAGGACCCACCTGAGGGCAGCTTCTTGCCAGCTCTCCTCCCTGCGCTGCAGGCCCCACCCTGAGGTCTAGGGCCCTTGGGTCCCATGGGGTGTGGGGAGGGACTTTGGGGATTTCCCATGAAGCAAAACATTTTTTTTTTTTTTTTTTTGAGATGGAGTCTCGCTCTGTCGCCCAGGCTGGAGTGCAGTGGTGGCATCTCGGCTCACTGCAAGCTCTGCCTCCCAGGTTCACGCCATTCTCCTGCCTCAGCCTCCCGAGTAGCTGGGACTACAGGTGCCCGCCACTGTGCCCAGCTAATTTTTTGTATTTTTAGTAGAGACGGGGTTTCACGTGTTAGCCAGGATGGTCTTGATCTCCTGACCTCATGATCTGCCCGCCTCGGCCTCCCAAAGTGCTGGGATTACAGGCGTGAGCCACCGCGCCCGGCCAAAACATTTTTTCTTTAATTTCCTTTGTTATTTCAAAAATTATCTTTGTGGGAAAATATGACTTATTATTTGTCAACAGAGCTAAGGTGTTTTTTTTTTTTTTACCCCAAAGCAGTACAGACTGTCAGAGCAGGCTTGTGGGAGCACTTCAACCCCACCGTAAGCACATCAGACACGCCTCACCTCATGGTGGAGCTATGTCCTGATAAGCCCATTGTAAATGGAAGCTGAAAATATTCTAAGTTGATAATGAAGAAAAAAAGAGAGACAACCCAATAACCAAAACCAGAAACAAAAAAAAGACATTACAACTGATATCACAGAAATACAAAAGATCACCAGAGACTACATGAGAAATTATACACTCACAAACTGGAAACCTGGAGGAAATGGAGACATCCCTGGACACACGTGGCTGCCGAGATTGAATCAGGAAGAAACAAAATACCCGAACAGATCAATAAGGAGTGATGAGATTGGAACAGTAATAAAAATCTCCCAACAACAACACAAAACGCCTATAGACCAGATGGCTTTACTAGTAAATTCTACCAAACTTACAAAAAAGAACTAATACCATTTCTCCTTAAACTGTTCCAAAAAACTGAAGAGGAGGGAATTCTCTCTAACCCATTCTATGAGGCCAGCATTACCCTGATACTCAAACCAGGCAGGGACACAACAACAAAAAAGAAAACTACAGGTCAATATTCCTGACGAATAGATACACAAAAATCCTCAACAACATACTAGCAAATTGAATCTAATAGCACATTGAAAGATAATACATTATGACTAAGTGGGATTTATCCTGGGGATGCAAGGATGGTTCAACATATACAAATCAATACATGCAATATGTCAAATCACAGATTAAAGGACAAAAACTGTATGATCATCTCAATAGATGCAGAGAAGGCATGTGATAAAATTCGACACCCCTTCTTCATGATAAAAACTCCCAGCAGGCTGGGCAAGGTGACTCATGCCTGCAATCCCAGAGTTTTGGGAGGCCAAGGTGAGAGAATCACTCCAGACCAGGAGTTTGAGACCAGCCTGCACAATACAGTGAGACCCTGTTGCTAAAAAAAAATTTTTTAAATGTGACCAGGTGCAGTAGCTCATAATCCCAGCATTTTGGAAGGCCGAGGTGGGCAGATCACTTGGGTCTAGGAGTTTGAGACTAGCCTGGCCAACTTGATGAAACCCCATCTCTACTAAAAATACAAAATTAGCTAGGCATGGTGGCACATGCCTGTAGTCCCAGCTACTTGGGAGACTGATGCAGAAGAATCACTTGAACCTGGGAGGCAGAGGTTGCAGTGAGCCAATATGATGCCACTGCACTCCAGTCTGGGTGACAGAGCAAGACACTGTTTAAAAAATAAATAGGCCAGGCACAGTGGCTCACGCCTGTAATCCCAGCACTTTGGGAGGCCAAGGCAGGCAGATCACTTGAGGTCAGGAGTTTGAGAACAGCCTGGCCAACATGGCGAAACCCCGTCTCTACTAAAAATACAAAAAATTAATCGGGCGTGGTGGCAGGCGCCTGTAATCCCAGCTACTGGGGAGGCTGAGGCAGGAGAATCGCTTGAACCCGGGAGGCTGAGGTTGTAGTGAGCCGAGATCGTGCCATTGCACTCCAGCTTGGGCAACAAGAGCGAAACTCAGTCTTGAAAAAACAAATCAGGCAAAAGATCTGAATAGACATTTCTCAAGAGACATACAAATGGCCAACAGGCATATGAGAAAAATCTCAGTAGCACTGGTCATCAGGGAAATGCAGATCAAAACCACAATGAGATATCATCTCGCCCCAGTTAGAACTGGTGTTATCAAGAAGACAAAAAATAAATGCTGGCAAGGGTGCCGAGAAAAGGGAACTCTTATGCTCCGTTGGTGGGAATGTAAATTAGTGAAGCCATTGTGGAGAACTGTATGGAAGTTTCTCAAAAAACTAAAAATAGAACTACCATACGATCCAGCAATCCCACTACTGAGTATTTATCCAAAGGAAAGGAAATCAGCACGTGAAAGGGATTCCTGTACTCCCACGCTTACTGCAGCACTACCCACGGTAGCCAAGATATGGAATCAACCTATCAATGGATGAATGGATAAAGAAAATATGATATATATATACACACACAAAAAAAAATGGAATACTGTTTGGTCATAAAAAGAATGAAATCCTGTCATTGACAGCAACATGGATGGAACTGGAGGTCATTATGTTAAGAGAAATAGGCCAGGCACACAAAGACAAACATCGCATGTTCTCACTCACATGTGGGAGCGAAAAAAGTTGACCTCTGGAGGTAGAGAATAGAACGATAGATCCCAGAGTCTAGGAAGGGTGCGTGGGTGTGTGAGAAACAAACTCACCCATCCAAACCCAAAGAATGGACCTAGAGACCCGGAGAACAGCCAAAGTGAGACTTTTAATGACAGTCTTGCAAGATCGGGTGTCTGGTGGGCAAGCACACCCAGCACAGTTTCAACAAGCAATTTATCCCCTCGTGTGCAGGTCCCTCCCCCGGTTCCTCATAGGCAGAGTACAATGGGGTCACAACCTTCCTGGACATCACCTATTGGTTGTTGGGTAGGGACTTCAGGTGTTTTCTTTAGAGTTGCCTTGCTGCATTTTGTTGCAGCCCACAATGCATTGCAATCCTAGTTAACTCAGGGGCTCTTCAAGTATTTGACTTATGACCTAAGTAGCTGGGCAGGCTGATACAAACAGACAAAGCGAGCTATTTTACAGGCTAGTAAACTTTTATCTTAGACCAAACTTCTTTGGTTTGGGTGAGGGCAACTTAAGTAGGTGGTGGGGGGGTGGGCGACAAGCAGGCATTGGCTATCCAACCAGGGGCCTAGTACATCCTGTTTCTTCTGTAGTTTGCTGACCTAAGCCGATTTAAGGCACTTTGTCTTGAAAATGGACCAACTATGTACATTATTTCCTTCCGGTGGAGGGAGAGGACAAAAGAGGATGCTTAATGAGTACAAATACACGGTGAGATGGAAGGAATAAGTCTAATGTTTGATAGCAGAGTAGGGTAGCTACAGTTGACAACAATGTATTGTTTATTTCAAAATAGCTGGAAGAGAGGACTTGGAATATTCCCAACACATAGAAATGACAAATACTTGAAGTGATGGACACCCTAAATACTGAGTTAATCATTACACATCCTATGCATGCAATAAAATCTTACATGTACCCCGTGAATATGTACAAAAATTATGTATCAATTAAGAATATGTCATGTCAAAAATGCAGGCTGGGTGAGGTGGCTCACGCCTGTAATCCCAACAGTTTGGGGGGCTGAAGTGGGCAGATCACTTGAGCCCAGGAGTTCAAGACCAGCCTGGGCAATATGGCAAAACCCTGTGTCTACAAAAAATACAAAACTTAGCTGGGCACGTTGACGTGTGCCTGTGGTCCCAGCTACTCCGTAGGCTGAGGCATGAGAATCCCTTGAATCCGGGAGGCAGAGGTTGCAGTGAGCCAAGATTGCATCACTGAACTCCAGCCTGGGCAACAGAAAAAGACTCTGTCTCAAAAGAAACTGCATTGTGCATTTAATACCCCTAACTTGCTGAACATCATAGCATAGCCTGACCTTAAACGTGATCAGAACACTTGCAGACATTTCTTTTTGTTGTCGTTGTTGTTGTTGAGACGGAGTCTTGCTCTGTTGCCCAGGGTGGAGCTTGGTGATGCAATCTTGGCTCACTGCAACCTCTGCCTCCCAGATTCAAGGGATTATCATGCCTCAGCCTACAGAGTAGCTGGGACCACAGACACGCGCCACCATGCTGGGCTGAGTTTTGTATTTTTAGTAGAGATGGGGTTTCACCGTGTTTGTCAAGCTGGTCTTGAACTCTGACATTGTGATCTGCCCTCCTCGGCCTCCCAAAGTGCTGGGATTACAGGAGTGAGCCACGGCACCTGGCCAACTTACAGACATTTCTGAAAAGAAGATATACAAAGGCCGGGCTTGGTAGCTCAGGCCTGTAATCCCAGCACTTTGGGAGGCCGAGGCAGATGGATCACCTGAGGTCAGGAGTTTGAGACCAGCCTGACCAATATGGTGTACGCCTGTCTCTACTAAAAATACAAAAATTAGCCAGGCATGGTAGCAGGTGCCTCTAGTCCCAGCTATTCAAGAGGCTGAGGCAGGAGAATCGCTTGAACCCGGGAGGCGGAGGTTGCGTGAGCTGAGATGGCACCACTGCACTCCAGCCTGGGCAACAGAGCAAGACTCCGTCTCAAAAAACAAAAAACAAAAAACATGGCCAACAGGCATATGATTTCACCCTAGAGTTGGGCAAAATCACCTAACACAAAGCCCACTTTATAATAAAGTGTTAATACCTTGTGTAACGTATTGAATACCACACTGAAAGTGAAAACAGAAGGGTTGTGTGGGTGCTCAAAGCATGGTTTCCACTGAAGGCGTATCATTGTGCACCATCATAAAGTTAAAAGATCAGTAAGTCGAATTGTCCTTAGATGGAACCATCTGTACTTGAATCGTGGGGAGTGCAGCTTTCACGAAAGGAAGAGTCCACTGATGCAGCAAACTTCATTGTTGTCTTATTTAAGAAGCTGCCACAGCCACCCCAGCCTTCCACAAACACCACCCTGTCAGTCAGCAGCCGTCAACACTGAGGCGAGAGCCTCGCCGGCAAAAGGATTACAACTCCCCGAAGGCTCGGATGATTCTTAGCATTTTTTAGCAATAAGATCTTTTAAAATTAAGGTACAGGCCGGGCGCGGTGGCTCAAGCCTGTAATCCCAGCACTTTGGGAGGCCGAGGCGGGTGGATCACGAGGTCAGGAGATCGAGACCATCCTGGATAACACAGTGAAACCCCGTCTCTACCAAAACTACAAAAAATTAGCCGGGCGTGGTGGCGGGCGCCTGTAGCCCCAGCTACTCGGGAGGCTGAGGCAGGAGAATGGTGTGAACCCGGGAGGCGGAGCTTGCAGTGAGCCGAGATTGCGCCACTGCACTCCAGCCTGGGAGACAGAACAAGACTCTGTCTCAAAAAAAAAAAAAAAAAAAAAAAATTAAGGTACGTACAGTTTTTTTTCAACTTAATGGTATTGTACACTTACTAGACTACGGTAAAGTGTAAAGATAACTTTTGTACGCACTGGAAAACTAAAACGTTTATGTGACATTGCAGCGGCCTGGAATTGAGTTGGCAATACTTGCAACATATGTGTAGTTCTTGCTGGCGAGGCAGGAGAAAAGCTTGAATCTTTCTCTCTAATTACCAATTTTCAGGGTAAGGGGTTTGTGCAGTGGGCTGTCTCTGATGGTGGCAGATGAGTTTTTGTTTGCTTTTTGCTTTAGCTTTCTTTCTTTGACTTCTTGATGTATCATTGTGGACTCATGGATTATTATGTATTTAATGTGTTTTGATCCACTTCAGTCATCATTCTCTGGTCAGTGGGAGCTCTTTCATCATTTTTGCTGGAAAATTTAAAAGTAATGGGCAGAGATAAATGATATTTTACCTCTAAATACTTGAGTATGCATTTCTAAATAAAGAAGGAAATCTTCCTGCATAATCACAGCTTCATTACCCCACTAACAAAATCCATCATTCTGGCCACTATATTCTTTTTTCATGATTCCAATAATCTATGCATCTTAATTCAGCTGCTTTCTGCCACAACAAGATGTTCCAGCCTTATCTTATTACACATTTCTCGCACCAGACCTGGACTCAGCTACTTACTGAGGAGTCCATGGATCTTTAAAGTGGGGAATTGGCATTTAGAAACCCAGGTTAAATCATGAGTTCCTGTTGATAGTTCCAATTCAAATTTAACATTACAAGTTTTCCTTAGGCTGGGAACAGTGGCTCACACCTGTAATCCCAGCACTTTGGGAGGCCAAGGTTGGTAGATCACTTGAGCTCAGGAGTTTGAGAGCAGCCTGGGAACCATAGGAAAACCTCATTTCTATAAAAAATACAAAAAATTAGCCGAGTGTGGTGGTGCACGCCTGTAGTCCCACCTATGTGGGAGTTTGAGGTAGAAGGATTGCTTGAGCCCAGGAGGTCTAGGCTGCAGTGAGTCGAGATGGCACCACTGCACTCCAGCCTTGGTGGCAGAGCAGAGACCCTGTCTCAAAAAAAAAAAAAAAAAAAAAAAAAGAAAGAGTTTTTCTTAATTTCTTTGGTTTTGTACTTGTATTTCATTTCTCTTATATGGAAAATTTTGGCTCCTAACAACTTTAATGCAATTACTAGCTTTAGCTTACCCTATATTTAACATGTTTTCAAAATAACAATTCCAATATCTCTACAGCCAATAATACTAGTAAGAGAAATTTAAGATTTCTTTGCAAGTATTTTTTTTTCTTTTGCCATTATCTAAGGGTGTAAAGTCAAATACTCTGCTCTAAAGGCCCCCCTTTTTTTTCACACTGAGGTGTTGCCTACACCTGGAACTGATTGTTCTGGAAGGCTGGAGGCAGGGTTCCATTTCACTTCTCTTCCTCGTGGGTATTTAGGACTATTCCATCTTCCTCCAACGGATGTGTCAGGCCAGCTCTGACGAACTCAAGTCGTCACGTGTGCGGGTCTTTGTCCCAGTTCTCTTTCCCATTCCACTGATCCGTTCATCTCTGTGCTGTGTTGTTCTATATTCATTATCACAGCTTTGTTCTGAGGTGCACAGTCTGATAAGCAAGTCTCTCCCTTCTTTAGAAGCACCATGTGTTTTTGGGGCAACTATTGAGATGACAATGTGGTTTTTCTCCTTCAATATGTGAATGGAGTGACTTAGAAATTTTCTAAAATTAAATTAACCTTGGATTCCTGGAATAATCCCAACTGAACCAAAATATCATACACAGTTTGATCCTTGGACAACACAGGTTTGACTTGCATAGGTCCACTTTCATGCAAACTTTCTTCTGCCTCTGCCATTCCTAACATAGCAAGACCAAGCCCTCCTCTTCCTCCTCCTCCTCAGCCTACTCATTGTGAACACAACGAGAATGGAGAACTTTAGGATGATCCACTTCCACTTAATGAAGTGCAAATATATTTTCTCTTTCTTACGATTTTCTTAATAATATTTTCTTTCTTCTAGCTTACTTTATTGTAAGAATATAGCATATAATACAGATAACATATAAAATATGCGTTAATCAACTGTTTGTGTTATCTGTAAGGCTTCTGGTCAACAGTAGGCTATTAGTCATCAAGTTTGGGGGGAGTCAAAAGTTATACATAGATTTTTGACTGTGTGTTGGGGGTGCAGTGGTCAACGGTACTTTTTATACATTTTGAGATTGGATAGGGCAATAATTATATAGGATTTTTCATCTGTGCCCAAGATGTGCTTTTTCTTTTGTGGTACACACTTGTCCCGTCTTTGTATTGAGATTATGATAGAGTCCTACAGTGAACTAGGTCATGTGCCCACTTTTCCCTACATTCTGAAGTTTGTAAAATGGGATAAAATATTCTTTTTAATTTTGGCAGAACATGTAAAACTGTCTTAGATTTTTGACATCTTTGTGGGAAGATTTTAACTTCTTAATTTCTTCTAGGATTATAGGATTCTTCGGGCTTTCTGTTTCTCTATGAATCAAACTTGGCAAATAATATTTTTCTAGAAATGGTCCATTTTGTGTAATTTTCTAAGTTGTCTTGCTGTGAGATCGCTCATGTTGCCCTCTGCTGCATTGTAGAGCAGCCCTCCTCTCGTTTCTCAGTAGGGTTTTGTGCCTCTTGCCGGTCTTTCCCTTCAGAGATCTTGTGGCCATTTTATTAATTTTTTCAAGAAATCAAATTTATATATGTTAGTTCTGTTTTTATTTCTAATTTAGTTTGATATTTTTAGTTCTAGTTTTGTTTTGTTTTTCATTTATTTATGTTTTACCTTTATCTTCATCCTTCTACTTTCTTAGTATATTCCTATTGTCATTTTTAGATTTCCTTCAGTTGGATGCTTAGCATTTTTGTTTGCTTGTTTGTTTTTGAGACAGAGTCTCACTGTGTGGCCCAGGCTGGAGTGAAGTGGCATAACTCAGCTCATTGTAATCTCTGCCTCCTGGGCTCAAGCAATTCTCATGCCTCAGCCTCGTGAGTAGCTGGGACTACAGGTGCACACCACCACGCCTAACTAATTTTTTTGTATTTCAGTAGGGGTGGGGCTTCACCATGTTGCCCAGGGTGGTCTCGAATTCCTGAGCTGAGGCGATCCACCCACCTTGGCCTCTGAAAGTGCTGGGATTACAGGTGTGAGCCACCGTGCCCGGCCACTTTTAGCAATTGCTTTATTCACTATTCCTTCTTTGATTTCAGCCTCTCCCTCTGTGATCACTGTCCTTCTTCCTGAAATATATCCTTTAAAATCTACTTGAATAGTAGTTTAGCTGGGTATAAAAATTTGGGTTGTCAGTTGTTTTCCTTGAGTCGAGGTGTGTTGGTAAACTCTTAGTTGTTACGTAACATAAAAGTATTTCTAATTTTCCTTTATTATTGAAAGATCATTTTTCTGGGTATAGAATTACAGATTGACAATTATTTTCTCTGGAAACTTTGAGGTCTTTAGGGTCCCATTGTTGTTAAGAAATCCACCACCATTCTTTTTTGTTTTGGAGACAGAGTCTCTCTCTGTCGCCCAGGCTGGAGTGCAAATGGCATGATCTTGGCTCATCGCAACCTCCACCTCCCAGGTTCAAGTGATTCTTCCACCTCAGCCTCCCAAATAGCTGGGTTTACAGGTGCACACTACTACACCCAGCTAATTTTTGTATTTTTACTAGAGACAGGGTTTTGCCATGTTGGCCAGGCTGGTCTCAAACTCCTGACCTCAGGTGATCCACCCACCTCTGCCTCCCAAAGTGCTGGGATTACAGGTGTGAGCCACCATGCCTTGCCACCACCATTCTTTTGTAGAGAATCTTTCTTTACTATTGTGGCTGTTTTAAACAAATTTTATTAGCTACAGTATTCCTCAATGTTACTGTGATGTAACTGTGTAGTTTTACTTTCATTTATTCTGTTTGGCATAACTTATGTTTTTGTATCTTCTGTGGATACATGTTGTATTCATTTCTAGGGTTGCTGTAGTGAAGTTCACAAACTGAGTAGTTTATGCAACAGAAATGTATTGTCTCACAGTTCCAGAGGCTGGAAGTCCAAACTCAAGGTGTCGGCAAGGTTAATTCCTTCTGAGGCTGTGAGGGAGGATCCTGTGGCTCTCTCATCATTTCTGGTAGCCCCAGGTGTTCTTTAGCTTATAGATGAAATTCTCCCTGTGTCTTCATGCCTTCCCTCTGTACATGTTTGTCTCTGTGTCCAAATTTCCCCTACCATAAGGCATCAGTCACACTGGATTAGGGTTGTCAATAAAAAGAGTCAAATTCTGTAAAATATTTGAAGAGATTTATTCTGAGCCAAATATGAGTGCCTAATGGCCTGTGACACAGCCCCTGCAGATCCTGAGACATGTTTCCAAGGTGGTCGGGCCACAGCTTGGTTTTATACATTTTAGGGAGGCATAAGACATCAATCAATACATGTAAGATGTACATCGGTTTGGTGTGGAAAGGTGAGACAACTTGAAGTGGGGGCTTCGAGGTCAGAGATGGATTCAAGGACTTTCTGGTTGCCAGTTGGTTGAAAGAGTTATATAGGCCAGGCATGGTGGCTCGCACCTGTAATCCCAGCACTTTTGGAGGCCAAGGTTGGAGAATCACCTGAGGTTAGGAGTTCAAGACCAGCCTGGCCAACATGACGAAACCCCGTTTCTACTAAAAATACAAAAATTAGCCAGGCATGGTGGCACATGCCTGTAATCCCAGCTACTCCAGAGGCTGAGGTGGGAGAATTGCTGGAACCTGGGAGGTGGAGGTTGCAGTGGGCCGAGATTGCACCACTGCATTCCAGGCTGAGCAACAGAGCAAGACTCCGTCTCAAAAAAAAAAGAAAAAGAAAGAGTTATCTAAAGACCTGGAATCAATAGAAGGGGGTGTCTAGGTTAAGATAATGGGTTGTAGAGACCAAGGTTCTTACTATGCAGATGAAGCCTTCCAGGTAGCAGACTTCAGAGAGAATGGATTGCAGATGTTTCTTATCAGACTTCAAGAGTCTGTTCTATCAGTCTTAATTTTAATCTTTCTGTTTAAATGTTAATGCTGGTCAGCTGTGCCAGAATTCCAAAGGGAAGAGGGTATAATGAAGCATCTGACCCCTAATTCCCATCATGGCCTGAGCTAGTCTTTTAGGTTAACTTCGGAATGCCCTTTGCTGAGGGGAGGATCCATCAGTCCATTGGGAGCTTAGATTTTTATTTTTGGTTTACAGGATCTACCCCAATTACTTCATCTTACCTTGATCATCTGTAAAGGCCCTATTTCCAAAAGGCACTGGGCCTCAGGACTTTAACATCTTTTGAGAGACAATTTCACCCATGGCATGTGTCTTTCCCAGTTCTGGAAAATTCTGGCCTGATCTCTTTGAATATTTCCTCTATCTCATCCTTTCTACTCCCTCATTCAGAATCTCCAGATAGATGTATGTTATATGTTGTCACGCAGTCTGCTATGCCTATTAACATGTCTTTCACAATTTTTATTCCCACCATGTTCCTGTGTACTGCATTTTGGGTAATTTCTTCTCACCTTTCTTACAGTTGGCTAATTCCTGTTTTAACTGTGTCTAATCTGCTGTTTTAACTCTTTCATTGAGGTTTTGAAAGATCTTTATTTTCAATCATTATAGTTTTCCATGTGATGCTTTTCTGACTCTGGCTGTATTCCATGCTCTTCTGCTCCTTTCGCATCTTCCAGTACTATGTCCATCTGTCATTTTTTGCTGGTGTTGCTTCTTGATAACTTTTGGGCCAGGCGTGGTGGCTCATGCCTGTAATCCCAGCACTTTGGGAGGCCGAGGCGGGCAGATCACGAGGTCAGGAGATCGAGACCATCCTGGCTAACACGGTGAAACCCTGTCTCTACTAAAAATACAAAAAATTAGCTGGGCGTGGTGGCAGGTGCCTGTAGTCCCAGCTACTCGGGAGGCTGAGGCAGGAAAATGGCGTGAACCTGGGAGGCAGAGCTTGCAGTGAGCCAAGATCGTGCCACTGCACTCCAGCCTGCGTGACACAGCAAGACTCTGTCTCAAAAAAGCAAAAAACAAAAAAAACAACTTTTGATGGAGCTCATATTTGCCAGGCTTTGCTGCATGGGAGCATTGAGGGCCCTGGATAGGAGATGTTTGCCTTTCTGCTTCTGCAGGGGTCACCATCAACCCAAAAAACTTTGAATGAATTTCTCTAATTCTTTACTTAGAGATTCTAAATTTTTTTTTTTGAGACAGGGTCTCACTCTGTCACCCAGACTGGAGTGCAATGGTATGATCACGACTCACTGCAGCCTCAACCTCCCAGGCTCAAGTGATCCTCCTGCCTCAGCCTCCTGTGTCACTGGGGCCGCAGGTGTGTGCCACCACAGCCAGGTAATTTTTATATTTTTTGGTAGAGGCAGGGTTTTGTCATGTCACCCAGGCTGGTCTCAAACTCCTGGGCTCAAGCAATCTGCCTGCTTCAGTCTCCCAAAGTGCTGGTATGACAGGTGTGAGCCACTGCACCCGGCCTACTTAGAGATTCTTTAATGGTCAGCCGTAACATAAATGTCAACCGTGAGACCACGTGAAACAAGGGGAGGCTGAAGAGAGACACACCCAGGTGGGCTGAGGTCTCACTTTCATCTCTGCCTGTAGCTTGGTAAGATGCTGGTTCAACAGTTCCAAATGAGGCTAATAAGAGAACAAGTTGATATTAAGTCCTGAGATCCAGAAGCTCCCCTTGATAATGAGGCCACTGCCTGGCCAGGCAGCACCTGCCGTTCCGGGGTCACCCAGACGTTCGCTTCTCCCTCCCCTCTGAGAGTGCAGAACTTTCAGGGCTGTGGTGCTTCTCCCTGCTTTAGTCATGTCACCTTAGGGAGGCATGGTAGGACCAGGTGCAGATGAGGAGACAGAACAGGAAAGCTTAAAGGTTTTATCATACTTGCTGGTTCCTGGGAACCTACCATACAGCTGACAGAAAAAAACCCATTATCTTCCTATGCTGTTAGTGGCTACGTTTATATTTGTAACATGATACTTGACTTTCAGAAGTCTAGACTTCATCTCTCCACCCTTTTGAACAGCAAAAAGGGCTCAGAATGTTTTGCTCCAACTGCTTCCTGAGGGATTCCGGCTTTTATTCCTTAGTATTTTAGTTTTACCTTTTGGTATAAACTTTCATAGCCATTATAACTTTTTAACATTCAATGATTATTTAGATTTACCACATATTTACCAATTTCTTTACTCACTATTTCTTCTTGCATGCCCCAACTTCCTTCTGAATTCTGAATTAAAGGGTTTTTTCTTCCTAAAGTTTATTATCCTTAAGTGATTCTTTCATCATGGCTCTAACAGTGGTAAATCGTCAGGTTTTATTGTCTGAAAATAGCTATTCCTCCTTCACTTTACTTTTTTTAGGAAACAAGGTCTTACTCTGTTGCCCAAGCTGTAGTACAGTGGTGTGGTCCTGGTTCAGCACAGCTTTGACCTCCAGGCTCAAGCCATCCTTCCACCTCAGCCTCCTGAGTGGCTGGGACTACAGACACACACCACTGTGTTCAGCTAATTTTTTTTATTCTTTGTAGAGACAAGGTCTCACTACGTTGCCCAGGCTGGTTTGGAACTCCTGGGCTCAAGTGATCCTCCCGTCTTGGCCTCCCAAAGTGCTGGGATTATAGGCATGTGTCACTGTGCCCTGCTCCCTCTTTCACTCTTGAATAATACTTAAGTTGGGTATTGGTTGTTATATTTTTATAATTTGAAGATACTGACTTCCGAACCATAATGTGGCTGTGGAGAAATATGCACCAACCTAATTGTTGCTCCTTTGAAAACAGTTTCTCTTATCTCTGTTTGCTTTTAAGGTTTTCTCTTTGTCTTTGGAGTTCTGCAGTTTCAACATGATGTGTCCAGGTTAGATTTATTCTTATGCATTCTGCTTGGGACTTGTGCAGCTTAAACTTAGGGATTTATGCTTTTGGTTATTTCTGTAAGGATCTCAGCCATTGTCTCTTTGAATATCGACTCGTCCTATTTCTTTATCCTCATGCTGTAAAACTCATTAAATATATTTTCATTCTATCCTCCATGCCTCATAATCTCCTTTGACACTTTACATGTCTTCATCCCATTCCTGCATCTGCCTAATTTCTGATGATCAACCTTCCCATTTGCAAGTTGTTTCTTCAGCTCTGTTAATTAGTTGGTCAACTTTCCCTGAGGTTTCAATTTCTCACTGTGGAATTTTCCTTCTCACCCACAGTCAGGGGATAGACAAGTTTCCTTGCCTGTTCACTGGAGCCACAAGTCAAGCTTATCTGGCCCCTTTCCCTGCCCTTTGAACACTCATCTCTGAGCAGGATTCTCAATTTCATCTCTCCCATCTCCTAGCATAAGGCCTCATCCCCTGACTGGGTGGCTGAAACATCTTGGGTGCTTAGCCAATAGGGCTATTTCTGGGCCCATAAACGTCCAAGAGATACTGTAGTGTCAGCTCCCTGTCCCTCCTGGTTTGCAGTTCTCACCTGCAGTGTCAGCTCCCTGCCCATCCTGGCTCGCAGTTCCCACCTGCAGCGTCAGCTCCCTCCCTGCCCACCCTTGCTGGCAGTTCCCACCTGCAGTGTCAGCTCCCTGCCCGTCCTGGCTCATGGTTTCCACCCGCAGCGTCAGCTCCCTGCCCCTCCTGGCTCACGGTTCCCACCTGCAGCGTCAGCTCCCTGCCCGTCCTGGCTCACGGTTCCCACCTGCAGCGTCAGCTCCCTGCCCGTCCTGGCTCGCGGTTCCCACTCCATTTCTGGCATATGAGGATTTCCCTTTCTTGCCTATAACGATATCTAACTTTGATTGTACTGTTAGCTAACAATTCTAGCTGTTTCAAGGGGTAGAGATTAAGCAGTGAGGGTGAGGGGCTGAGAAGTTGGGCAGAGGATGGTTGCTAAGAGGCAGAAAAGACATGCATGATAGATTCTGGCAAACTCACAAGTCTCAGGAGATAGACATTGGCTCTCAGGCCTGCCAGGACCACCAGGTTTGGGGTGGAAATTATTCAGAGAATAGAGGATCTGAGAACAGAGCCGGACTTCCTGTGTTGGTTTTCCTCTTGAGGCAGTGGCTAATTCTTACCTGACAGGACAGTCACGTTCAGCTCAGCTAAGAGGCTGAGCATTGAGTGGCTGAAGAGTTCAGTGAAACTTCACTCTATTATGGCTCGGGGGAAGCAAAACTGAGCCCAGGACTTCCTTCAAAGGAGGAGGGAGGAGGAGCGTGCTGCTAAACTCTCCTGGCTTGCAGTTGAGACCCCAGAGGGGTGTGCCCTAGAAGCACGACAAAGAGGTAAATCAGAGGGCAAACAAGAGGTGGAACCAGTCTTACCATGTCTACAGCCTGTCCTAGACAGCTCAGTCCTGACTTGACTGGTGATCTGTCCCTGCTCTGTGGCAGAGGACAGGGCGGGTCCTCTCTGATGGCCACAATATCATCCAGAGATTGTACTTTTTTTACCTAGTCACAGTGTCTGTCGTTTTAAGTCAAGAGTCACCAGACACATTAAAAAAATATAGACCCAAGTGTAAAAGCAGGGGATGAAACTGTTGGAGCTTTGAAATGACTCTGATGACTGTGCTCTGAGAAATAAGTGACAAGATGGAAATTTTCACTAGAGAAATGAAATCTTGAAAAAAATCAAATAGAAACTCTAGAACTAAGAAAAAATAACCAAGGTAAAGAGTGTGACAGATGGGTTAACAGACTATTAGTGGACAGAACTGAAGAGAGGATTAACGAGCACCGATTGAGGTCAGCAGCCGACAGAAGACTGAAGCACGCAGAGAAAAATGCATGGAACATAGCATCAGAGACACACAGGATGCAGTCAACAGGCCTACCACATCTGTCACTCAAATCCAAGAAGGGAGATCGCAAATGGGGCAGAACAATATCTGAAGAGAAAATGAGTGCAACTTTTCCAAAACCAATGAAAGACACACCAATTGCATATGCAAGAAGTGCTACAAATTTCAAGATAGAGAAGTACAAAGATTCTCCTAAGCACATGGTAGGAAAACCACGGAAAACCCACTAACTAGGAGAAAATCAGCTACAGGAGGCGGGGCACAGCGGCTCACGCCTGTAATCCCAACGCTTTGGGAGGCCGAGGCAGGTGGATCCTGTCTCCACAAAAATAAAAATAAATTAAACAAATAACAGCCAGGAAAAAACAAGATGCAACCTTCAAAGAGGCGACAATGAGGCTCTTGACTTCTCCACGTAAGCACTGAAAGCCAGAGGACAATGGAACAACATTCTCTAAGTACCAAGAGAAAATAACTGCCAACTTGGGATGCTATTTCAAGTGAAAGGGAAAGGCAAAACAAAAACATTTTAAGACACCCTCCCCAGTGCGTTGAGAGAATTCCTCACAGCAAACATACACTAACAAACAGGACAAATCACAATGGAGGCCTTTGGAAAATGGTCCTGGATGAAAACGTGGAAACGCAGGAGGCCAAGAACGAAAGAGCAGCAGAGAAGAAACACGCTGGTGCGTTTCAGTGCACACCGGCTGTAGAAAATGTAAGATGATTTCTTGTGTGGTTTAACATATGTGCAGAATTGAAATGCCTGAGAATGACAGCACAAAAAGTGGGAGAGAGGCCGATGGATTTAAAGCATTAGAAGGGCAGAGCGTGGTGGCTCACACTTGTAATCCCAGCACTTTGGGAGGCCAAGGCGGGTGGATCGTTTGAGGTCAGGAGTTCAAGACTAGCCTGACCAACATGGTGAGATCCCGTCTTTACTAAAAATAAAAAAAAATTAGCTGGGTGTGGTGACACATGCCTGTAGCCCCAGCTCCTCTGGAGGCTGAGGCAGGAGAATCGCTTGAACCCAGGAGGCAGAGGTTGCAGTGAGCCAAGTTCGCACCACTGCACTCCAGCCTGGGTGACAGAGCGAGACTCTGTCTCAAAAAATAAATAAATAAATAAATAAATAAATAAATAAATAAATAAATAAAGCGTTAGAAGGTCTTTACATTGTCCAGGAAGTGATAAAAGTACACATTTATAAACATTAGGCCTTGGTAAGTGAAGAATGAATTTTATAATTACATTTTATAATTATAAATGATTTTATAATTATAATTGTATAATTGCCAGAAGGTGGTAAAAAGAACAATTTACATTAGACCATAATTAGTGAAGGATTAATTTTATAATTGTTTGGGTAATTGCTACTAGTGCAATAAAAGTATGACTAACAAGCAAATCGGAGGATGTAAAATAAAATATTTTAATTAATCCTAAAAAAGGAAAAAAAGGGAGAAAAAAGAACAAATAGCAGATGTAACATGGCAGATTTAAACCTAAGTACATTGATAAATATAATAGATGTATACTAAAAATGCTCCAATTAAAAGAAATATTGTCAGACTGAATATTTTAAAACAAGCCCCACAAAAATTTCGTTAAAAGGATAGAAATTCTTTGAAGTGAGTTGCTTTAAATAAATAAATAAAAGGATGGAAAAAACAAATCATGATAACGTTAACTACAAAAAAAGCTGGCATAACTATAATAATATGAGACAAAAACGACTTCAGATAAAAAAATAACTAGAGATAAAGAAGACTTCGTAATGATAAGAGGGGCTCATCGACCGGGAAGTTAATAATTCTAAATTGTATGCACCTAATAGCATAGCTTCGAAATACATAAAGAAAAACTTATAGGCCGGGCGCAGTGGCTCACATCTGTAATCCCAGCACTTTGGGAGGCCAAGGCAGGAGATCACTTGTGGTCAGGAGTTCGAGACCAGCCTGACCAACATGGTGAAACCCCGTCTCTATTAAAAAAGACAAAAATTAGCCAGGCATGGTGGTGGGAGTCTGTAATCCCAGCTACTCGGGAGGCTGAGGCAGGAAAATGGTTTGAACCCAGGAGGCGGAGGTTGCAGTGAGCCGAGATCACACCACTGCACTCCAGCCTGGGCAACAGAGTGCGGCTCCGCCTCAAAAAATAAAATAAAATAAAACAAAATAAAAACTTACAGAACTGAAAAGAGAAATAGAGAGATCTGCTATCATGGTGGCGACTTTAATACAGTCCTTTCAGTTACTAGTAGAATAAGCGGATGGAAGAAAATTCATATGGATATAGATTATTTGAACATAAATTATGAAGTTGGTCAAATTGATAAAAAATAACACCTCTCCAAAAAAATTGGAAGTTTACATATTCTCTTCAAGGGCATATGTAATAATTATCAAAAGTGTCCATATACTGGGCCGTAAGGCATTCTCTATACATTTCAAGTGACTGAAATAATTTTAAGCATATATTCTGACCATAGTGAAAAGAGGCTACAAATCAATAACAAAAGAATAACCAGAAAATTCTCAAATGTTTGGTAATTTAACAATACACATCTAAATAACCGACAGGCCAAAAAAGAAATCACAAAATGCTAGAAATTGTTTTACCTAAATAGTGATGAAAATATATCAAACCTTATGGGATCAGCTAAAATTATGTTTAGAAGGAAATGTATAGCTGTAAATCTGTATATTAGAAAAGAAGATTCGCAGAAAAATCAGTGACTGTCCGTGTCATGAAGGAAAGAAAGAAGAAAGAAACTCCAGATAGGGAAGAAAAGAAAAAAGCTAACAAACAAAAATAAATTAAAACCAACAGCAGAAATCCATGAAAGAGAAAACAATAAACAGGTAACAGAAAATATGTAAAACCAAAAAGTTGGTTTTATGAAAAGAGTATTGAAACTGGCAAACCACAGCACGACTGAAACAAGAGAGAGAAAACGCACAAATCACCAACATCAGGAGTGAAAACTCCTGGGTCAGCGGCTCCTACAGAGGCGAGAAAGACAAGAGAATATTAGGAACAATTTGATGCTATTAGATATTTTCTATTCTTATTTTTTTCAAATTTGTATTGCAGTATGACATACATATGTAGAGTGACCAAATTTATTTATTTTATTTTAGGAGACAGAGTCTCGCTCTCTCGCTCAGGCTGGAGTGCAGTGGCGCAATCTCGGCTCACTGCAACCTCTGCCTCCCAGGTTCAAGCGATTCTTGTGCCTCCGCCCTCAGCGTAGCTGGGACTGCAGGCGCACACCACCGCGCCCAGCTATTTTTTTGTATTTTTAGTAGAGGTGGGGTTTCACCAGTTCAGGCTGGTCTCCAACTCCTGACCTCAGGTGATCCCACCTGCCTCGGCCTCCCAAAGTGCTGGGATTACAGACGTGAGCCACTGCTCCCGGCCTGATTCCAGGTCTTTAGATAACTCTTTCAATCAACTGGCAACCAGAAAATCCCTGAATCCATCTATTACCTGGAAGCCTGGGACCACAGGTGTGAGCCACCATGCCTGGCCTTTTTTTTTGGAGACCGGTGGAGAACAGTTCCTTGAACATCTTAGTTAATACCTGCCCCCCAAGAGGTAACCAGTGTTGTGACTTCTGCTGTCATGGATCACTTTTACCTGCTTTTGAAATCCTACGGCGTGCAGACTTTGGTGTCTGGCTTCTTGTGCTCATTGCGACGTCTGGAGAGTCATCCATGTTTTATGAAATGTAGTCATCTTTTTTTGCCTTGCAATGTCCTAGCCCAGGGCTCGAACATACCAGATGTTATTCACCCATTCTGTTGTCAAGGGCCGTGAGGTTGCTTTCCATGTGGAGATTTTACCAATACAGCTGCTATGAGCAGTCTTGGACACGCCTTTGAAGGGCTGAATGCACTTGTTTCTCTTGGGTATAAAGCTGGGAGTAGAACTGCTGGGTCCTAGGTAGGCATATGTATAGAGTTGGTAAATTCTGCCACTTTTTCCAAAACAGTTGAACCACTATACCCTCACCTGCCAAGCCAAGGATTCTAGTTTTAGCTACCTTGGTGGGTATGGTTGTATCTCATTATGGTTTTAATTTGCACTTCTCTTTTTTAGACAAATGATATTGTGCATGTTTTCATAAAGGTGTTTGGTCACTTGGACACCCTCCTGCTATGCACCTGCTCACTTTCCCTGCTCTTTACTGGGTTGCCCATCTTTTTTCTCTGACTTATAATAGTTACTATACATTTTGAGTCCAAATTATTTGTCCTTTTCACTCTCTTCAAGGTGTCTTTGGATGAATAGAGGTTCCTAGTTTTCAGGTAGCCTAATTTACTAAGAAATTCCCAGCCAGGCGCGGTGGCTCACGCCTGTAATCCCAGCACTTTGGAAGGCTGAGGCAGGCAGATTGCCTGAGGTCAGGAGTTCGAGACCAGCCTGGCCAACATGGCAAAACCCCCGTCTCTACTAAAAATACAAGAATTAGCCAGGTGTGGTGGCACAAGCCTGTAATCCCAGCTACTCAGGAGGCTGAGGCAGGAGAATTGCTTGAACCCGGGAGAAGGTTGCAGTGAGGCAAGATCACACCACTGCACTCAGCGGGACTCCATCTCCAAAAAAAAAAGAAACAAACAAAGAAAGAAATTCCCTTATAATTGATAGCTTAAGGAAGAACTTAAAATTATGCCACAGGCTGCTTCTGGCCATGAGCGACAGGAGTACAGGATGGGTTTGCCTTCTCACCTCGAACAGTGAGAAAACCGGACCCAAGCTTTGCAGCAGGAGGGGAGGCAGGGCTGTGGCTGATGGTGCCCTACTCATCGGCAGTTCCCTTCTGAGGACCATCCAGTGTCCTGTGCACCACGAGCCTTTCTCCCCCAGCCAGTGGGGGTGCAAGCATTTCCAGGCCTGTATCACATCCAAGGCATGTTCGGCGCCAGCGTTCCGAACGCTGGCGGTTTTCCTGCCTCCCCTGGCTTCCTCGCATGTGTCCAGGGGGTCCCCTTCCGGCGCTGGGGCTCTGTGTGTGGTGCTCTCCTCACCGCTGCTTCACTCTGCGAATTCCAGTTGCCTTGGCCTCCCTAAACTCTGATCTGGGCCTCAACTCGGCAACATCACCAAACTCCGTGGGAGCCGCTCGGCGCTTTGGCCTGCAAGCTGTGCCATGAGCAAGGCAGGCGTCGGGCTCACCTCATTTCTTTCCTTTCTGGACATCACAATCCTGTGCTGCCTGCTGTCCAGTGTCTGAAAACTGCCGTTTCACATATTTTGTCATTTTCTCACTGTTCAAGGTGAGAAGGCAAATCCATCCTGTGCCTGTTACTTGCGGCCAAAAGGAGAAAAGGCCAGTGGCATGATTTTAAGTTCTTCTTCAAGCTAAATCATGACAGCCTTTTCAGTAAAATTTTATTATATTTGAGAGTAAAAACAGTTTACTGTCTTTTTTTGTCATAATTTGAATGTTTGGCCATCATTTCTTTGAATTTTTCTGAAAAATTTCTCTGAAAAAGCCATTAATTTTTGCATGGAAAAGGTGTGGGCTTCATTCTCTCTAATGGTTTCTTCTTATATTTGTCACTAGCAAGATTAATTGGACACAAACAACATGTGTGCTTCACTCACTCCTGCAAATGACCCAAGACCCAAAGCAGACCCTGAGCCACTGACCTCCCCTCTGTCCCGCAGGGATCTCTCTCCTCAGCTCCACCTTCCTGACTGCATCCCCAACTGTCACTTGAGCATCTCACCCACTGTCCCCACATCTGGGCCACTTGGGCCAGGAGCTGGGCATGTCCTTGGTCCTCTCTGCCCCTCTGCCGGGGACCCGGCCCCTTCAGGCTCTGGCCTCTCCACACGGCCCATCTGCCCTCCACCACCTCCTCCTGCAGCCCCTGTGCCCTCACTCCCAAAGCCCTCCTCGCTCTGACTAGACAAGGAACAAGAGAAGCTCGCACTCCTTAGGGGAGGTCCTGGAATGTTGAGCCCACCAAACCAAATCACCGCCCACTGGCCCCTTGGGCCCAGCCCCACCCTAGGGCCGGCGCACCCCCTGCACCTTCCACAGCCATGGGCCCTGGGACGTCTGTTGCGGCTGACTTTCCAGCAGGCTCTGGGTCTCCAGGAAGTCTCGTTGAGGGGCCCCGCTCAGAAGGCCCTCAGGAGTCTGCTGCCCAGACTAAGGTCTCACTACCTGGCCTCACCCACAGTCCTCCCTGTGACCTCCCGTTAAGGGGGCCGGGCCAGCGGTGACCACCTCAAGTGTGGCCCCGGGAGTGGCATTCAGATGGTTCAGATGGCAAGGCAAGGCGTGGAGGCCCCGAGTGGCTGCATGAGGCCTGTGGAGCCCTGTCCTCAAGTTCTCGGTGGGCCGCTCAGCTCAACCACCGCCTTGCAAACTCAAATGCGTCCCCAAGGGCAGCCCAACAGCACATCAATGCCGTGGGGCCCGCCCTGTGGCTGGAGATGGACAGTGACCTCTGACACCGCCAACAACCCGGGCGTGATGGGTGCCAGTGATGTGATGTAACAGCGGGCAGTGGGTATCCTCCAAAGCCCTAGCAGGGAGAAGGAACTGGGGCGGGAGGTGGCGCTCACCGCACGGCGACTGTGTGCCTGCTCACTGCCTATTTTTATGCAGGATGAGCGGAGTTTTAAACAGTGCTCTCGGCCAGGCGCGGTGGCTCACGCCTGTAATCCCAACACTTTGGGAGGCCGAGGCGGGCGGATCACGAGGTCAGGAGATCGAGACCATCTTGGCTAACACGGTGAAACCCCGTCTCTACTAAAAATACAAAAAATTAGCCGGGCGTGGTGGCGGGCGCCTGTAGTCCCAGCTACTCGGGAGGCTGAGGCAGGAGAATGGCGTGAACCCGGGAGGCGGAGCTTGCAGTGAGCCGAGATGGCGCCACTGCACTCCAGCCTGGGAGACCGAGTGAGACTCCATCTAAAAAACAAACAAACAAACACAGTGCTCTAGGATGCTGTCTCGCTGAATAGTTTTCATAAATTAACTTCTGTTTTTTAGGAGTAAACATCTGGAAATGCTGCTTTCTAGCCCAGGCCGCCCCCTGGTGGCAGCATCTCCGAATTGCAGCCTCCCCTGCTCTGTCCTACGTGCGGGGCCCCACCCACCCCAAACACCAAGGACAGAGAAACAAGGCCAAGGGGACAGGCTCCAGCGTGCTGCCATGTGATAGAAGAATGATTTATTAGAACAAATTCCATGACAAATCATATAAAATAACCATTTTCCGAAAGACAGCCACAAGACCACCTGAGAACGAATGTACAGTGAACCCTCCGAGAAGCCCGGCAAACAAGGACCAGTTCCCAGGCAAAGGCTGGAGGGGGAGGAACAAAGGAGCCCAGCGTGGGGAGGAGCAGGAACTTGTGAATTTAAAACATTGCACAGCCACTGCCGAGGGGTGGGAAGGGGCCGTGGATGAAGCGTGACCACTTCATGTCCGGGGGCAGGCGGGGTGGGCAACTGGGGCATGCAGGGGTGGGCAGCAGCCCGGTGGGCCGGACTAGCACCTCCTCCATACAGACAGCAGGCTCTCGGGGCGGGGACCAGGGGGGGACACCTGCCACCCCCGCCCCCCCTCACACACACACGTAAACATCAGGTGGGCCGCAGGGCTCAGGGGAACAGAACCCGAACACCCAACCCCAGATCAGCTAAAAGTAAACAGGGGACACACACCACCCGCTTCCAGCCTCCAGTCCCCAGCGCCGCTCCCCCAGCAGCTGGCCCTGTCCAGGTCCGACTCTCATACCAATGCCAGGCGGGGTGTGGAGCTCACCCACGCCAGTCTGATCCAGGTGGGACACCCCCACATCCACCCCCACCAACCACAGCCAACGGGCTCTTTGGCTTAGAGGCTCCGGCAACACAGGCTGCCCCAGCAGGGGCCACGGCAGAGGGACCAAGCTCTGCTCACCTGCCATGTTCCCAGCTGAAAGGATCCTGAGAAAACAACAGTTCCTGGGCCCGTCCCTGCCCCCATGCCCACTTGAGGCCTGATGGCGTGAAGCCAAAAGGAGAGGGCGTGTGGTGCAGGCCAAGCTGCGAGCTTCCGGAAACCCAGCTTCCAGTCACTTTGGTCATGCACTCACACCCGCCAGAAGGGCTGCCATGCACCCAGCTGCGCCCAGGCCCTTGGAAGCCCAAGTACAGAGGCCCATAGCCCCGTTCCCTGCCGTCCTCACGGTGCAGCATGGAGGTGCCTGGACTAGCCATGTGCGTGGGAGTGGGGGGTGTCTGCACCTGTGTGCATGGCTCAGCTCTCAACAAGCCCCCGGTCCGTACCCGGGAGGGCTCCACGGGGCAGCCCCAAGCTCAGTGGGTTTGGCAACTGTGTTGGCACCAAAGGCTGGAAGCAGTGGGGCTCCTGCCTATAAAAGGCCTGGGGTCAGGCGGGAGCCACCAGGGCAAGGGCCCTGCCTTCTTAGTCCCAGGAACAGGTAAGCCTGCCCAGCTCCATGTTTGGCACCAAATGACCCCACAGCCGACCTCTCTTCCTCTGCCTGGCTGCAGGCCACCACAAAGGGATATGGCAGGTTAGTGCCTGGCAGAGCCAGTCAGGCCTGGAGGGGGCACCTGCAATGGCACCAACAACTCTTTCCTTTAAAGCTAAAGACAAAAATAACAGTGATGAAGAGGAGGCGGGGTAATGCCCTTGAGGGCTTGACCTTGGCAGCAGCCTGGCCAGGAACTGGGCCCAGAGGCCTGTAGGGGGCGAGGCGGGGGTGGGGGTGGCCACAGGGCTGGACAGGGTGAGTAGGGTGCTGGCTGGGAGCTGACGAGGGGGCGAGGGATGGGAGGCACCCGCCCACGGGGATATGGCACATGTGGGGTCTTCAGGGAGAGCCACCTGCGGCCAGGCAGGCGGGCGCGCGGCGGACGGAAGGCAGAGACGCACACGCACGGGGAGGCCGGCCTGGCCAGGTCTGGGGCCTAGATCAGGAACCTCTCTGCATCAGGGAGGAAGGTGGGGTCCGGGAGGCTGGGAGGCCCACAGCTGGCCCGCTGTGGGAAACTCCTCAGGGGCAGGGCTGGCAGCAGGGCCTCGGCTGAGGCGGGCGAGGGTGGGCTCTGGGCAGCCACACGGCCCTTCCCCAGCCCCGGCTGTGCAGAGCTGGCCGAGCTCCTGTTTCCTGTGAGCAGGTCCAGGCTCCCACTGGGGTCCACGATGGCGTTCATAACTGGAGGTGGGGAGGGAGGGTCAGGCTGCGGATTCAGTTCACCTGCACCCACCCTGTGAGTCAGGGTTCCCCACAAGGCCCTGCCAGCCTCCCTTGCTGCCCCAGGCTTGGGCCACACTCACCTTCCAGCTGCTTCTGCACCCGCCTCAGTTCCTTCAGGATGGAGCTGATTTCCTGGAAACGTGGCAGGAAGGGAGGTGGAGTCAACTTCTGAGGGGCTGCAGCCCTGCCCCGGGGCTCTGTGTGCAGGAGCTGGGACAAGGTTTGGGGCCAGCCGGGCAAAGCCAGGCTGGCTGGGGGCGGGCCAAGGGGCACGGGGCCCCGGCGCTCACCTTGTTAGATGTCTTCAGGATGGGCACCTCGTTCTCGGCGTTGATCCTGGCTTCCAGGTCCTCCCAGGCTCTCCCTGTGTTCTGAAAGAGGATCCTGTCGGGGGTAGGGGGAGGCAGAAATGGGGGGACAAGGACAGGGATGACAGAGCTGAGGCACAATTCTCCCAGATCTCCCCTGCCATGAAGGTCATCCCACCCCACCTGGGCCTAAGGGGGAAACAGGCCTGATGCATGACCTGGGCTGACAGGCACCAAAGTCCCATCTGTGCCTGACACTGGGCGGTAGCCAGGGGTGCTGGGCCCGGGATGAGGGTTAGGGGAGAAGGGGAGGAAGGGCCGCCCTGGAGGGGCTGGCTCCTCTGAGTTCAGGGTCTGCCTGCTGGGAGCCACATACACGTGCACACGGGAGGGCTGGCTCCACAGGTGCACACGAGTACCCGTGAAACCGCTGCCCTTGAGGGACTCAGCCAGGCCTGAGTCTCAGCTCACGCAGCTGTGCTGGTGTCTGGGTGTCCACCTCAGCCAGGAAGCCGACTCACTTCATCTTCTCGGCAAGGTGCTCTGTGTTCTCACGGATGGCCTGCGACAGCTGGGACACCGGGTTCAGCATCAGGTTATCGAAGATCACCTGCAAGAGCCCGGCATCAGCATGGCCCCGCCCTCGAGGAGCCCCGCCCCTGCTCCCCCCGACACCCAGCTCCGTGGCGGTAGTGGGCACCGTGCCTCCTCTCGGTTCCGAGGCCGCGTCTTGTTGGCCAGCGCGTCCTCACAGCTGTTGTTCATGTTCTGGTCAAAGTCCCGAGAGTTCAGCGAGCCGGGCGGCACCTTCTGAAAGTTGAGGCTGGCCTCGGGGATGCGCTGCACCAGCTGCAAGAGGGAGGGCAGGCACCGTGGGCCCCGGGCAGAGGCTCCTGCCAGGCTGTGGCCAGCTGCACCTCCCTGCTCTGGCCCAGCAGGTGGACAGGGCACACCCACCTTCTGTCTGTACAGGGTCCCTCCTGTGCCCCTGCCCCACCGGGGAGGCAGCTGGGCCGGGGATGACGGCACAGTCAGGCCTGACTCAGGTGCCGCGAGCTCCCCAGACCTCGAGCTCTCTGGTGGCCGTTTGGGGCGCTGACCCATGGGGACATGTGCTCGCCAAGTGGGGATGCACAGCAGAGCCTCAGCTGAGGTGTGCAAAGGGCTGTGGGGACCTGGCCTGACCCTCCTCGAGGGTGGCTCTGGCACAGGGGCCTCAGAAAGCTTGGGGCTCACCTCCTCCCGGGCAGAGATGGTCGAGGCGGGGGTGCTGGGCATGGTGCTGAGGGAGGCGCTGTGGGCAGGCTCCGAGGAGCCCAGTGTGTCACCATCCCCAGCCACATCGTGGATCTCCCGGGCTAGGATGGCCACGTCCTTCACCAGCGTCTGGCTCAGCCTGTAGCCGGCAGGAAAGACGGCAGGTTCTGCACAGAGGAAGCCGGGGCAGCAGGGGCCAGACAGGCCTTAAAGCCCCTCCCAGCTCCCAGGCAGCTGCTGGCCAGAGGTGGGGCCTGGGGGAGGTACTCCCCAGCCTGGCCCCAAACACTGGCCTAGCCACTGGTTACACAGGCACTGGCCACGGCCCCACAAGGAGGCCCAACTCCCCACAGCCACAAGGAGGGATGGTGGGGGGCTGGGACGAAGCCTGAAAAGAAGGGTGCACAGAGGCCCTTGCTGGCTCCGGGGCAGGCCATACCTCCTCCCTCTCCGGCCCCCCAGGGCCAGCATCACAGCTGCAGGGCCCAAATGGGATGGATGGGACTCAGTCATAGAACGTGTGGGTGCCATGGGCGCCCAGCTCCGCGGGCAGAGAAACTGAGGCAAGGAAGGGAGTGGGCTGAGGTCACAGAAACTAGAGCCTGGCACTCCTCACACTGAGGGTGGGGGCTGGGCAGAGGGTGGGGCTGGGCAAAGGGTGGGGCAGGCAGATCCAGAGAGGCAGGGGACCCCTTGCAGGCCAGTGAGGCCAATGGCAGCTCAGCCTAGCCCCCTGCTCAAGCCTGGCCAGCTCAATCCCCCTAGGATGTGCCGAGGGGGCACAGGCCTCCACGCTGCCAAGATAACAGACACTTCCCAGCGAGTACAGGGGCCTGCCGGGCCTGTGAGCAGCTCCCAGCCCTCTGCTGAAGCTCACAGCCTTGTCGCCTGTCCTGCTGGCCCCTTAAGCACCTGGGCCACCAGCAGGTCCTGCCCCACTTAGGCCTTCAGCCCAGGCCTTGGGGACCCAGGCTCCCTGTCACTGTCAACCACCCATCCTCATGGGGACAGGCCCCACCCCAAGCCTCCTCGGCCCCCACACTGGCAGTCACCCAAGGAACAGACCACCCTGAGGGCCCTCCCCATACCCCGACCTCCAGCGGCACCACAACCCTCGCCAGACGCTGGCACGACCGGAGAAACAGCCCCAGCACCCTCTGCCCAGATGGCCTTGCACAGCCCACTGGCTGCCCTCGCCCCACTCAGGACTGGGTCCTAGCTGGGTCCACCCTTCCACATCAAGACAAAACATGGAAGCCCTCCCTCCACCTCTGGGTGACACCAACTGGCACATGCCCCTGGCCCTTGGGCCCCCGCCCAGCACTCCCTGGCTTCCCGCCCCCAGCACATCGCATGCTCCAGCTCGCCCACCGTGGAAGGCAGAGAACTCCAGAAACCCACATGGGCCCCCCACGTCCCCTTCTTCTCTCAGGCCTGGAAGCACCCACCCCCTTCTCAGCCTGGTGCAGTGTCTCTGTCCAGAGCCCCAGCCCTGTGCCCGCCTCTTCCACTGATGGCAGCCTACGCTCCCCCAATACCTCAAGCATCCCAAGAGCCCTGTCCCCAGTCCCCGTCCTTCCAAGCCCCCCAGGTCCTCCCCACCAACTTCATACTGCTCACAGCCTCAGGTGCCTGTGCCTCCACCCCAGTGTGGGCCACTCTCTAAGGGCCGCCTGCTCCTGGCCACCTCCTTCCAGGTCCCTCATGGGCTTCAAGCTCAGCATCCTCCACAACAAACACTTGCCATCCACCCTGGTCCTGGGACCTCCCCTACCTGCCCCACAGCCTTTCAGAGCCTGCCTTTGCAGTACTGACCACTGCTTGGCAAAGACCACTCTCACTCGCACCCAACTCCCTACCCCATCCTCCCCAGCGCCTGGCCTGGAGAGGGCCCCGTTACTAAACGACCATGTGAGGGAGTTCATTTCTAATAATCTTTGAGGAGGCCCTCCTTGTACTGGAGGTCTCACCTCCTGGGAAGATCTGCATCCACCCACCCCTCCATCCACCCACCCATCCATCCATCCATCCATCCATCACCCATCCATCCATCCACCCACCCACCCATCACCCATCCATCCATCCACCCACTCACTCATCCATTCATCCATCCATCCATCCACCCCCATCATCCATCCATCCATCCATCCACCCACTTACTCATCCATCTATCCATCCATCCACCCACTCATCCATCCATCCATCCATCCACCCACGCACCCACCTACTCATCCATCCATCCATCTATCCATTCATCCATCCATCCATCCACCCATCACTCATCCATTCATCCATCCATCCATCCATCCATCCATCCATCCATCCATCCGTCCATCCATCCAGCTACCCACCCACCTGCCCATCCATCCATCCATCCATCCATCCACCCACCCTCCCATCCATCCATCATCCATCCATCCACCCACCCACCCACCTATCCACCCAGCCATCCACCCATCCACCCACCCAGCAACCTATCCATCTACCCACCCACCTGCCCATCCATCCATCCATCCATCCATCCACCCACCCTCCCATCCATCCATCATCCATCCATCCATCCATCCATCCATCCATCCATCCATCCGTCCATCCATCCAGCTAGCCAGCCATCTGCTGTACCATCTATCCACTCAAGAAGGGAGCTCCCAGCCTGGTCCCTGCCCTCAGGGTGCTCTCACTTGAGAAAAGGCACTGGCACCCAGTGGATTTACTCTGAATGGGCTACTCACCTGGCGATCTCCGCAATCTCTGCTGTCTGCACGATGAAACCATAAGGGTCAGGCTCCTCCTCATCATCGTCCGTGTCCCGGGGGCCGGGGGCCCGGGAACGAGCCTGGCTGGAGCTGCCAGCCCTCGGGGTCTGAGTGGCTGTTGAGGTGTGGGAGCGTGTGTGTTTGGGGGAGCCGTGGCGGGAGCCGTACTCCTCCTCAGAGGTGGACGTGTAATCCGAGCCCTGCTGCCGGCGCCTCGTGTCTTGGTGAGTGAATTGGTTTTAGAAGCAAGAACAGAACAAAGCAGCACTCAGCACCCTGTGGCAGTCCCAGGGTCCCTCTGGGAGGGCTCAGTGCTGCAGGGCTGGGCAGCGTCAAGGCTAGTGCCCCCACCCAGTAGCCCTTCATTGAAACATCAACAGCTGCTGAGCTCCAGGGGCCACAAGGCCCCCACCAGCCCAGGGGCACATGCAGGGAAGGCAGCCTGGTGCTCCCAGGCCAGTGGCTGCAACCCGGGAGCAATCTGCACCTGATTAGGTGGGAAATCCCCTTACAGGTGGTGGGAAAGCAGTGCTTGGCAGACCCCAAAACAGAGTAAACCTCCCCACCAGGACCTGCTGCAGCCCAGGCTGGACCATACAGACAGGCAAGGACCAGTCAGAGCCCAAGCAAGGCCACTGCAGTCCCTCCCTGCTGCCTGCTTGAGTTTGTCAGACCGAAAGCTTCGGGTTCCACCCTCCTGGGCAGAGTCCTAACCTCCTCACCAGCCCCTGCTCTGAGCCCGGCAGCAGCTGCGCACCTGCACTGTAGGGGGGGATGATGGCGAGCCGCATGCTTGGGTCAAACACCACCAGTGCACCACGTTGGGTAGGGACAGCAGGCTCCACCAAGCAGGGGTGACCCTTGGCCCTGCCCCATCCCTTCCTCCAGCGAACCCTGCCCCAGCCTCCAGCCACACGCAGGGCCTGCCCAGTGCAGCCAGCAGTTGGGGTGGGGCCGTGGGAGGATGCTGGGAATCGGGAAAGAGGCTCCACTGGGATCGTGGGTGGGTAGGTGGGTGCACAGGGCAGAAGGCAGTAGCAGCAGCACCTTGGCCTCAAACCAATCCACTCGCAGGACAGCTCAGCTCCCTCGGCGGGCGGGGTGGGCCCCTCTCTGCAGACGCGGATGTCCGGCCACCTCAGGTAGGAGGCCAGCTCTGGTGGCCACAGAGGACCATCCCCGCTTGCTGTGCCCATGGACATCTGGGGAGCAGGGCAGGGCTCTGCTCACAGCCCTCCCTCCATCCCCGGCCATGGGGCCTGCGGGCTCAGAAGGGTATTAGAGCAGCTACCAGCAGAGGGCACAGGTGTACTTGGCACCCTTCACTGAGCCACAGTACTGTGGCAGAGATCCGTGGGAGAGCCCTCCCCAGGCCTAGGGCCCCAGGCCCATGGGCAGATGGCGTGGGGACCCCAAAGCACCAGGGGCCTGAGCCAGGAGTACAGGAAGAGTGGGGAGGGCCAGCCTGGGCTTCGGGGCCCTGAGGCACGCCCTGGGCGATGGAAGGCCCTCTCCACGCCAGAGACGGTCAGGGTGTTCTACCCACACCAGGGGACTGCGGGCCCTGCCCTCGGCCCATGCACGTGTGTGTGTGCACGTGAGTCCAGCAACACATCTACCCCAGCTTTGGGAACAGAGGCTCCTCTCGTGCCAGGACCAGGGGCCCACGGCCAGCACTCAGCTGGCATCCAAGACGCTGCAGACCCACTGGCAGCCTCGCCTTGGCCCTGGCCTCCCACCCACCCTGGCACTCACTGGAGGTGTATCGGGCACTGCCCGAGCGGGCCCTGCTGAAGGGCTGGCGGGGACCCGTGGTGGCGGCTGTGTTGGCAGCTTTCCTGGCGACAGCCCGTGCTTCAGCCATGGCGGGCTTGCGGCTGGCACAGCACAACTCCACACTGCGGCCAGAGAAGCTGGTGCGGGCAGAGGCTGCCTCGGGGTCACTAGTCCCTGTGAAGGAGCCGGCCCGCTTCCGGGGCATGGCCAGGATGTCCAAGCGCGACAGCTTCTTGGCCTGCTCGGCAGCTGGCCGGCCCACGGGCTCAGTGTTGCCCAGGGACCCCCGCTCACTATCCGCAGCCTCAGTGTCTGAAGCGTCCCCCAGCCGGGCCCGCCTCAGCCGGGAGGCCCGTGTGGGGCGAGGGGTGGACAGGCTGTTGGAGCGGGTCAAGGCCTGCGGCCCCTTCTGGGAGCTGGCTGAGCTACGGCTCTGCTCCTCCCGGGCGGCCAGGGATGGCGGTGGGGCCCCCGGTTTCCGGCGAGACCCTAGCCGTCCTGCCCCGTTGGCCTCAGGGCTTTCATGGTTGGAGGCCATCAAATCTGAGCCGGGTAGGTGGGCGGGGACAGGGCCACGCGCCTCACTGGGCCAGTCCAGGGACCCTCGGGGCCTGTGGCCACGCCTTATGGCCGAGCGCCGTACCGGCTCTCCACGGCCCATGTCCGTCGGGCCAAGTGGGTGGCCCTGCCTCTCTGAGGGCTGCTCACGGACACTGCCCAGGGCGGTGCCTCCTGGGTCCTGTGCAGCTGGCGGGGATGGCGACATCTCCTTCTGTGCCCGCAGGGGCTGGGGGGTTGTGGGGCTGGGCCCGCTCTTGCCACTACGCAGGCTGACCGTGCTGGCTGTGTCCACGTCCGAGTCCCCAGACAGGGCGTCCTCCGGCGGCCTCGGGGTGCTGCCCCCCTCACACTCAGCATCCACAGAATTGGAGAGGAGTCGGGCCTCCAGGGCCGCCAGGGCTGTCTCCGTCTCCTTCAAGATCAAGTGGGTGTCCTGGGAGTGGAAGTCCATGCGTGCGGCCCGGGTAGCGGCCAGGTCCTGTAGAAGCGGGTGGCTGGAGATGTGGGGGGGCTTGCCAGGAGCTGGGGGACCACTGGCTGGCTCCTTAGTGAAGCTCTCTTGCCGGAGAAAGGCTGGGGCAGGGCCGTCGGGTTCTGGGGACCGTCCAGGCCGTAGCTGGATGACCATTCTCCCACTGGCACTGACATAGATGCCATCCCGTGCTGGGGGGCTGGGCTGGGCTGCCTGCCCTAGGCCCTCCCCATCCCCTGGAGCCGCAAGCGGTTTCCTAGGTAACACAGCGTCCCCATTCTGGTCCCCAATGAAGAAAGAGGCAGGAGTTGGCTCCCCGGGGGCCCTTGGTGAGCGCCGACCCCTGCTCCACGTGGGCCCCTCCTGGGGGCTCCTGCGTCTGCTGTCCTGTGGCTCCATCCCTGGCTCGGGGCCTCGGCCCCCATCCGACCCACTGGCATCACTGAGGCTGTCAGGATCCAACTCCTCCTGGCCAAAGAGGCAGCTGGGCTGCTCACTGCCCAGCTCCGGTGGCCCAGGCCCGCTCCTCCTGCTGCTCTCCGGGCCCGCAGGGCTGTCAGCCCTCTCACTGGGTAGCTGAGGGAGCCGTCGCCGCGTGCGCACAGGCAGGGACCCCTCCGGCTCCCCGCCTCTACGTCCCAGGCCATCCTCTGTGGAGCACAAAGGCAGCTGGTTAGAGGGCCACTGGTCTGCGGGCCCTCCACGTACAGGAAGAGGCAGCCTGTGTCCGTGGTCAGTGGCCTGAGGCCCGCCCCGGCCTGGCCCAACTGCCCTGTAGCACTGGAGCCACTTACCTGTGAGGCCTGGGTCTGAGTAGCTGTCAGCCAGGCTGGCCCAGCGGGACACCCACTTCTGACCCCCAGGGGAGCCCGGCACCGGGAGGCCCTGTGGAGAGGAGGGTGGGAGTGTTTCCACACGCAAGCCCAACGGCGAGGAGCAGGGGGTAGCAGGGAACAGGAGGGGCGTCCAGAGCAGCCAACACCAGCCCCATGCATGTGCGCCACCCTGGGCCTGCCGCATGAGCAAGCATGCCCTGCAAAGGCTGCCAGGGATCCCAGTTGCCTCACCTGGACTTGCTCCAACACGACCCCCTGCCTGCCCAGCCCAGGCAGCCTCACAGAACTCAGTTCCAGGTTGGCAGAGCAGCCGTGGCCCTGTCCTGACCTCAGAGCCCATTTTGCCCGGGACCTCAAATCAACACTGGGCCTGACACCTGGCCCCGATCCCTCCGCATAGAAGCCCCAGCCCACCCTCCAGGTGAGCGTGTCCCTCAGAGGAAAGTCCAGTCTCGCCCCATGAGGGGCCCGCTGACCCCAGGCCCCGCTTGGACGCTGCCCTCTTCCTGCTCAGGCCCTCCTTGGGGTGGCCATCCGTGCTTGTACCTGGTGCTCCACCTGAGGGGCCGCACCCAGTGGCCGGGAGGCAAACTCCTGCAGTAGCGCCATCCGCTGGGCCACGCCCCCGTCACCAGACTCATCTCTGTCCCCTCTGATGACTGGGCGGAAGGTGGCCGAAGATGCCCTGGAGAGTTCAGGGGACTCCAACACCCCAAAGACCTGCCAAGAGGAAATGGTCCCAGGCACCGAGGGTCAGAGAAGCCCACCTCCCAACCCTCCACTGACACCGGCCACCCCCAGGCCACAGGGAGAGCAGGGACCTGGTTGGCCAGAGTGGCTGGTGGCCAGGACATGCAGCCTGGCTGTCAGCGGGACATGCGGATGGGATACAGACCCAGCCCTGGGAAGGTGAGGGGTGGGGCTGTAGGCAGCACACCAGGCTCCCTCCTGCCCAGCTGGGCCAGAGGCAGGAGCCAGGGCTGGGCCAGAGCAGGACAACGTCCGCCCACCTCTACCCCCTGTTCCCCAGGAGGGCTCTCACTCGCTGCGGGGACGCACCTGGTCGATCATCTTCCGGGCCTCCTCCACCTCCATGTCCTGTGCCTCGGTCTCGATGGTGTATGTCCCTGCGTCACTGAGGCTGTCGTCCTCCTCCTGTTTCCGTGCCTTGGTCAGCTGGGGGTCGGTGGGGGCAGGCGGTGGGGTCGGGGGGCCCACGGGGCTTGTCCCACGGGGTGTCAGGGGAGCGGGCAGCACCGGAGGAACCTTCTCGGGGCTGGGCCGGGCGGCCGGGGAGCTCTCCCGCAGACACTGGGCCATGAAGTCCTGGGCCAGGCGGGAGCGGCGCCCCACGCTTCCGAAGGGGCGGGCAGGGGTTCGGGAGGCGGGCGAGGGGCTGCCCAGCCGTTCCTCTGTCTTCTCCCGCTTGAGCGAGCCAGCCCTCTGTGGCCCCGAGCTGCGGCCCCCTGCCTGGACTGGGGCTGGGACACTGGGGCGGTCCCTATCGGCCGGCGTTGGGCCACGGCGCTTGTCGGCCTTGGGGTCCCCCGACGGGCTGTGAGTGAAGGACTGGGAACGCTTCTTTCGGGGCGTGTCTTCGTCGAAGAACTCAATGACGAAGGCCTGCTGGTTATGTAGTAGCTCCTGGGGGTCCCGCTTGATCTGCCTCTGCAGCCGCACCTGCTCCCCGCTGGCCTCCAAGGGCACCCCGGCAGCCGAGGCCGCCTTGGCCAGGGGGTCCTCTGAGTCACTCTGCGTGCCGTCCTCGTGCTTGTGGCCTGAGGGAGACAGGGGACCCCACCTTGTCAGGCCGAGAGAAAGGAAACAGCGGTCGATCTCGGGAAGCCTCATCACCCCATGCCTAAGCTGAGTTGACAGAGCACCCCAGCCCTCAGGGACCCCCCGCACAGGGCAGAGAAGTGCAACAGGAAGATGCAGGACCGGACCCCTGACCAGGCAGGTGGCTCTTAGGCAATTAATTGAAAAACGGGAAGTCAGCCCAGCTGAATGGGCCCCTCTGCATGGCAACGGTGCAGACCCAGCCAAAGCCGGGTCCCCTGCCTGTCCCGGGACTGGCACAGCCGCCAGCTGGGCACTCACCCTTCAGGGTGCGGGTGTGGACAGGCAGGTCGCTCTTGGTGCTGTGGCGGTCATCCCCAGGGCCAACCCGGTGCAGCAGGCTCGGGTCATTCTGCACCAGCCAGTCGGCCACTTTGGTCTCAGCCGACACCATCTCGCCAGGTGTGGCCTCCTTGCCCGGGGGCCGCCGCTGGCGCAGGGAAAACTTGGTGATATGGTCCTTGATCTTCATCTTGCCAGGGCTGCAGTCATCAAACTCTATGGTGAAGGAGGCGTGGCTCTGCACCACAGGGGCCGCTCCGCCCCCACCTGCCTCCGCATCCTTCGTGGGCATCTCGTGTGCCGGCCCCTCGGGGGGCTGCGACGGCTGCGGGGTCTCCTTTGTGGGGATCTCGAAGTAGCTGGGCTCCCGCCGGAATGAGCAGCCCTGAGGCTCAGCAGGGGCACGGAAGCCGTGGAGCTCCCCGTCCTGCTGCACCGGCCCCTTGGGACGCTCTGGTGTGGGAAGATGTCTTCAGACCGAGCCTCAGGGCAACCACCTGCCACCACCCTCCTCAGCCAGGACCATCCACTCCACCCAAGATGGGGAGAGAGGCCCCATGTCCCCCGGAGTGGGCTCCTCAAGCCCAGGCCATCCCCTTCACACACCACCCTCTGGGAGCCCTCAGGGTCTCACCAGCCTGGCCCAAGACCAACCTGGGTAGGGCTCTCCCTGGCGCTGGGCGTCAGGCAGCGTGCTACCATCGTCCTCACCCCACCAGGAGGGCTGCCCATACAGGGGCGTGCGGTAAGAGGCTGCCTCTGTGGAGGGAGTGAGAGTTCAGACCCTGTGTTGCTGGGGCCCCCAGTGTGAAAAGCAGAGAACTGGCACTCCAGGAGAGGCTGGACTCTGGGGCAGGCCCTGGCATCACCTCCCAGCTTGGCCCTGTGTTGACTACCTTCAGTTCCGAGGTGGCTCACTGGGAGCCTCTGCCTGGCCCCACCCTCCCCCCACAAGTGCTTAGAGGCTCCCTGCCTGGCCCCTCCTCCCTCCCCTCTCACGCGCTCAGAGGCTCATCTCCTGGGGCATGGTGGGGGCCCCCCACCGCCGTCCTGCAACCCTGCCCCGGCCTTCCCGACCCCAGAGCCCATCCAACAGAGGGCAGGAGGCCAGGGGGAGCCCACACCTGGGTCCAGCCACCTCCAAGGCTGGTAAATGGTTCAGGCCACAGATGGGTGGCCCTGGGGGTGGGCAGCCACTGCAATCTACATGGTCCCTGCGGCATTTTAGTTTGTTTGCCTTAATGACCAGGAGTGAAATTGTATATTTCAGATGGAATCTGACTCCTGACTCCCTCTGAGAAGCCGGCAGCCCAGCTCTTCCTGATGGCAGCAGTGAATAGAAGCAGTGTCCAGTGCCCTCAGGTCAGGGCGCTGGCCCTCATGCCCACAGTCTCCTTCCTGGGCCCTCCACCCAAGCTCTTTCCATCCTTGCCGGAGCCCAGGGTCGTCATGGCCCCCAGCTGCTTACACTGCTGGGTGGCCAGAGGGTCTGAGGCCGGTCACCTGTCAGGAACCACGTGCACACTACGCTGGGGATGCAGGGCCCCTGAGATGTGTCACACATGCTTTACTCCTCCCTGGGGACTCACTCTTGACCCAGGGTCACACCCAGGGGCTGCTGAGGCAGGGGCATCTGCTACCAGGCAGTCCGCCATCTGCTGCTGGCCCTGAACCCCTCCATGGTCTCCACAATTGTGCTGCCCTCGCTCTAATGGAGCCAAGGAGCCAGGCTGCCCAGCTGGCTGCACCTGTCATGACCTCCGGGACAGCCCCACACTGGCTGTCACCAGCTGCATGTTTCACAGTCTGGACACTGACAGGTGCTCTGGGGAGCTCAGATGGCTTTCTGGAAAGCTTCCCAGTCCCCAGCGGTCTTCCATTCTGGGCGGACCTGCATCCCAACCAGACACCAGCAGCTGCGGCTGTACAACACAGATGTGTGGGCTGACGGCGGAACACGGCAGACATGGGGCCAAAGCTGGGGGCGGCAGGGTGACCCTTCCTGGACCAAGGTGGGAGCAGAGAGCCTGATCCCTGGATACACCCCTATCTAACCAGAACTCAAGTCATACACTGGGACCTCAGGCTTGGATACCCCACCCCGACCCCTCCACACCCCACCAGGCACTTTCTCACTCTCAGGTCCTTCCCCTCCCCTTGTGCCCACTGGACGCATGCAGACCCTCGTGCAGCTGTCTTCCTCCCAGACTTCTGCCCACCCGCTGCACTGACTGCCAAAGGCACAAATCAGGTTTCATCAGAAACCACCAACCCCTAAGCCCTGCTGGCTTGGTCTGCAGAATCGAGTCCAAATGCCTGATATTAGGGAGCATAGCCGCACCCCCCATCACCTGCCTCTCACCACTGGGGACACAGGGTGCCCAGCTAGTGGCCCACCAACCCCACAAGAACTGCGGGCCCAAGGGGTGCAGGCGTGCACAGGTAAGTGTGCACAGGGGTGAGCAGTGTGGGTGTGCCTGGGTAGCTGTGTGTGTGGGGTGAGAGGTGAGGGATGTGGGTGTGCACAGGTAGATGTGTGTACAGGGGTGGGGGTGTGAGTGCACAGGGGTGAGCAGGATGGGTATGCATGGATAGGTCTGTGTACAGCAGTGAGAGCTATGGGCATGTATGGGTAGGTGTGCACGGGGTAAGTGGTGTGGGTGTGCATGAGTAGGGTGTGAATAATGAAGAGGGGTACAGGCATGCATGGGTAGGTGTGTACAGGAGTGAGGGGTGCAGGCATGCACAGGTAGGTGTATGCAATGGGTGAGGAATGTGCGTGTGCAGGGGTAGGTGTGTGCAATAGGTGAGGAATGTGCATGTGCAGGGGTAGGTGTGTGCAATGGGTGAGGGCTGTGTGTGTGCAGGGGTAGGTGTGTGCAATGGGTGAGGGGTGTGCGTGCGCAGGGGTAGGCGTGTGCAAAGGGTGAGGGGTATGGGTGTACACGGTATATGCATGCACAGGGGTGAGGGGTGCAGGGAGGTAGGTGCAGGGCAGAGGGCCAGGCAGTGGCCCTGTGTGCTCACCCCATCCGCATTGCCTGGCCTACCTGTTCCTGGTCTCCGGTCCCCCTTCTCCGGCCTGGGGTTCGAGGCCTCGCAGTATGGTGTGTGTTCCGGCAGTGCCTCGCTCCTCTTGGGCGCCAAGCCCTTCACGCTTACCTGCAGCTGGCTGGTGTACTTCTCATGCTGTGGGCAGGCCAGGCGGGGTGAGGTACTGGGCCCAGCCTCAGGAGGACCCCACCAGGGTGGGCCCAGCCTCTCCTCTCCATCCAGAGGGCCCAGCTATGACTTTGCATGTCACAAGCTCTCCCTAATGCTCCCCAAAAGAGCAGACAGAGCCTCAGCCTGCCCGGGTAACAGCTCGGGGTCCAGCTCAAGCCTGGGGAGGGGCAGCTTCCAGGGGAAGCAGGGGCCTGCTTGGGTGGGGCAGGGCAGAGCAGGCTGCGATCATCAGAGTGGGGGCCCTGGGATGGGCAGCAGGGCCGCTTGTGCCATCAGACAGAACCTGGCTCCCTTAGGCCCCACCCCTTGCAGGCTGGGGGACCCCAGGCTGCTCAGAGATCATGCGAGGAACGGGCTAAGCGCCCTGGCCCCACGGGGCTCCTGGGGAGCTCTGAGCAGGGCCCCGAATCTGTGCTCCACAACTCCCACGTGAACAAGTGAGGGCGAGGAGACGCCGTTCCCACCTAGGACCCTCACGCCCCCCACAAGGGCCCCAGCTGTGCATGTCCCCAGCACACGGGGGAAAGGGCACGCAAGGATGCCCACCCTGAAGGCTGCCACCATCGGCCTCCAGCACCCTTCCTTCCTGCCTCTGGCCACCCCCCAATGGCAGCCTCATCAATATGCTGGGGGCAGCTTTTACCTCCTGAGGGGCTCTGAGAGGGTGCCCGGCCAGGGTGGGCAGCGCGGGAGGAGATCGGAGAGACTGACAGGAACTCGGGGGGCCTTGGTCGTGCAGCATAAAACCCTTACAAACCCTCAGCCTAAGACTTCAGATTTCAGCCTGGGAGACCTCAGATCCCCTCACCCTAAGAAGCAATAAATCCTCTCAGCCTGAAGTGACCCCAAATCCTGCCACCTTGAAGGACTCAAATCCGATAACCTGGAGGGAACTTAATCCCCTGGGCATGAGACCCCAAAGCACCTCAGCTTCAGAGACCTCAAATCCCTTCACCCAGAGGAACGCCAAATCCTCTAACACGTAGATCCTCAAATCCCCCGAGCCCAAGGAACCCTAAATACCTCACTCACAGAGAGACCAAATTTCCCCAGCCTCAGAGACCCTAAGCACTCGGCCTGGAGACTCTTAATCCCTTCAGCTTCAAAGACTCCAGATAACTGTAACGTCAGAGAATCTAAAGCCCCTTATGAGGCCCCAAAGCTCCTTAACCTGAGAGACACTCCCAAAAAGATGCTAGGGGGCTCAGGGGCTGTGTACCCTCCCGGACCCCGCCTCAGCCCCGCTGCACTCCCCTGCAGGGTGACCCCAGCAGCTTCCTGGGCTCTGGCCACCCAGCTCACCCAATGAGCCGTTTGTTCTGTGAGCCAGAGCTAAACCCGCCAGCGCCCAGCGATGCAGCTCAGAAAGCCCAGGAGCTCCAGCAGGCTGACCATGCAGCCCAGCTCCTCCCGGGCCCCTCCCAGAGCCCGGATCCTGCTGCATCCACAACAGTGGCACCCGGGTCCCAGTGCCCCCGCCATCTGTCACTGCAGCAGGCTGGGGGTAATGACTACCTTCCCACCTGCCAGACTGGGCCATCTGGCAGGGCAGGACAGGCTGGCCTGACTCATGGCACCCACAGTCTGAACGGGGCGCCCCAGAGGCCTGGTGAGTGGGACTGGTTGCTGGGGAGATAGCAGTGGGAGCATGGTGGGGAGGATGGGGGGCTGAGCCCCCCGGGTTTGGCCAGCACTAACCTTGAGTGCCTCCTCCGGGACTCGGTGCTGCACACGCTCCAGCACATACATGTTGGAATGTGGACACGTGTTAAGGCGAACACAGAGCGGAAGAGCCAGGAGCCCAGCACTGAAGTCCACGCCCAGCAACAGGTGTACCAGCTCAAGGGCCCATCGAGGCAGGCAGAGGAGGGGCCTCTTTCTTCCCAGGGAGGCACAGCCATGCCCACCCATGTGCTCAGACAGTCCCAAGGTCGGGCCAGGACTCGGGGTCCCAGGGAGTGGTCACCAGTTCCCCAGGCCCCACGTGACCTCAGGCTGGGTGGGTGGGCAAGCAGCAGGAACTCGTGGCCAGGGTGTCCACGGGGGACCGGGCTGCAGGGACTAGCATTCCTTGGGGGTGCTTCATCAGCAGGTGGAGCCAGCCCTAGGGTCACCCTCTGTGCTCTGTAATCCAGCGGCCCCAGCAGTGACAGCCCTGCTTCTGGAGTAACAGGGTGACTGTGGTCCTGGGGACTGAGGAGAGGCGCTTAGGGGCAGGATATCGTAGCCAAAGCGGATGACGTCGTTGAGCTTCAGCGTGACGTACTTCTGGTCCGGGATGCGCACGTCGTTCACAAATGTCTGCAGGAAAACAGGTGGCAGGGTGGTGGGGCTGAGCAGGTGGGTGGCTGTGGGCAGGGCCGCGGGGCCACCAACTCTCTGGAGCCCATGGCGAGCGATGGCCTGTGCAGCACCGTCCCAGGCACCAGCCCCAAGTTCCACAGCCACCGGCCAGGGCACCCAGGCACTGGGGCCCACCCAGCACTGCAGGGACCGTGATGGAATCCTCCAGAACAGAACTCTTTGAGCATCTTTGTGAAGTGGACTCCAACAGACGCTTCCTCTCACCCACACAGCCTCGCACTGGCCCCAGCCCCCACCTTGGCCCCATGAGCCCTTGGGAACAGTCGAGGCAGGCCTGCCCTGTGGTGGCCCTTGGCCAAGGGTCAGGCCTCAGAGGGTCTGAAACCCCCCTCCAGGCTGCCTGCTGGCAGGGGTGTTGATGCGCCAGTCCCACAGGCAGGTGGGAGGCAGGTCTGTGGGCATCACAGGCCTCAGAGGTAGCCAGCCATGCAGGGCCCAGGAGCACAGACCGGGCCGGTGCCATGTAACCCAGGCCAACAACCCCAGTAACCCTCTCAAAGCCCATGTGGGTGACACAGCCCACACAGACAGAGGAGCGGCCACTTGCTGTGCAGCCATTCAGGGACAGCCACTTCATCAGACAGGCATGCTACGGGAGGAGGGAGCTCAGGACAGACCCCAGCAGCCTGAGACCCCCTGGCCGGAGCTCCTTGAGGGGGCTGCTGAGGGGCTGCTAGGGCCCCCCAGCTCAGGACTGCAGAGTGCAGTAAAGATAGAGTGTCCCAGGACAAGCTGGAGTCCACCAAGCTCAGCAACAGACAGAAACATCCAGACAGGGACCTCAGGGACAGACACACTCCCCCAGAGAGGGGCCTCCGTCCTTCCTGCCCGCTTCCACCCCATACCCCATTCCTTTCACCTGACCCCCACCCTGCTCTTGCAGCCAGGGGTTCCCTCCTGGTTACCTTCCTGCCCCTGGCACCCCCAACTTACAGAAGAAAGGATCACATGGCCCCACCCATACCCAGACTGGATACCCAAGCATAGCTCCTTCCATTTCAGGGGCCCCATTCACCAGCCTAGCGCGTCCCTCCCCATCTGCAGGGTCCACTCTCCCTGAGAGCAGCCTGATCCTTGGGGGCCTGAGACCCTGCCAGGGGGGAGCCTTCTGGGGAGGCCTGGGGGCCTCTGCAGTTGGGGATGGGGCCCGATCTGGGAGAGGGGCCAGATTTTGGAGAGGGGCCAGGACTGGGGGAGGGGCCAGGGCTGAGAGGGAGGGGCCGGGGCTGGGGGAGGAGCCAGAGCTGAGAGGGAGGGGCCAGGGCTGAAGGGTAGGGCTGTTAAAAGAACAGGCCAGGGCCTCTCACACTCACCCCATTGAGGCTGCCCAGGTCCTTCACCCAGTGCTCGTCCCTGTCCTGGTCGTAGTTGATGACGGCATGCTGCTTGTCCACACTGCGGGACTGGGGAGACACACAGCCGGCCCTCAGGTGCTCCAGGGGAGGAGGTGACACCCAAGAGGCAGAGGCACCCCTGCTCCATCCCCTGCCCCAGCACACCATCAGCAGTTGCCCCCAGGCCTCCGACCACAGAGTGTTGGGAGCCCTCTGGTCATCTGGCACAGGCTGCTCCCTCGCAAGGTCAGGTGGCGGCAGCCAGGCTGGCGGTGAAGGGGGTTGTCTCAGGGAGCCCAGCCCCACAGGAACACACACAACTCTCAGCCAGTGTCCACACCTTTGGTGCTCCCACTCCGAGTGCTGCGGACCCTTTCTGGGCCACCAGCCCACCCAGGACCACCCCCCCGGAGGACAGGTGCCCCAGTGCCCTCACAAGGTCAACCCCGGTTGCCCAATTGTAAGGCCACAGCCAAGCCCCCATCACTGCCCCACTGGGGCATGGGGAGACAGAGGCAGAGGCGAGTCACTTTCTACTTGCTTAAGCGCTGCGAGCACGGCCGCTGTCCACCCGGCCCCCCACTCCACACAGCGCTGCGAGCACGGCCGCTGTCCACCCGGCCCCCCACTCCACACAGCACCCTGTGCTGCCCGGGGCTCTGGGTGGTGGCTCCATCCCTCCTGCCCCCAAACCTCAGGAGCCACAGGCCTGGGGGTCCAGCCCTAGAAAAGGCCAGCAGAACCAGACGACCCAGGGAAGCCACCAAGTCCTGGCCCAGACAGTGTGTGACCCTCACCACCACCTAGGGACCATCCAGGCAGCGCACCCACAAGACACCAGGCCAGCTTCCACAGGCAGCAATGGGCCTGAAGGAAGTCCCCCAGTCCTGGGACAGGACGGCCCGCAACCCACATGACTAGGACCTGGACGTCCCTCCTGAGTGCCAGCACGGCTTCTCAGTCTCCCAGGTGAGAGCCCGGGCCCCTCAGGCTGGTCACTCTCAGCCTGCCATGTGCGGGCCACCCTGGCAGCTGGCCATCACTGCCCCACCACTGGGCACCGTCCTGAAACACCGGTGTGGGGCCTTCCCCAGCACCCCTGGGCAAGGGCTAGAAGCCCTCAGGGCAGGACCTCCTTCCTCACTCAGAGAGGAGATCGCACAGCAGGGGCTAGTTGGGGGCACGGGCTCTGATGGCCCAGCTTGACTGAGGCCTCCGCAGACGCGCCAGGGCAGGGAAACTGCAGCTGGGTGGGGCTCGTGGTGGCCAGCAGGCCTGAGAGCCAGCCTCACGCTAGTGCCACTGCCACCCAGCAGTGGGCACTCAGAAGCCCCGGGTGCCTGGCTCAAGCCACGGTGGTGGCACTGCAGTGGAGGACCAGGGCCAGGGTTTGGGGAGGACTGCAGTGGAGGACCGGGGAGGACTGCAGTGGAGGACTGCGGGGAGGACTGCAGTGGAGGATCAGGGGAGGACTGCAGTGGAGGACCGGGGGCAGGGACTGCAGTGGAGGACTGGGGGGAGGACTGCAGTGGAGGACTGGGGGGAGGACTGCAGTGGAGGACTGCGGGAAGGACTGCAGTGGAGGACCGGGGGCAGGGACTGCAGTGGAGGACGGGGAGGGGGTTGGGGGACTGCAGTGGAGAACCAGGGACGGGGACTGCAGTGGAGGGTGGCGAGGGGGGTGGATAGGGCCCACCCCTCCTGTCAGGACCCTGGGTCCCCCCAGGAAGTGGGCAGGGGTGCCAGGGAGGTTTAAAGGGGAGAGTAGGGTCCTGGGTGCAGCCATCCCTGAGCTGCCTGCCCAGACACAGCCCATGGTTTCCCAGAAACCAGGTGAGCAGCTCCACCTGCCCCACATGCCCTCCCTGGGAAGGCGGATCCTGGTGGGGCTCCTGGTGCCAGCTCACCTGCCAGCCAAAGCCACAGGTCTCTGGTAGAGTGGGTCTGACCTTGACAGCCACCACCCACCTCCAGGTCCACCCTGTTTAAATTCCTCCTCCGAAGCTGGCACCCACAGCTACACAGCTCCTGGCCACCACAGCGGCAGTCTCTGCCGGAGGGGTTGGGGGAGGATTCTGGCCAGGGTGGGTGACTCCAGACATCACCTCCTCCACTGGACTTCCCACCTATCACTGAAGGCCTCCAGACACAGCGACCCCCAGCACTCAGCTCCTCCAAGAAGCCCGTCCTGAGACCCCCTTCCCAACCCTAGGATGGCTGCTGGAGACACCTCAGGCCACTAACTGCCCCGTGGGCAGCCCTGAGGGCCAGGCCCCAGGATTCCTGCCTGAGAGTGCAGCCTGGAAGCTGGGAGGCCTGGATCTCCCTCAGGAGGCTGGGGCTCACCTCCTCCTGCACACTGGCCTGTGCTCAGGGCAGCATCACCACCTCAGCCCGCCCAACACATGGGCTCCACAGGGCCAGGGGGACCTGCTGCTGTCTCAGAGAAGGGAAGCACTGAGGCCTGGGGCCTGGCTCAGGCCCTCCCTGCCAGCATGAGACCTCCCCAGGGGACGGGGTCTAGAAGGGGCATAAAGAAAGGAGCTACTGCCCCGTCCCCTCTGGAAAGGGCTGAGGTGGCTGAGGGCGGGTGACGTGGATGTCATCTCTGCTGAGGGGTGACCCCCTGGAGGGGTTTCCAGCCTGGACGCCTCCCTGCTGCTCCCCTAGCTTCAGACCCCCTGGGCCTCAAGGCCTCCTGCTGGACACAACTCTGCACACCTTCCAGGTCCTCTGAGCCCCGCCCCAGGCCTTCCCTTGAGGGCTCACCCACCAAGCCCCTCTCCACCACAGGCTCCAGCAATGCTAGTCTTCCTCTTGGCAGCCCTCGGTCAGCCTCTCTCTCCACAGCCCCCTTTCCCGCAGGCCCCAAGGCCTCTCCAAACCTTCCTTACCCCACCCAGGCCACAGTCAGGCTTCAGGCAGGTGACTCTGCCAGCTCTGGGCACACCACATCCTTGCCCGGGCCTCGGTCTCTCCTTCAGTCCAAGCCCCCTCCCCTGCCTGCACCCACCTTCCCCACCCCACCCAGCCCATCCCATCCTCCGGCTCCTTTGACTCAGCACAAGGTCCCCCCACAGGACCCTGTTAACACCCAGAGCCCAGCTGCCCCACCCACTCCCAGGGCTGAGCCTCCAACCCCAGCCAGGGCTTCTCACCAGACCCGCTCCTGCCAAGCCCCTCCCCAGACTGCAGGAAGCGCTGGAGACACATGGGGAACCCCCTTCCAGAAACTCCCCTCTCCAGCCAGAAGCAGCCCCTCACTTGGCCAAGCCTCCAGCCACCAATGAGAAGTGCCCCCCGGCCCAGGGCTCAAGACTTAAAACAACAGAAACCCCGGCCTGTGGAAGGAACTCGGTGCAGAAACAGCCAGGCAAACACAGATGTGTGACGTGGCTGCAAGACGCACCAAACACATGGATTTTGGGGAAAGTGTCTAATAATTTGTACTCACTTTAAAATAGAATAAAGATGTTTCCAAAGTTACGTCTGACGCCCTCTGTGGCAACAGCCTGGCCCAGCTGTGCTGAGTGGCAGTGGCAGCAGCCAGGGCTCTGGGCACACCCTCCTGCCAGCTCACCCGAGTTCCCCATTGGCAGCCACAGGCACCCACAGCAGACCGGCTCAATGCACTGGGCACAGAGGGCCAGGGCCTGCTCAGGCTGTGGTCTCTGGGTCGGCACGCGAGAGTGCAAATCCCGGCTGCCACACACTGTCACAGAGGACACCTCCCCACAGACACGCAGCACACACATGCACACAACACACACAGATGTGTGCACCTACAGACATGCACATGTACACACATGTACACTTACACATGCACACACACTACACACCCTGTACCACAGCCTGGGCCACCACAGGAGTGAGAGCCACAGCAAGAAGTCCTGCCTGGGTCCACGTTCCTGCATCATTTAATGCCTGTTCGCTGGGCACCAGCTCCGTGCCAGGCTTGCACTGGGCACAAGGACACTGTGGGGAGCAAAGGCAGGGCCCTGGAGAGCGTGGTCCGTGGGACAGCACGTGGGTGGCAGCTCTGCCTGGAACACAACTCCCCCACCCGTCTGCCCGCTGTGGTCCAAGCTACCGCCCCTCTTGCCTAGTGACAGCCCGGGCCTCGGGGCCACCCACTCTGCTTGTCTCCCCTCCACGTCCCATCCCCATAGCCCCAGCTCAGCTCTGTCCTCTCACAGCCTCCCCCTCCTCACCAGCCCCAACTCCTGCTGCTGCGGCTCCTTGGGCCTCAGCACAACGTAGGCAGGTGTCTGCTGACTGCTCAGTCCCCAGTACCACCTTCTTTACACAGGACTGGACCCTGGACACCTTGCTGGCCCCTCTCTGCAGTGGACGCCAAGGGAGGGCAGGGTCTCTGCTTGGCACCTTGCCCAGTGGAAAGATGTGACGCTGAAAGCAAGGACTGTGGAGGGGGCGCTGGGACAGGGTGTGGAGGTTCCAGGGCAAGAAGTGGGTGTGAGCCAGGTCCGGAGAGCCAGGACAGGTGTGGGGAGAGGCTGGGTCCAGTGGAGGCCTGCATTCTTGTCTGTGCGTGGGGTCGGGGTGGGGTGGGGGTGGCACTGGGCAGAGGGAAGGGGACCCTGGCGGGGACCCCGGGTGGAAGGGACGGAGGGTAACAGGTTTGGTTCAGCCACCGAGCTTGGGATGGCTCTGAGAGGCCCCAGTGCAGCAGCCATATCCAGTAGGAGGCTGGAAGCTGAGGACAGGGCAGGCTCCAGGCAGCTTGTGGATCGTCTGAGCAGAGGTGGACAGGGCCTCTTGGAAGAAGCAGTATTCGGAAAGGGCCAGTGAGGCCCCTGAGCATGAGCTGAGAGGGTGGGGGTCCTGGCACAGGTTCCAAGGAAGTTGCTGCAGGGAGGGGCGGCAGGTGCAAACATCCTGAGGTCGGGGGCAACAGAGGGGCCAAGGGGCTAGACATGGGGCTGCAGGGTGGGGGTGAGAAGCCTCTAGGGCAGCTGCACAGGGAGTGAGGGATGACAGAGGCGGGCAGGGGGCAGCGGTGGGCAGGTAGGAGGCTGCTGCAGGGGCACCGGGAGGCAGACAGCCTTCCCACACTCACCACACCTGCAAGGTCTCCCTGAGCCTCAGTTTCCCCATAGAGATACATTTTACAATGGAGACACCACCCACAACAGCGAGGGGTAGAAATACAGGCCCGCCCAGGCCAGGGGTGGCCACTGTGGAGAGCTGGGAAGTCCCCAACGCTCCCAACCTGCTCAGAGCTCCACTGACAGGTGCAGAAACTCGGAATCGGACCCCAAACTCACCCTGAGCACCCTGCCCCCAGCACTTTTACCCCACCCCAGGGAGAAGCAGGCAGAGCAGGCCTGGTGCAGGGGTGGGGCAGGAAGAGCACCCACACCAGTCCCCTGCCTGTAGGCTGGCTCTGGCTTCTTCCAGAGGCTCCAAAGTGCCGCCTCCTCTGAGAAGCCCTCCTGGCCACCCTAGGTAGAGCAGCGCAGCCATCACTGATGCCGACCCTGCACGCGGACCATGGGAGCAACCCGCCAAATACAGCTGTGGCCCATATGAGGCAGTGGGGTATGTGGGGTGTGGCCTACGGTCTGCCCCTGTCTTTGGATGGCTTGAGAACTAAGAATAATCTTTACATTTTTATATGATTGAAAATCATCAAAAGGCTATTTCATGACACATGAAAATTATGGGAAATTGATACTTCAACATCCATAAATGAAGTGCAGGTGCTGCCACGCCCGCCTTGGCCGCCCACGCTCGCTCCCTGGCTGCCCCTCGCCACGGCCACAGGCCTGGGCTGCAGTGGATACTTCATGGTCCGCAAAACCTAAAATCTTTACCAGGCCCTTTGTAGAAAACATTTGCCAACTCTGCCCCCAGCCACCGACTCTCTCCAGCTACCAGAGGCATAAAGAAAAGAGAACAAAGGGAGAGAATGTTCCAGATTAAAGAACTTCAGAGCCGGAACAACCAATCACAAGGTGTGAGACCTGCTGGGTCCAGACTCAAGAGGATCAGAGGACGCCTGGGGAGAAGCTGGGATGTCTGGACTTAGTCCATCCTAGCTGCTGTAACAAAATTCCTGAGTAATGTGGAAATGACACAAATGTATTGCTCACAGTTCTGGAGTCTGCAAGCCCGAGATCTAGGCGCCGGCTGATTTGGTGTCTGGAGAGGGCCCTGTCCCTGCTTCAAGGATGGTATCTTGAATGCTGCGTCCCCACTGAGCAGAAGGGGTGAGCCAGCTTCCTCTGGCCTCTTTTTAAGGTCCCTGATCCCATTCCCAAGGGCAAAGCCTCATGCCCTGCTCACCTCCCAAAGTCCCCATCTCTTGAAGCTACCATGCTGGAAATGAAGCTTCAACCTCCGAATTGCAGGGGACACAAACCTTCCCACCACAGCAGGATACATGCAGCAATATCAGGTGGGGCTGCCCTGGATAGAGGCAGACAAACACTGTCTGCCCCAGGGAATGTGCGCATGGCCAGGACCCCTCACCACAGCCTGAGGCCTGCCCATCTCGTCAGAGCCTGGCACGGCCCGGGCATGTGCAGCAGCAGCACGTTGCATCCAGGAGGCAATGTCTGAGTGGGCAGGGCAGCTCCCTGCACCTGCAGGCCCCTTGGCTAGACTGGACAGTGCCATCCACCTGGGTCAGGGGCCCATGTACCACGCTGGGGGATGAGCCAGGACAGGGAGCCCAACTCGTTCACAGGCACACGAGGTAGAGGAAGGACATCAGGCCAGGATGGGCCTATGGGGTTATCTCACCACCCCTGCTCTTTGTTCTCAAATAGCCAGATCACAAGCCCCATGAGGCCAAACTCAGACCTCAAACCAGGGCCAGAGAAACTTCCGACTGTCAGTGCCGGTGCTCGGCAGGCTCTCATGCCCTGAGAAGAGCCCCTCATGCCTGGAGGCCACCAAAAGGCACTAGCCTTCAGCAGGGTGCAGCTGGGACCAAGACACTGGGACCCCCGCTCAGGCAACACTCACAGTGTAGGCGGGGCCCCCAGACAACAAGAGTATGGACAGACCGGCTTTCCAGGACCTTCCAAAGCCCAGCCTTAGCTCCCTCTCTGCACAAGGATGCCAACTCACGCTTCTAGGGACCCCAATAACTTTGAGAACCTGACAAAAGCCTAAGCCCCCTCCTGTCAGATAGGGATATGTACGGGGCAGGGACCCCAGCCTGTGAGCACACACACACACCCCTGCACGCACCCACGGGAGCCCCAGAACCATTGGTGCATCCAGGACCCAAGTTAAGAGGCCCAGCATGGGCTTCATGGCGGCCTCCTCGCCAGGGTGGCCTGCAGCAAGTGGGGCGGGCACCTTCCTGGCCTCCAGAGGGAGGGACTGTCCACCCCCTACCCTCCTGGCCCCAAGCGCCCCCTGCGAACCTGTAGCATGAGCTCACACTCCTCACGCCCCACGAAGATGAGCTCGCGAGGGAGCCGGTGGCGGGCGCCGCTGCTGCTCACCAGGAACCAGGACGTGGCACTCATCTTGGTGCAGGCTGAGCCCGTCTGGCCCTGGGGAAGAGGGGATTGTTAGAGTGGGGCTCCCTGGCCTGGGCCTTAGCCCCCTGGACACGTCCAAGGCCCAGCCCAGATCCTGTCCCTCTAAGGGAAGCTGGCAGCTTCCGGAGAAGCTGGGCTCCAGCCTCATCAGGCCACCCGCCCTCCCTGGGTATGGTCCCCTGAGTCCCACTCCCAGGCCTTTGCCCTCGTGACCAGCCTTTCCCATCACGTCCATCCCTGGCAAAGGCTGCCTGGTTCTCCCTTATCCTCCAGGCCCCAGCACACCTAATCTCCTCTATCTTCCAGGTGTCAGGGGTTGAAGTTCACGGGGACACTGGCTGCACTGCCTGTAAGTGACCCCACATCCATGTGACCCACCAGGAGCAGCTCATGTAGGACCCAGCATGGCCCATCGGGGTCCCCACGATGCCAGGTCCACAGCACCAGACCCACCCCAGGACATACACTGAACCAGAGGACCCACTCCCCACAGCAGGACATTCTGAGACTGAGCCCCAGGCAGGGCCTGGGGTGAGGGGCAGCAGGAACAGAGCTGGAGACAGAGGCCCTGAGTCATCAATATGTCCACCACCGAGAGGAGGCCAAATGTCCTTTGGTGGGCACAGTGCAAGGACAGCATCAGGCAGCCCCTTCAGTGCCCAAGAGGGAAGTGAGGCTTTGGTGCCCATAGTCCCAGTGACATCAACAAAGAGAGGGTGGTCTGAGGGGCTGGTGTGGTCAGGGGCTGGTGTAGACAGGCAGGGAGCCCCGTGGCAGCCTGGGGGGTAACAGGGGGACAGCCTGAGTAATGGCCAGGGCTGTCACCCCAAGACCCAACCCTGGGCAGCCCTATACCCAGCCAGCGTGCACCCTGCACGCCCGGAGCATGCCAGCACACATGTCCTGGGCACTCCACCCCACTGCCCAGTACATCCTGAGTGCTGCTATGGGCAAGGCGGCCTGGGCGAAGCCAGCTGCGACCAAGACACAGAGTCTCAGAATCCTGGGTCTCCTTTCAGCAGGGGGCAGGCACAGAGAACAGAAATGGCTTATGAGAAGGTGCAAAGAGGGATACAGGGAACGCAGAGGCAGGGCGGGGACAGGGGCTCACTGGGAGGCAGCCTCCGGGCTCAGCAGGACAGGGGTGGAAGTGAGCCCATGAACGCTTGTGGGACTGCATTCCAGGCAGAGGGAACAGCCGGTGCCACCAGGGCAGAGGGACAGGGCAGAGGGATGGAGGGCCTCACACACCCCTGGGAGTCCTGTGGCCAGTCCTGGAAGCGGATGAAGTCCCTAAAGGGCCCAGCACTGGCTCCATCACTGCAGGGCCCAGCACAAAAAGAAAATGCGGTACCCTTATTCAAAAAGTGAGAAGGAGAGCTGAGCAAGATGCCACGTGCGGGGTCCAAGCAAGGGCTCTGTGGGGGTCTCCAAGTCACATACCTGTGAGGCCGGCCCCAGAGCTCCTGAGTGGACATGGGGCTGTGACTCAGGAGGCCAGTCAAGAAGTGAGGACAATAACCCAGGACAGGGATGACAGCAGCTGGGGCCCAGTGGAGCAGAGGAGAAGGGGAGGCTGCCGGGCTGGTGCGTCCTAAGGGCAGGGCCACACCACATGAGGGTGCCAGGCAGAGGAGTGGGTGGCTCCTGTCCCTACTTTGCCCAGTGCCCACGCCCAAGGTCTTCAGCTTTGAGGCTCCTCACCAGATCTCAGCTCCCTTCGGTGGGCAGCAGGGAAAACCAACACCCAGCTCCAACTAGCATGAATGCCCAGGTGACCACGTGCCCCATGGTAAACCCTCACCTTGGGCAGGGAAGTGGGAAGATGTAGAAAAATCCTCACCAGGAGAAGGCAGCTCCAGGCAGCCAGGACCCTCTCACTCTGGGGGCCCTGCCCTTCCTAAGCCAGGCACCCAGGCTCCAGCCAGACAGACAGGCACTGGAGGCCAAGGGACTGGGACTTCGATGCCCCTGCAGCCCCAGACAGCAAAGCCTCCAGGAGGCCTCTACAGCCCCACCCTCCTCAGGGTTGCTGGGGGAGAGCACAGGGTGCTCTATCGCGCAGGGCCTGCCCCACCATTGCACCTCCGGTCCCCAGCCAGCCCTCCTAGGCCTCACACTCTGCCATCACCTGCCGCGGCCCGCCCTGAGAAGTCCACGGTCCCTGTTTAAGGCAAAGTGAAGCCGAGCCCCAGAGCCTGGTGATGCCACTGTGCCACAGCCAGGCCACCCGCTGCCCCGGCCGCCCACCGTGAAAAGGCCTGGGAGCCCGCGATGCTCCAAAACGGCCTTCGGCTGCCTCGGGGCTGGGCTGACCATCGTTGCTAGGAGGAAGAATAATAAACGCCCCAAACTTGCCCCCTCAGCCGCCCCGGCCAGAAGGGCCACAGTCAGAGGTGAGGCGGGGAAAGGTGGCTAGGCCCAGGGGGCAGGGAAGGGCAGCGAGCCGGGCGGGGCAGGCCGGCGGTGGAAGGAGTGCACAGGCCGGGAGAGGCAGGGACAGTGGGGAGACGGCGGCGAAGGGAAATGAGGAGAGAGGGGAGGAGGAAGAAGACGGAGGGAGGGACCGCGGGAGGAGAGACCAGGCCAGGAGGGAGGCGGCCGGGCCCGGCGGGGGAGGGAGCGGCGCCTTCTGAATCAGCGCTCTCCGGGGGCGGCCATGGCCGAGCCGGTGCCCGGGCGAGGACCCGGGCGCCCAGGCTTGCCGCCCCCTCCGCAGGCCGCGTAGACACGTACCCGGCCGGGCCGCGTAGACGCGCGTGGGGCGGCTCCTCCCGGCCTGGCGCAGACCAGGGCCGCCTCCGCGGCGGCGGAGACCCGCCTGACCAGGTGTGCCGGCCGGCCCCCAATCCCCGCGCCTTTGTCCGGCCTCGGCCGGGACCCCGCGCCCCGTGAGGCCCCACAGCCGTGCAGGTGCGGGCGATGGGAGGCCCGGGCCGCGGCCAGCGCTGAGCCGGCGCGTCCTACCTGCGATTCGGGCTCGGTCTCCGGCTCGCCTTAGTCCCCGGCTTGGTCCCCGGCTTGTTCCCCAGCTCGGCCCGGCTCGGTCCCGGCCCTCCCGCCCGCCCGGCCGAGCGCTGGGCGGGGCCGCCGCCTAGGACATGCCCGGCGAGGCCCGCACGCTCGTGGCAGCCCGGGCCGAGCCCACGGCAGAGCGGCCGCCGGCGGCCTCGCGCGCGGGTCCCTGACGTCTGCGGGAGGCCCAGCCCCGCCCCCGAAACGCCCCGCCCCGGGCACGCCCCCGCCCGCCCGCCCCGCCCCCGTCTGGCCGCGCCGCGCCCCGCCCCGCCCCGCCG